>NC_139678.1:79921706-80310483 GCF_964106915.1 Podarcis gaigeae | reverse complement strand
GATGACCATGGCCAGGGTGGCTGGGGTGGCTGTGGAGCCAAAAGGGGAGGTGCCACCACAATATGCTGACCTGCAGGAGGTCTTCAGCGAGAAGGAAGCGGATAGGCTACCCCCTTATAGGCCCTCTGACTGCCAAATCAACTTACTCCCAGGGGCTCAACTGCCAGTGGGTAAACTGTATGCCATGTCGGACCGGGAAATGCAGGAGTTGTGGGAATTTATTGATAAGAACCTGAAAAGAGGTTTTATAAGAGAATCAAAGGCGGTGGGGGGCAGTCCGGTGTTCTTTGTGGACAAAAAAAAAATACTAATCAGCCCAGGCTCGTTGTGGACTACCGGGCCGTCAACCTGGTGTCAGAACCCGTGACCTTCCCAATGCCCAGGATTGACGACATTTTAACATGGATGAGGCAGGGGAAATTTTTTACCAAGCTGGACCTCAGGGGAGCGTACAATTTGATTAGAATGAGGGAGGGGGACAAATGGAAAACCACCATGTTCACCCCCCGGGGGCCTTTGAGTACTTAGTTATGCCATTTGGATTAAGTCGGGCTCCGCCTGTTTTCAAGCTTTCATGCACCACGTGTTAGGGTCCCTGCTGTACAAGAACTGCATAGCCTTTTTGTATGACGTCTTAATCTATTTGGACAATGAGAAGCAACATGTCAGAGACGTCAGAGAAGTGCTAAAGAGACTGCAGAAGCACCAGTTGTGGGTCAAGCTGGAAAAATGCCAATTTCACACAAGGAAGGTCGAGTTTCTGGGGTACACGTTGTCAGACAAGGGCCTAGCTATGGACCCCAGCAAGGTGCAGGCGGTACTGGAATGGAAGGCCCCCAAGACCCGGAAGGACGTGCAGAGGTTCCTAGGGTTCAGCAACTTCTACAGGAAGTTCATCAAGAACTTCGCCCATTTAACTGCACCCATCACAGACTGTCTCAGTAGCAAAAAGAAGTTCATCTGGACGGAAGTGGCCCAGCAATCCTTCGAAAGCCTGAAGATAGCGTTCGCGTCGGAAGAGCAGCTCCTGCATGTGGATCTGGAGAAGCCCATGAGGCTAGAGACCGACGCGTCAGACTGGGCCATAGGAGCCGTACTTTTGCAGTCAGGAACCCAGCAAGACTGGAGGCCATGCGCCTTTTTCTCGAGGAAGCTGAACAAGTCGGAGCAGAACTACACGGTGTATGACCGCGAACTGCTAGCTATCTATGCAGCGTTTCGCCGATGGAGACATCTGTTAATAGGGGCGTGGCACAAGATCCAGGTTTGCACGGATCACAAGAACTTGGAGTACTGGAGGACTGCGCGAGTACTCAACCAGAGACAGATTCGATGGGCACAAGAGTTCTCCAAGTTTTCCTTCGAGATCCGGTATGTGCCGGGAGAGGAGAATGTTAGAGCCGATGCTCTCTCCCGGAAGCCGGAGTACATGGAAGGAGAGGGACCACCAGAAGCCCGACCCATGTTCCCCAAGGACAGATGGGTGTGTGGGGGAGTGTTGGTTGGGAAACGAGAACTAGCCGGTCTCACCAGGAACGACGCGTTCGCCCAAACTAAAATCAGGGAACTACGGGAAGGGAGCGAAACCCATGGAGAGTTTGAGAAAAAGGAAGGGGTACTGTACTGTACTATAAGGGAGCACTGTACGTACCGGGGGATACCTTGAGGAGAAGGGTACTCAAACAACTCCACAACAACCCAACAGCGGGGCACTTTGGTCAGCACAAGACCATGCTGCTTGTCACCAGGTAGTTCTGGTGGCCAAGGGTAAGGGAAGATGTACGGGAGTACGTACGGGGATGTGACCGCTGCCAGAGGGCAAAGGGGGAGAGGGCAGCCCCTGCAGGGTTACTGGAACCCTTACCCACACTGGGAAGACCCTGGGAGGTGGTGTCCATAGATTTTATGACAGATTTGCCCAAATCAAGGGGGAAGACAGCAGTCATGGTAGTAGTCGATCTACTGACAAAAATGTGCCATTTCATAGATTTCTCACATGCGGTGACGGCAGAGGAAACGGCCAGATTGTTTGTGGATGACATCTTCAGGTTGCATGGGCTCCCTCGAGGGTCATCTCAGATCGCGGGAAACAATTTACTTCAAGGTTCTGGAGGAAGCTCATGAGCTTGCTGCAGGTCGAGGTGGGCTTCTCGACGGCGAGACACCCGGAAACCAACGGGCAAGCGGAACGAGCGAACAGTATACTCCAGCATTATCTACGCTGCTACATCAGCGAGAGACAGAACGATTGGGTAGAGAAACTAGCGCTGGCTGAATTTGCATACAATAACGCTGAACACGTGTCCACGGGAATTTAAGAGAGGGTGCAAGAAGTTGCAGCCGAGGCGGTGGGACCTTTTGAGGTAACTCAGCAGGTGAACCCCGTGGCGTTCAGACTCAAGCTGCGTGAAAGCATGAAGTTACACCCGGTGTTCCATAGGTCCCTACTCTCTCCGTACAGGGAGGGGCGGGAATTCCCGGGATGGGAGGGATAAGTCATCACACACCCGCAGGTAGAGGAGAGGGAACACCACAACCAAGCCACGGAAATACTCGATTCCAGGTGGCGAGGGCGCAAGGTAGAGTACTTAGTAGCGTGGGAGGGAGAACCCCGGTCAGAAGACATGTGGGTTCCCGCAGAAGCAATCAATGACGGGTATCTAGTGGAAGAGTTCCACAGTCGGTTCCCACACAAACCACAACCACCTGCGAGGCTCTAGGAGGAGCACTTTGGCGCCACCGACGACAAGGAGGACTTTGAGGGTTTTCCTGCCTCCGACGAGGAGGGAGGAGAAGCGTCGGAGGGGGAGGATTCAGACTGGGAGGCCCACCCCGGGGGAGAGATCAGAGCGGGTGGGAAGCGGGGTTTGAATCCTCTGAGGATGGCGACAGCTCCTTCCGGGGATTCCCTGCATCGTCGGCCGAGGAGAGGGACAAAGTTGGATCCAAAGGTCGGGCCGGGGGTGGAGGGGGTTCTGGGGGGGGGAGATGGATGTCAGGGAACTGCCATCGCAACTAGTGGAGGAGGTGAGGCTCCACAGCGATGCTGGAGAGGGGCCAAGCAAGGAGAGAGGCAGGTCTCCGGTTGGGGAAGATAATCAGCGCTACACCAGGGATAGAGGGGGGTCGATGGGGGAAGCAGAGAGGAGGCTCCAGGACTCTTTGCAGGAGACCAGCGAGGAGAGCACAGGTCCTCCGCTGCCCAAACCCACCCTGCGCAGAAGACTTCCGCGCAGGGAAAGTAGGCGGCGACTTGGCGTCAAAGAGCTTCTTTTCTGGAAGAGGTTCAAGAAACGCCCACAGACGGATTCTGCTAGTGACTGAACAGCCACGAAGTGAAGGGCTGTCCAGCCAGGAAAGGTTTAACCAGGCCACCTAGCCAGGAGCAGCGGCAACTTACACACGAGCAACCCCATATAGCCATTACAACTATATACAGCAGATGGGGCCTCAGATTCATAGCCCACCCCATTCTGAAAGCTTGGAGTGGGTACCAAAAGGCAAAAATAATAATATGGAATACAACCTTTTTGACAAGACCATGTGCTCCCAAGCCAGCCCCAAGATACAAGTAGCTCTTGCAACACTCAAAGAAGGTGCTCAAGCTTACTCTGGCATGCCTGAAGTGGGAAGGGATCCCATAATTGAGGAGCAACCCCCAATAATCTTCATGTCTTCACAGCCTGGGCCTGATGCACAGATGGAATCACTGAGAGGGCCTCCTTGGTAGGTCTCAGATTGTAAAAGGCCACACAGAATCACAGAATTGGAGAGTTTGGAAAGGACTCTGAGAATCATCTAGTCCAACCCCCTGCAATGCAGGAATCTCAGCTAAAGCATCCCTGTCAGATGGCCATCCAACCTCTGCCTAAAAATCTCCAGAGAAGGAGAGCCCACCACCTTCCATGGAGTCCGTTTCACTGTTGAGCAGCTCTTTAACATCAAAATGTTCTTCCTGAAGTTTCGTTGGTAGCAACCCTTTCCTCAAGTTTCCAGGCTGGGGGCATAAACCTCAAGATGGTGTTGGACTCCAGCTTCCCTCAGCCAGCATAGCCAACGGAGAAGGATGGTGGGAGCTGGAGTCCAACTTCATCTGAAGGGGCACAGAGATGCTACAAGTTATATTTCTGGCTTATCTCACACCCCTCTTTAAATTCTTTATTGATGGTTTCTCTGTTTCTTTTTCCAAAATGCAACACACACCCTGCACCAAATCCCCTTCTTCCAGCCGAAATACTGTATTTTTCGCCCTATAGGACGCACTTTTTCCCCTCCAAAAATGAAGGGCAAATGTGTGTGCGTCCTATGGGGCGAATGCTGGCTTTCGCTGAAGCCTGGAGAGCGAGAGGGGTCGGTGCACAAGCCTGGAGAGCGTGAGGCGGGAAGTCGCGCCGTCTCCCCAGGGTTGCGGAGAGCTGCCTGTTCTGGGGGCTGGGGTTGGGGGAAGCCCGCACCTGGGGGGGGGAATCATTTTTTTCCCTTTATTTCCCCCCCAAAAAACCTAGATGCGCCCTATGGGCCGGTGCACCTTATAGGGCGAAAAATATGGTAATTTTTCCAGAGGAGGCATATGGTTGGCTGGAGTCCCTAAGTTAGTGGAACTCAAGTCCCATCGATTTCAATGGGAACCATGCCCATATTCTCCTTAAACCCAAACTCAGAAATGAAAAAAGCAGAAGGTAGCAGGGAATGAAAGGGAGAAAGCCCTTTGCGAGAGGCTTAATGCCGCTTATAAACCATACATTTGAAGCACTCCCCCACCCCCAAAGGATCCTGGAAACTGTAGTTTAGCCCTCACAGAGCTACAATTCCCAGTACCCTGAACAAAGTACTGTTTCCAGGATTTTTGGGGGGGGAGCTTTAAATGTATGGTGTGTATGCAGCCTTTGATGGTCTCACACTTCCTTATAGAAAAATGAGTTCTTACAAGTCAGTGCTTGCCACAACAAAAAGAAAAAACTTTGGAAGTGGCTTGGGAAATACCTCCACAGGTTTGGTGGAGGCCAGTAGGTGCCCTGACTAACCAAAAGATTATTTTGGGGAGGGGACAGGGGTTGGAACTAAAGCAAATAAATAAAAAACAATTCTATACAAAGTTGTTGTTTGGGCTTAAAAAAAAACCTTTCTAGTAAGTCTGTGGTTCTCAAAACCTGGCTGATGTAGCTTGAGAAAACTTTGGCATTAGGAACCATTTGGATTCTTCCTTGAAATAATTTCTGGAATGTGGTAGTCAAGGGGCTACAGGGGAGGTAGAGAGAACAAACTGGATTGTGCTTGTGGCAGGATTAATTTGCAGAGCATTTTAAGTGCTGAGCAGCCACTCCTGCTGTGAAGAATGCTGACGTGGGAGCCTATTGTTAGAGAGGGCGAGGAAGGCAGCTGCTTTAGGGGGCGTTGTTGAAAGTTAGGAAATTGTCTATTATTTTGGTTTTGCAAAATTTGTTAACACTTCAGGGAGCTTTGGTGCGTGCTTTATGCAGGGAGATTACGTCAAGTTGAATTTCTAGATCCTGTTGGACACAACCCAACCACAAATTAAGAGTCAATTACAAGGCTGCTGAACTCTAGTTTTTTGACAAGGAAAAGATAAAATACCCAATTTCATGTTAGCTTGCTCCAGGGTCATTAGGATCATGTCCTTTGAAACAACATGCATTGCTCAGAACTACAATTTGCAGCATTGTTCCAGGACTCATTTTCAGCAGAGCAAAAGAGCTTTCTCTAGCCCTAAAATGCTATAGAATGTGTTGCACTTCAGATGTTCAGATGCTGCAGCTCAGCATCCCTAGCCAAGGTGGGTAAGGCTGAAGGGATTTAGGAGTCCACCACATCTGGAGGGTGACAGTGGTGTGGCTTTATTAAAAGCAAACTGGCCAACGCCCAGAGCCTCACTCAGTGGGAGACAGTGGAGACAGGGAGACAGTGGCAACATTTACTGTTTTGCCTCAAGCAACACCCTGGTTAATGTAGGGTGCAATTATTGCTAATTGAAAAGGGAGGGTATTCCTGATCCACAGCAATATTCAAAGCAACAAACAGAGGTGAAGTTCATAAAGGTCCGGGGGGGGGGGGGAGTTGATTGGGGCAAGTATTCCCTCAAAGGAAGGATTTCAATCATTAAGATGAATGTACTCCCAAAACTAGTTTTTTTATTTACAAATGATTCCGATACTAGGAGACACAGACTGCCTCAAGATGTGGCAAAAAGAGATAACAAATTTCATATGGGAGGGGAAGAAGCCTAGAATTAAGCATTTAATCCTAATTGATATAAAGGAAAGAGGGGGATTCACACTACGCGATTTGAAATTATATTATGAGGCAGCCTGTTACACTTGGCTGAAGGAGTGGTGCAACTTACAGGACACGGACCTCTTAGACTTGGAGGGATTTGACAACCGTTGGGGATGGCACACCTATCTAATTTATAATATGGCAAAAATTCACAGAGATTTAACAAACCATATTATTAGGAGATCATTATTCAAAACATGGGAGAAATACAAAAATCTCCGGAAGCCCAAAGTCCCGTGGTGGATTTCCCCATTAGAGGCTTCTGTGGTGAAGGAAAAAATATGTCCGGAAATTGGCCAACATATAAAATGCTCCTAAAGGAAGAAGAGAATCAATTAAAGCTCAAGAGTTTTGAAGAACTCAGAGAGATGATTACAGACTGGTTTCAGTATTATCAAATGTTTAAGAAATTTAAATTAGATAAAAATAGGGGCTTTTCCAGTGAAATCTCCAGATTGGAATCAGAGGTATTAAATTCAAAATGCAAAACCCTCTCCAAGGCATACCGACTCCTTGACTGGGAAGTCATGGAGGAGGAGGTCACTGCATCAATGATAAAGTGGTCACAAGATTTTGGACACGTTATAACAATGTCCCAACGGGAAAATCACTGGAAGAACAATTGGAAATTTACTACCTGTTATGCCATCAGGGAGAATTTCCTTAAAATGCAACACCAATCATAAATAACTCCTCAGAAACTAGCCAAAATGTACAAAGGAGTAAAAAGTAATTGCTGGAGATGTGGAGTACAACCAAGATCCTTTTATTATGTATGGTGGCAATGCAATAAAATTAAAATGTTCTGGAAGGATATCCATTTAGAACTCGAAAAGATGTTAAGAATCTCCTTTAACTTCAAACCAGAGGCATACTTATTAGGTATTATTGATGCGGACTTTCCTAATAAATTTAAGGCTATTTTTCTCTATGCAATGGTGGCAGCGAGGGTTCTTATAGCCACAATGTGGAAAAGTGAGCTCCCTCAAGACAAGAGTGGGCCTAAAAAATGATTGACTATGCTGAATTAGAAAGCCTATCCGAAAAACTGAAGAACAAACCAAGAAAGAAGAAGAAGAGGAAGAAGAAGAAGAAGAAGAGGAGGAGGAGGAGGAGGAGTTTGGATTTGATATCCCGCTTTATCACTACCCCAAGGAGTCTCAAAGCGGCTAACATTCTCTTTTCCCTTCCTCCCCCACAACAAACACCTTGTGAGGTGAGTGAGGCTGAGAGACTTCAAAGAAGTGTGACTGGCCCAAGGTCACCCAGGAGCTGCATGTGGAGGAGCGGAGACGCGAACCCGGTTCCCCAGATTGCGAATCTACCGCTATTAACCACCACACCACACTGGAAAGAATTTATTTCAAAATTGGAAGCATTTAAAATATATTTGAAAATTAATAATACTGACCTAAAATCCATTGTGGCATTTGAATAATCCCGGCAATATCGTTCATTAGGTATATGATATAACATATTTTGAACTGATTTGAGATGATAGCAATAATATATATTGGCAGCAAAGAATGGTAATTAGATTTATGCAGTAGATTGGAAGTCAGATTTAAAAGGAAGAGACCATTACAGTTTATGGATTATGAAATTTATATTAATTCTTTATGTAATGTGCAACTGATGATATTCTTATTATGGTGTAATTTGTCTTTTTGCTGTTGTTGTTGTTATGTGTTGAGCAAATAAAAAAAAATAGAAAAAGGAAGATGGAGCAAGCTTGTTTTCTCCTGTTCCAGTGGGTAGGACCGAACCAATGGATTCAAGTTAGAAGAAAAGAGATTCTGACTAAACATCAGGAACAACTTTCTGACAGCAGGAGTTGTTTGACAGTGGAACAGACTCCCTTGGAAGGTTGTGGACTCTCCTTCCTTGGAGGTTTCTAAGCAGAGGCTGGATGGCCAACTATCATGCATGCTTTAGTTGAGATTCCTACATAGCAGGGGGTTAGACTAGATGACCCTCGGGGGTCTCTGTTGGGATTCGCAGGATACTGAGTAAGTCTGCAGGCTTCAACAGGCTGATGCAATACTCTGTGAAGTGCTGGGTCAGAGTGACTCAGCAGGAATGTGATTGGCTATCACCTGTTTTCAAAGGAAAGCCTGTTCAACAGTAGTTGTGGTTGTGTGGTGGTTGTGCTGTGGTGTGGTGATGCTGTGGTGGAGAGTATTCGTTTGCCTTAAGGAGCAGGTACTCTGTATGGACTGTTTTTGAAAATACCTGTATATAGCTCACATTAAAAAGACTGCACTGGGAAAAACCTGGGACTCTGTGCGTTTCTGCTGAAAGTGCCGCGAGGAATTCTAGCCGTGGGTGCTGGAGGTGAGCTGCAAGGATGGAGCAGTCCAGAACTGGCGTGTTGCTGGAGAAGCTGACGGCCACGAACTACAGCATCTGGTCGGTCCGCATGCAACACTTCCTCAAGCGTGAGGGCCTGTGGAAAGTGGTGGAAGATCCACCGCAGCCCCCTGAGGAGGATGAAAAGGATGAGAAAGCTTTGGCTACGATCATCCTTGGAGTGGACGACAGCCAGCTAATCTACGTAGCTGATAAGGTGACGGCAAGTGAGGCGTGGAATGCGCTCAAGGCTGTCCATGTGCGAGAGATAGCTGGCTCACTCATAACACTGACCAGGAGACTGTACCGGTGTCGGAAGAAACCCGGGGACTCCCTGGTAAACCACCTAAAATTCCTAACAGGCTGTTTCCAGGAGCTAGCCTTAAGAGGGAGGCCTGTGGGGGAAGAGGACAAAGTCTTTATAGTCCTGAGTTCCCTTGATGACAGCTATGATATGCTGGTCAACTCCCTCGAGTTGGTAGAGACTGATAAGCTGACTCTGGAATACATTACTGGACGGTTGTATACAGAGGAGGACAGGTGTGCAGAGCAAAAGATGACCTCAGCCCAGCTGTTGGAGCATCCCAGAGGGAACAACAGCCGGGAAGAGCAGAGGTGTCGGGAGCCGGAGAAACAGCCAGGAGGAGCTGCTGCAGACCAGCCGGTGATCAACAAAGTAAAAAGGTGTTTCTGCTGCAAGTCCAGTGGACATCTGCTTCGGGACTGCCCGAGAAAACAACAAAAACAGCAGAAGCACAGGAGGCAGCAGAGAGAGTCTACCGCTTGGATGTCTGCAGATGGTCAAGAAAAGGAAGAGCTGTGTGTTCTGGACAGTGGAGCTTCTCAAACCTTTTGTAAAAGAAAAGGATTGCTAACTGATGCTAGGGCCTCAAACAAAAAACATGTAAGTCTTGCTACGGGCCAGAAAGCTAATGTGGTTTGTGAGGGGGAGGTTGTGTTCCCACAGCTGGGACACACATTCAGGAATGTGTTGTGTGTGCCTAGTTTGCAAAACAATCTCCTGAGTATTCCAGACTTGGCAAAAGCAGGCTTTGAAGTAAACTTTGTGGGAGATCAGTGCCAGATAAAGCAAAATGGGGCAGTGTTGGCAAATGCTAACCTTAGAAGTAATATGTATGTACTGCAGTGTGAGTCTAAGGCTGCGAATGTGCAAAATGTCCCAACCCATGATATGTGTATTCATCTTCTGCACAGGCGTCTGGCTCATTCTAGCTATAAGGTGCTAAACAAAACATTGGAGTTGTGTGGGGGGATGAAAAACATAAAAAGTTGTGATAATTACTTAGACTGCAATATCTGCAAGGAGGTTAAAAGCAGTGCTTGCCCAGTAGCAAGAGCAAGCCAGAGAGAAACCAAAAAACCACTGGAGTTGATTCATGCTGATGTAACTGGTCCTTTTCCACCAAGTGTCTCCCATAACAAGTACTGTTTGATCCTAGTGGATGACTATTCTAGATTTGGCTGGGTCTATCCATTAAAGCAAAAGTCTGATGTTGCCCAAACTTTGAAGTTCTGGGTAAGAAGGGTAGAAAGGCAACTTGGCGAAAAGGTGTGCTCTATTCAGACAGACAGGGGAGGAGAGTTTATGGCAAGCTCCCTAAGAAACTGGTTGCGTTCCCAAGGGATTAAACATAGACTTACCAATGTGGCAACGCCTCAGGAGAACGGAGTAGCAGAGCATAGGGGAGGTGTCTTGCAGACACAAATGAAAGCATTGTTAGCAGATGCAAATCTTCCAATTAAGTACTGGGCTGAGAGTATTAAGACCACGAATTATATTGGGAATCGCTTGTGGTCAAGGGTACTAGATGACATACCCTATAAAATTCTCTATAACAAAAGTCCCAGTTTGCAACATTTGAGAATCTTTGGGACAAAGGGATGGGTTGACATACCTGTAAAGAACCGAAGAAAAGGTGGGAAAAGAGCACAGCAGTTGCTATTTCTTGGGTATGAAAGTGGTACGAAAGCCTACAGGTTTGAAGATGATAAAAATCTTTTGAGTTATAGTCGATCAGCCAGCTTTAATGAGCAAAGAAATTGGCCCAAGATACATGCAAATCTGCTGCCAGAAAAAGTTTTACTGCCGAGCGTACCTGATAAGGCAGCTGAAACAAAGCTAAGAATTGGCAGCTCTCCCAGAGAAACTGAAAGGGAGGAGGTAAAGGTTGAGCATTTTTCTCCAGCTGCTAGCATGGAGCAGGGGGGGGGGGGGAAGAAAGTGCAACAGGGACAGGAGGAGGTAAATCTCCAGAATCAATCCACCCCAAAAGCAGTCCTGAAGGTAGCCCAGGGGGTGAGGTTAATGAACCAAGGAGGTCTACAAGAAGTAATAAAGGTCAACCTCCAGACTGTTATGGGTTCCAAGCCACCATAAACCAGGTTTGTGTAACTGAGCCAGAAAACTTTGAAGAAGTGCAAGAGTTACCTACTCTAGAGAAAGAGGCGTGGTTAAAGGCAATGCAGGCAGAGTATAACTCTCTGCTAAACAACAATGTGTTTGTACCTACAGAATTGCCTGAAGGTAAAAAGCCCATAAGCTGTAAGTGGGTTTTTAAAGTGAAAAAGCTGGCTGATGGTAGTTGTGAGAGGAAAGCCAGGTTGGTTGCAAGGGGCTTTACACAAAGGAAAATGATACATTATGATGAAGTATTTAAAAGTTAATCATTTTGATGTTGCCACAGCATATTTAAATGCTCCTATTGACGCCGAGGTGTATGTACAGCAAATACCAGGTTATGAACTGGAAAAAGACAGCATGGTGTTAAAGCTTCAAAGGGCACTATACGGTTTACACCAAAGTGCACGTCTATGGCATGAATGCATAGACACAACTTTGAAAAAGATGGGATTCAAACAAAGCCTGGCTGATTCCTGTTTATATTCAGCAATGGTGCAAGGAAGTGTTTGTTATTTACTTTTGTATGTTGACGATATCTGTCTGATAACAACTGCACAAAAGCAAGTGTCTTGGTTTATAAACAGCCTAGGTAACAAAGCTTTCTGTGGACAAACGCCGGCTCCCTCGGCCTGAAGCAAAAAGAGCGCTGCACCCCATAGTCACTTTTGACTGGACTTAACCATCCAGGGGTCTTTTACCTTTACCTTTTTCCTTTACCATAGACTATACTGAGCAAGCTAAACCAAAGGTCTGACATGGTGCAAAAAAGCTTCCAGTGTTTCTGACACAAGTCTGTTTCAAGGCTGAGTATACATTTGGTCTCCCCAGGTCCTAGTCTGACACTCTAACCAATATACCACTGTCCCTCAGTTTGCTAGAATGGGATCCCTGATTCAGATTGGTACTCTAGTATTGAGAATATGGTTGTTTTTCCCTCCCCCATCTCTTTCCAAGCCAGGGAACCCATTCCTGCAATTTGCGTGGCAAAAAAAGATTCCATTGGAAGAAATTGGTACCCATTCTCCAAATAGCAAAGGTGGGGAATCTGTGGCCCTCTAGATGTTGTTGGACTACAACTTCCATCATTCCTGACCATTGGTCATGTTAATTGGGACTGAAGGGAGTTGAGAGTAGAGGGCTATAGGTTTCCATTCCCTACAGTGCAGGAAACTGCAGTGTCTGTCTTCTTTGCAGGGGCTGTTTGTGCTATTCTATTGTGCTGAGACTCTGATCTTGGAAATCAACCCACACCACATTGAGATTCTAGAACTGGAGTAGGAATGCAAACTGAAAGCAGAGCAGCGAACAAAAGATAGGTCAGTCTGGGCCACTTTCTATAGGCATTGCCTGTTACCATTAACGCTGCTATGTTTCGCAAGGTGTATAACAGCAAAGCTTTAGGCCTGTGTGGGTGGTGGAGAGCAGTTTGTCCCTGGCCTGCACCAAGGAAGGGACCTTGGTTCTGCACATACGATTGGCCACCAGTAGTGAGTGAATGCCATGTAAGATTTTGAGGCCAGGTGCCACAGGAGAGTCAGTAAACCTTGTTAGCTTGCCAAGTATCAGAACTGACTTGAGAAACAGGAAAGCCAGTCTGTCAGGGGGAAATCAAAGCAAGGTTTACCTTTTGCCTGGACAGCCTGCCAACAACGGCCATTCCACAGCTAGCTCTTTTTTTTTATCCTACGTCTTCTTATGTACTTTTTAATGTGAAATTTGCATCATTCTCTACTAACAAAAAAATTACACTCCTAGCTATTTGCGCTGTTGGTTGCATGCTTCCAGATCCCCCCCCTTCCCATAACTTTACAGATTGCTTGTATTAATACTTATTACACAACACCTTTGCGATAAATGGTGTAACTCCACAGGCTTAACTTTTTTAATGGTACACATTATGTACAGTGGTGCCCCGCAAGACGAATGCCTCGCAAGACGGAAAACCCGCTAGACGAAAGGGTTTTCTGTTTTGGAGGTGCTTCGCAAAATGAATTTCCTATGGGCTTGCTTCGCAAGACAAAAATGTCTTGCGAGTTCCTGCGGTTTCCCCCCTCCCCCCCTTTTCCCCAAGCCGCTAAGCCGCTTAACAGCTGATCTGCTGATCCGCTAAGCCGCTTATCAGCTGATCCGCTAAGCTGCTTAACAGCTGAGCTGCTAAGCCGCTTATCAGCTGATCCACTAAGCCCGCTAAGCCGCTAATAGCACTAATCCGCTAAGCCGCTAATGGGCTTGCTTCACAAGACAAAAACCGCAAGACGAAGAGACTCGCAGAACTGATTCTTTTCGTCTTGCGAGGCACCACTATATTTTTAATAATTCTTTATAATAAAAAGCATACCCTCAAAGCAAATATAAATGGTTGTTTGTTCTCAACATTAATTCAGTTTCGTTAATGTATTAACAGAGTTTAACGGATTGGAGTTCTCCAATCTCAGCCTTTGCCCTTTGATAAGGGCTGGCCCATCCATGAGGCAAGGGGAGGCAGTGGCCTCAGAGCAGCAGGCCCCAGACAGCTAGGAGGGGTGGCAGTTTCGGCCTCCAAGGAGTGCCCCACTTGCTGCATCCTGCGCTTGTCAGCTTCTTCCTGTGTGCATGGCTGGATACGACACCACCATCTTCTCCTCCTTCACTGTGTGCCTGTCTGCCGCCCGCCCATCCCAAATTTATTTTTTTTAAAAAATATCAATAGATAGATGGAATTGTGGGGGGCAGAATGCTGTCTGACTGTTGCTGGGGTAAATGGAAAAATGGAGAGCAGAGGAAGATTGGAATGAAGTATCGTGAAAGAAGTCATGGTCGAGTGGCTCCCCTTTGTTCTCCCTGATTGTCCTTCAAGGGAAAGCTAAGGGAAAGCTGAGCACGTCCAGCCCAAGGAGGGCAAACAGCTGGTAGCATGGGAGATTAGCAGCCAAACCCAACAGATGCATATTTTTGCTAGTTAGCATGAGAAACAGCTAAGTTCACAGAGCTGTGGTGCTGATAGGTGGATATTTGAAGAGCAAGTGAGGGACAACTGAAGGAAGAAAAAGGAAGCTACACATTCTTCTGGAAAGGTCTACCTGAGCAAGAACGTTGACTACATGGAGTAGGCTTTGCTATCAAAAACAATCTTGTGAAGCTCTAGTCAGAAGTCCCAACTGGCATTAATGAGCGACTTTCAACCCTTCAAATAAAACTTGCCAAAAAGCAACAGGCTACTATTCCAAGCACTTATGCACCAACACTGGATGCCAATGAAGACATTAAAGAATTATTTTACTCTCAGCTGGATACCATACTAACAGAGACGCCTAAGGAGGATAAAATTATCCTCCTGGGTGATTTTAATGCAAGAGTTGGTCAGGATTTCAATCTGTGGCCTGGGACTATTGGGAAAGAGGGAACTGGCAAAAACAACCAGAATGGAAACTTACTTTTGACGATATGTGCAGCACACAACCTTGTTATTACCAACCTATGCTTTTGACAAAAAAATAAATTTAAAACATCATGGAGGCACCCTTAGTCAAACCACTGGCACCTCTTAGACTATGTAATTGTCCAAGCTGAAGATTGCCGTGATGTGCTCCTTACCAGAGCTATTACGATTGCCGATGACTGCTGGACAGATCACTGATTAATATGCTCCATGATGGCTATCAAGATTATATCTCAACGCAGGCTTCGAGGAAGGAAACCAAGGCACAAAATGAACACTCAAGCCCTTCAAGATCCTATTAAGTGGGATTGCTTCTAAATGACTCTTAAGGACCGTCTGCTTTCGGAATTCCCTGATAACATCGAGGAACACTGGACCAAGCTAAAAACATCCATTATTGCGGTCTGTGAACAAACTATTGGATACCAAACCAAGAAACACCAGGACTGGTTTGATGAGAACGACAGTGAGAGTCAATGCATTATTGACAAGAAAAGGAAGGCCTTTCAGATCTGGCAAAGAGATAGAAACTGCACCACTAAACTTTGGAAAATGTTGATCACTTCTTCTACCTGGGCTAGATATCTTTCCACAAGGGCTGACATTGATGCCGAAATCCAGCATTGCCTGAGCTCTGTGAGCACAGCTTTCTCCCGATTGAAGTGCAGAATGTTTGAGGACTGGGACATTCAAAGGGAAACCAAAATGCATATTTACAAAGCTATTGTACTACCAACCTTACTGTATGCTTGTGAAACATGGACCACTTATAAACGCCATCTCTAACTCCTCAAAAGATTCCATCAACAGTATCTCTGAAAAAAAGTACACATCATTTGGGAAGACAGGCAAACTAATGCTAGTGTACTGGAAGAAGCAAAGATCACCAGTGTCGAAGCAATGATTCTTCAACATCAACTTGTTGGACTGGTCATGTTGTGCGAATGCCTGATTATTGTCTTCCAAAGCAACTACTCTACAGTATTCCAAACTTAAAAATGGAAAGCGTAATGCTGGTGGTCAACAAAAAAAGTTTAAAGACCCTCTCAAGGCAAATCTTAAAAAATGTAGTATAAACACCGACAATTGGGAAACACTGGCCTGCGAGCGCTCCAACTGGAGAACAGCCTTTACAAAAGGTTGTTTTGTAAACTCAGGATGAAAGGGAGAAAAAAGCTAAGAGGAAGGCATACTTGGCAAACCATCACACAGATCAACTCCCGCCTGGAAACCTGTGTCCCCACTGTGGAAAGACTTGTGGATCCAGAATTGGCCTCCACAGTCACTTACGGACTCACTGTTAAAACCATGTTTATGGAAGACAATCTTACTCGGCTTACTCGGACAAAGAAGAAGAAAAGCCTCAGACCATGGAAATACAATTGGTAGAGAGGGCTCTGTATGATGTTATTTTCTCTCCTCTCCTGGAGAGGAAGGAGATATAGTAATTCCTGTTTCTCCTTCCCTTTCTTTCTTCAACTAGTGTTGGATGCAGATGTGCTTCCGCTCACTTCAGCTTTAGGCACATGCTTGAAGCTGGTTATACTGTAAATGTAAAGCTTTTTGTCAGCATGGTTTTCATTGATGCCTTTCCTTTGAATGCATGATTATAAAGTAAGTACAGTGGTACCTCGGGTTAAGTACTTAATTCATTCCGGAGGTCCGTTCTTAACCTGAAACTGTTCTTAACCTGAAGCACCACTTTAGCTAATGGGGCCTCCTGCTGCTGCCGCGCCGCCGGAGCACGATTTCTGTTCTCATCCTGAAGCAAAGTTCTTAACCTGAAGCACTATTTCTGGGTTAGTGGAGTCTGTAACCTGAAGCTTATGTAACCTGAAGCGTATGTAACCTGAGGTACCACTGTAAAACTTATTTTTAAACTTACTTTCCAAGTTGCTGGAAAGGGGAGCCAGCTTACTTCATAGCTGGATTTGCTCAAAAAATGGTTTTACAGCCTCATTCCTATGCTTTTAATTTTGCTGCCAAGGATGGGATTTGAAATAAATATTCCCTATAGCGTGAGATATGGTTCCCAGAATTCAATAAGTAGGTCTGTAGAATCTGATTTATTGCAGTTTGCTCTGGAAAGGACTGTGGGGTGTGGGTTGATTATGAGCTAATGTTGCACAATGAAATAGATTAAAGATGACTGAAATACCTTCAATCAATCTTACTCCAAGAATCATTCCCATACAACTCCAGTCAAGACAGAACCAATGCCAACCACAGAGCAATAAGGGCTCTGTCTTTACATTTGCAAGATGAAGAACATTTTTGCTTGCTTGCTCATGTGATTGCAATGAGTTCACATACTGGGGTGTTGCAATATTTTGTAGTAAGAGCTTATGCCGCACAGATTCCACTGCCGTGTCAGTACATGCGGCACAGCAATATCGTAATTTAAAATAACAAAGCAAACCGGATTGGGTGTTGCTAATGGCTCATACCCATACAGCTCAACATTGCTGGAAGGAACTCGAACCCTTAAGAATCATATACTTGTTAAACAATAAATAAATGAACAGGGACGGATTTATGAACAAGTCCTCATCCTACTACTGGGTTACACAGATGGAAGAACGTCTTGTCTGAATACATCACAGAAATACATGGTAAGCTCCCTAATTTTTCAGCATTGTTACTGAATATGTTGGAGAAATTTTAAGCTAACCCAGTGTTTATCACAAAGTTTATTTCTCACTCAGCACATATCATATTGGAATATTTTGTGTGAGGTCTGAGTTAGAATGTGCTGGTGTTTGCTAAGCGACTCTTTTGCAAGTGTCTTGTTGGGGGGGGGAATTACTTCTTTAATGATACGAAATGTATTTCTCTTGCAGCTTATTGGGGGGGGGGAGGTTATGAAGATGTTTGTTTGCAAGCAGCAGATAATAAGAAGCCAATGGGAATAATACTTTAATATCCTATTATTTCAACAGGAGAGATTTAAGCATGTGATTAATTTTAAGGCTGCAGTCCTATACTCATTTTTGGTAGTAAGGCTCATTGAACACAGTAGGACTTATTTCTGAGTAGAAACGTATGTGACAGTGCTGTAACATGCATAACTTTACGATGAAATGTGCCTCTACTTTGGGGATACGTATTAGCAGGTTTTTGCTACAGTTTAAAAGTTATGCAATAGTCTTTTTTGCCATGTAAAAAGTTTGAAAATGTGGCTGTTTAAAACTTGACATAATAGATATAAATTTCATAGGAAAATGTTTAACTGAAGATTTACAGTTATTATGGCAAAGGGGGGGGGGGAATGGACTGTATTTGCAAATTTATCTGACTGTGTAAATCATGGGTGGGCTTTTTTGGGGTGGGCGGGGTCCATGCTGAAGCTACTTAGAAAGAAGGAAGAAAAACTTGCTTGAAAGCCAGGAAAAAACCAAGGAAGTCAGTAAGAAGGAAGAAACTCTTAAGGGAAGGAAGAAGAGGGGATGCTTTAGGAGGTTTCAGGAGCCCTATAGAATGTGGCTGTGAACTATATGCAGCTGTTCAGACCTAGGTTGCCCATCTGTGGTCTAATTTAAGGATGTGATAACCTGCTGCAATGAAAATCACTGTGTACCTAATAATAATAATAATAATAATAATAATAATAATAATAATAATAATTTATTTATACCCCACCTATCTGGCTGGGTTTCCCCAGCCACTCTGGGAGGCTTCCAACTAAATATTAAAATACAATAGTCCATCAAACATTAAAAGCTTCCCTAAACAGGGCTGCCTTCAGATGTCTTCTAAAAGTCTGGTAGTTTTTTCTCTCTTTGACATCTGGTGGGAGGGCATTCCACAGGGCGGGTACCACTGCTGAGAAGGCCCTCTGCCTGGTTCCCTGTAACTTGGCTTCTCACAGCGAGGGAACTGCCAGAAGGCCCTTGGCGCTGGACCTCAGTGTCCGGGCAGAACAAAGGGGGTGGAGACGCTCCTTCAGGTACACTGGACCAAGCGTTTAGGGCCTTAAAGGTCAGCACCAACACTTTGAATTGTGCTCGGAAAGGTACTGGGAGCCAGTGTAGTTATTTCAACACCGGTGTTATGTGGTCTCGGTGATTAAAACTCTTTAATACAAAAATATTCTAGAATGTTTAATTTGCAAATGCTAATATTTATAATTGTTACTATAAAAAGTTGCCGGAATTTGACAACCTAGACTGATACATAATGTGCAGTTTGTTGCATTTTATAGAGTGCTATGTGCTCCAGTGTCTTCCTGTCATTCACCACCTCATGCTCCAAAACTGGAAAAGCATTGGCTGAACTTGGTCCCTTCCAGACAACCTGAAACCATTCATCCTGATTTGTTGGAAAGAAGATTAGAACTTCCACTTATTGAGTATTCATTCCAATATGTTTTTGGGGAGGTTAGATGATGTTGCCGAGGGTGTAAGCAGAGGTGTAGGAAGGGGGACGGTGGGGGGCAGACACCCCAGGTGCCCTCACTGAGGGGGGTGACATTCGGCCCGCCTGCGGCTCCCAAGCCTACCCTGAGCCGTCAGGGTAAGGGGGGAGCTGCGCTGCTTTGCCAGTGGCATTCCCCCCTTCCCTTGACAGCTTGGGGGAGGCATGGGAGTCGTGGGTGGGCAGTGCGTCGAATGTCCGCCATGGGCGGCTCGCTCCGCCCCCGGCTGCAGGATGTGCGTGCCACTCCGGGCACCCAAGTGACTATCTTGTGCCTGGGAGGGCACCCTCTGCACCACGCCCCCCCCTTGGGAGCGCACCTGTCCTGGGCAGCGCGGGCATGTGCTCCGCCACTGTGTATAAGGTGCCAAAAACCCAGACACGCCAGTCTCCTTGTAGTAGCAGAGAAGCAGAAGCACAGTGGACGTGTGGAGAGCAATTATCGTACAAACAACCCACAGAGGCAGCCGGAAATTCTTCATTTCCTCAGTTTACCGAGTTCCCAAACCATACAGGTTTCAACAAGTTCAAAACTTAGCACCCGAGAGCAAATCCACTTTTTTCCAATAAAAAAAATACACCACACAGGATAAAAATATTACAAACGAAATAAAGAAGTATAGAATGCAGTAGAAGAAGATAGAATGACAGAACTGCTCAGCAGACAGCAGATATAGTTTGTCCTCGGAGCAGTAGCCGTGAACACACAGCCTGGAAAAAACACCAGCTGTGCTCTCGCGTCCCCTGAGAAGCTTAGAGACAGCTAAAAAACCCCCCTGCTAGAATGTTCTAGAAAGTTCTGGTAACTTTCACAACCATAACAACTTACTCCCTGACAGTTGCATCAATCGATGTTATCCCACACTTTCCATTGCATTTCTGTCACTTTCCTTACCACTTTTATGAAAAAACGAGTTTGTTGTTCAAGAACTCCAAATCAACTTTAATTGATCAACCTGAATTTTCCAGTAGGTGACTGAATCCCGACCTAAAATAGTGACAGTCTAGAAGTGCCCTTAGATGGTATCACAGAATGATGAATCATGAATCAGTGCTCCCACCACAATAGCTATCAGTATAAAACAAAGACAGACCAGGGACTGGTAAAACAATTGAATTATATTAAACAGGGACTCTGAAAGCTTGGGAGAACAAATTAATCTTCACCATACATCATCTGCACAATTGGGACATACCCCGGCTTGGGTTCTACAATAATGTCAGGACTTAGACTGTTTGATATGGAGAAAGGTCCCAAGCCATTAAGGGCTTTATATATTACTGTTTGCCGATCGCATGGTCGGCGGTTCGAATCCCCGCGGCGGGGTGAGCTCCCATCATTCGGTCCCAGCTCCTGCCCACCTAGCAGTTCGAAAGCACCCTTAAGTGCAAGTAGATAAATAGGTACCGCTTTATAGTGGGAAGGTAAATGGCGTTTCCGTGTGCTGCTCTGGTGCCGGTTCGCCAGAGCAGCTTCGTCATGCTGGCCAGGTGACCCGGAAGTGTCTGCGGACAGCGCTGGCTCCCGGCCTCTAGAGTGAGATGAGCGCACAACCGTAGAGTCTGTCCAGACTGGCCCATACGGGCAGGGGTACCTTTACCTTATATTACTGCTAGCACCTTGATCCCTCAAAATAGGTATCTGGCACTGGCACTATTTTCTGGCTAGATCTTGCTGATATCTTGTGAGATCTTGCGGGATTTTGGTGAGATTTTGTAGGATCTCATCAGAAATTGGTGCCAGTGCCACCTCTCCACCAGGACTGTGCCAATGACAGGGCTGGGTGCTGACGGGACAGCACTTCCCATTTCACCTCAAGACATGCCGGTCTTACTCCCTTCCCCTTCCATTTTTGACAAAAACAGACAACTGCATGCTATAATGCTAGAACACCAGATTTTGGTAGACTGACTCACACATGGACTTCAAAAAACCATTGAAAATCCTGTTGCTCACAGCAAAAAGTATCTTGATAAAGGCGACATTGCTAGATACACTAAATGACTGTGTCCTAGAAGGGTTGGTCTTGATATCAACCAGAAGGAATAGTGGAACCCAGGACCTGGTGTGAGATGTAAGAATTGTTCTCTCCAGCAAGCTTTGGTGGTTACGCAAAACCACATTAACAGAAGCCGAACTAGACTATGTATTGCAGACCAAATCCAAGAGGATGATGAAGAAGAATCAACATGGCTTCTGCAAAGGAGGCCTTGTTTCACGAACATTTTAGAGCTATTTGACAGTGGCAGTGAGCATGTGGTTGCAACACTTGGGTCAGCACCCCAGGGCAGGGTTCAGTGTCTAGGGGATATCCTCCTTATATTAAGTTCTGGCTCAGGCCCCCTTTCAGGAAACCTGGGACTCCAATTTGGATATCTAAGTAGCAGCCTTCCCTCAACTCTCTCTCTCTCTCTCTCTCTCTCTCTCTCTCTCTCTCTCTCTCACACACACACACACACACACACACCCACCCTACAATATGCACAATCAATTATATTTATTCAGCAAACAGCAGTTCAATGAGATATAGGGAACAGTATAAAAATATTTTTTGTTCATCATGTCCATCTTCTCCCAGGGCCCCACCATGCCAAAGAAAGTATATGCCCTTAGGGCTTACTCACAGTTTGGTGATGCAGCCAATGAAAGGGCTTCTTCAGGACACAGAATTTGAGAGCGTTGCAATATCTTCTTCCAGCAGAGAGGCTGCAGCAGCAACTGGGGTGCGCTGCAATAAGGTACTCCAACAAGCTAGTGGTAACAGAGCGGCTTCTTCAGCTCTCCAGCTCCAAGCCAATAGGAATTGCTAAGCCAGGTCCAAGGTTCTAGGGTCACACGAAGCTTCCTCTCTAGGTGTGATCTCTGCCAGTAGTGATTCAGCCAGTAAAGCTTAGCAATTCCCTATTTCAAGCATTCTGCATTTCTCCCCTTCACAAGGAGAACGGTAGTCCTAGTCTCTCCTTGACCTGACCAGATCTGTGTCCCCTGCTCTCCAAAGGTCATGTACATTTGGGATGAACCAGCATCCAGCAGCACTCTTAACTGAGGGAAGCTAGTTGAGGAGGCGGCCCAAGTGGCCAAGACACATTTCTGTTTGTTAACTTATTCCAAGAGTTACAGTAAAACATAGGAATGCAATTCTATCCAACATGCACATGTGTGAGGCACACTGTATTCGGACAGCTAAGTTTCCTCTGCAATTTCTGCTTCCACTGCTTAGTGGAGAATGTTCTTTACAGCTTTACATTGTGATCCAGGAGACATTGTGTACTTTGGAATTTCAAAAAGCTGTTGACACAGTTTCTCACCAAAAACTTCTGAGCAAACTTAGCAGTCATGGGATAAGAAGAGAGTTTCTTCTACGGATCAGTAACTGGTTAAAGAAGAGAAATAGTGTAGAAATAAATGGGTAGCTCTCACATTGGTGGCACACAAGGAACTGTATTGGGACTTGCTCAAACATGATCTGTGGTTTAGACTGAGCAATGAGGTGGGGTGGCCAAGTAAGACAATTGATCCTTGCTCATTGTCAAACATAAGACTAACTTTGCAGAGTGCTAAAAGATTGCTGCTGTTAGGTTAGGGCGAGATTCTAGAAGGCATAATCTTCTAGAAGGAAGGCCATTTTTACAGCAGGGATAATATGATATGGCTCTGTTAGGTTCACATTGAATATTTCACACAATAATTGGTGTATCTTTGGTACGTCTTCATGCCCACAACTCAAACCAAGCACAGATTTACCCCCAAACCTTTTAAACTTGTAGTGCTCCTGGATGAAATTAACACGGGCATTCAAGTTTTATACTTGAGCATGATGCAACTAAGATTCATTGTAGCTTTAGCAGGCTGGTTTTAATCACTGAACTGAGCTTCCATTGAGACTTCACCAGATTACCTGCTTTGAGTTGTGGTTGGTAGTACAGGCTTAGTCTATCTATTATACAATTTGTATAGGTCTTGTACACCTACATCTTTGCCTACCAATTTCTTAAAACTTATTATTACGCAGACATTTTAATCCACTAGCTTCCCTGCATTGTTTCCAGCAACTTTTGCATATGTGGGATGATTCTGATCTGTCATCACATATTGTAGAACTTGAGCAACTGGCTCTGTCAAATAAGATTTACTTATGTTTACAAAACAAACTAACATGCAAATAAGAAAGATGAATTTGAGCTCTTAATATAGGATGGCAAATATGATCGTATAGATGTGTACATAAATGAGTATATATAATGAGTAGCATTATATGTAAAGGACGTGTAATGACTTGGAGCATGGAAGGCAGATTGAGAGTACCGTACTCTTCTGTGTATAAGACTATGAGTGATTTTCGGCAACCCACCCTAAAAAAAGCTCAACAAGTCTGTGCCATCTCCCCCCGCCCCCCCAAAATAGGGGGTTTCTTATATATGGGTGCACCTTATAGACAGAAAAGTACGGTATATAAGTAAAAATTGTAGGAAAGGAAAACAACAGTGACCTTGCTGCGGTGTAGACCTCGATGCCAGAGTGAAGACTTGGGTGATGCCTTCCCAGGGCAGATTACCAAACATTCAAAAGGAAGGCTTATAGTAGTCACGGGGGACTTCAAATACCTCCATATCTGTTGAACTCAAGTTCCACCAAGAATGTAAGGTCCAACAAATTCTTCCACAGCCTTGCTGTTTGACAGTGGAACAGACTGTTTTTAAGGTTTTTAAGCAGAGGTTGGATGCCATCTGTCATGGATGTTTTAGTTGAAATTCCTTGCATTACAGGGGATTGGACTTGATGACCTTCAAGGTCCCTTCCAACTGCAATTCCATAATTCTATGAAAAGATTATGTCCAATATTATGCCACAGGGTCAGAGCAGTTTGAGGGCAAAGTCTCTGGCAGGTGCCAAGCCAAGGAGAGGAGAAAGGGATACATTTTGGCCCAGGGAAGTCTGGACTGGAGTATTATAAACAAACTCATAATCCTGAGGGAGAAATTGAAGCTAAGTTAAAAGAGATCATGCTTAAGAAGGTTTATTAAAGCTGATGTCTAAGCACATTTATAGTATCTCTGTATTTATGCGTGCCAGGTTCTGTAAGAGTTGCAGGAGCCACTCAGAAGCCCTATAAAAATACCAGGTAGTAGCCTAGATGGCACCTAACTAGACTACATTAGCTACATAAATAATGTGAATTAATGTATGCATGGTAATTTTATCATGCCTATGCCAAGGGAGCTACTGTTGCATCATTATGTTGTTGGGTGTTGATAAGCAGATTGATGGAGGGGGGTGGGTGTCCATGAGGTATACCTTCAAAGGAAACAATCAAACACTGGAGTAAAAATAATTACAATAATTTATTTATTTATACCCCTCCTATCTGTCTGGGTTTTCCCAGCCACTCTGGGCGGCTCCCAACAGAATATTAAACACACAATAAAACATCAAATGCATCCCATGTAATATAGCAAACCTAACCCTTCCATCTCATGGGGAAATTAAAAATGGTGATGAATGAATCACTGTATTTTTTTGTTTTTTGTTTTTTTTTAAAAAACAACAACGTTTATATCCCAGGGTCTCAAAGTGGCATCTGTAGTTCTCCGACACTGTGTCCACCTGCATCACTTCTGCTCTTGAGGGTTTTTAAAAAGAGGTTGGCTGGCCATCTGTCATGGATGCTTTAGCTGAGATTCCTGCATTGCAGGGGGTTGGACTAGATGACCCTTGGTACCCTTCCAACTCTATGATTTTATGGTCAACCTCATACATGAAACAACACATTTAATGAATATTGGGGTAAAAACGTCTAGACTTTTGGCAAACAGATTTACAAAGTTAAATCTAAATCAAAGGTACACAATATTCAAAAAAAGCAATGGCACTAAAATGTTCTCTCCAAAAGACATCTGCTCAGAATTTGCCTCCTTTTAGTCTAAATTATATACCTTGCAATCTCCAAATAAAGAAAAGATATCCACAAATTCTTAGAAACTTACCTATACCATCACTAACTCATGATGAGAAATCCTTCCTAGATACCCCCATTTCCCTGTAAGAAATTGACAGTGTTCTTAAAAATTGAAACCACATAAAGCCCCAGGACTTGATGGCTTCACCTCTGAGTTTTTGAAATAATTCAAAGAAACTTTATTACCACATATGTCCCACCTATTTAAAGACCTAATGAGAGGAGCACCCCTTCCCAAATCATGGCACCACTCAAAGAAACATCCCTGAACCAATCATAAAACTTTTAAATACAATCAAACATAGTAAACAGGAAGTAGATTTCCTCAAGGCCTTTGACTGCCTGGGATGGGACTACTTGCTGGCAGTCCTAAAATGCAATTTGCCCCCAAATTCATACGGATTTTGAAACAAATATAGTCTGAAGCTTCTGCCACAGTAAGAATAAACAATATAAATTCATCCCCGGTGGGGATTCGATGGGAGACAAGGCAAGGCTGTCCACTTTTGTTCATCCTAGCTTTAGAACAATTAGCTATACTATGCATCAGAACACCATCACACATCAGGAGAGTCCTAATTAGAAAACAAAACTTTACAATCAGACTATCTGCAGATGATTTAATGATTATGACACGTGGCCTGCTGAACACGGGAACAGAAGTACTTCAAGAGCATAACAATTTTGCAACACCATCAGTTAACTTCAGTTAATAGTTAACTGCAAGTTAACTTCTCAAAATCTGAAGCTTTATTCTTCAATATACCATCCAAGATCCAAAAAGTTAACTTCTCAAAATCTGAAGCTGTATTCTTCAATATACAGTACCATCCAAGATCCAAAAAGCATCCACAGAACTCACACGCATTAAATTCTGTCACACAAAGCTTAGATATTTTGGAGTAATTACAGTATGCATCAGAACACCATCACACATCAGGAGAGTCCTAATTAGGAAACAAAACTATACAATCAGACTATCTGCAGATGATTTAATGATTATGACACGTGGCCTGCTGAACACGGGAACAGAAGTACTTCAAGAGCATAACAATTTTGCAGCACCATCAGTTAACTTCAGTTAACAGTTAACATAACTTATTATATTCCCTTTGAAGCCCCTTTCCCACATTTATAAATATACCAACACTTTATATTGTTTGATTGGTAACCTAAGAGGAAAAAATGATTATTACTCATTTAATCTAAGCACAACCACAAGGGCTCCTGATTAGGCATTTAGCTACGTGATGTTGAATGTTATCTATTAACTCTGTTCTATCCTGTTTCCCCTTTGTTTTTGTTAAAACCAATTAATGAACCAAGAACTTAAAACACTGACCACAAATAATGAACCATATGTTGTAGATATTACTGCAAATTTAGGATGCTATTTTTGTGATACACAAATGGCAGGAGACGACTTGGTCTCTTTATTTATATCATTTATAATTCCTATGATCAATCAATCAATAGTTATTAAAAATCAAGCAAGCTAGCAAGCAAAAAGAAGCAGTATGCTTCAAAATACGAGTTGCTGGAATCGCAGGTGAGCAGAGTGCTGTTGCAGAGGCATCTGTTTGGCCACAATAAGAACAGGATGCTGAACTACCTGGACCATTGATCGAACAGACTTTTCTTTTGCTTCATGTGCAAATGATTCCCAGTCTGAAAATGTAGGCCAGTGCTGACCTACAACCTACTTTGCATTGAGAGCCACACATGCCCTCTTTATCCTATCTATCTAAAATTTGATACTGATTCACTGGAGAAACACAGAAGCTATGAGCTGGAGAGGAGCAGCTGGATCTCCTGCTGAAATGAGCGGAAAGACCACAGGAAGCGTACCTCTTTTTTAATTGCCTCAGAATTGGAGGTTCTCTACCCTGTCTGAAATTTGACAGGGCTAATAACTTGAAGGATAGAATGTCCAAAAATTTGGTGGCTGGATGGAAAAACAGCAGTTGTAGTCAGCAGAAGACTCTCTGGGTTTCCCAGGAAAGCCAGTGGGAAATGAAAATGAACGGTAGTTACAGAAATGAACAAGATCCACATTAGCAACTAAGCAAATAGGTCCAAATTTACAACATATGAGTAAACAAACTTTTTAAATAAGCGAAAATAATTCTTACACACTCCTATTTGCAGTACCTCCCAAAATGGTAGCTGTGGTGGGAAAAAAACCAGTTTTTTCCTGGAGACACAAATGTAATTGTAATTCACACGTCATGCTTTATAATTCATGTAAATTGCTTTCTAGGAAGAACTTGTGAAATTAAAATAGATAGATACTGAGATAATTAGATCTGTCTTTTTTGATGTTGTCATCACATCTATGTGCCACAAGTGAGAAAGTGGCATCATGCATATTCTTCAACTACTGAGAATTGTAAATTAAACGAAACCATACATGCTGATGGCTAACTTTGCTGCAGAATTACACTGGTGTCTATTCTCTTTATTGCAACATGATGAAACACGTTAAAAGCATTGACAGTGATGCCTCTGCATTGACAGAAGCTGTGATATCACAAACATTCCAGCAACTGCAGCAATAAATCTCTTCAGATCAAATTATTCACAAACTGTCGAGGAAAGAAATGGTGCCAGCCTCCTTCAAGGTGGTTGTAATCAAGACAGTTTCTGTAGAAATGAGCTCAGAAGATGCAGGTGACTCAAAGCTAGTTGGCCAATACCCAGTTCCTGAGAAATGTGCCTGAGGAAATGATTGCCATCTATACACTCTTGAACGAAATGATTTTCTAGAGCACGGTGAGCAACTGGATCCAGGTGGCACTGCCTGCAAATCCCGCTTTGGCCCAGCTGCACCATCACCTGCCCCACACCTGAGGCTATGGGCGATGGTCACGTGCAGGGCAGATGGACATGACTTGCAGGCCAAATGGGGAGGCCAGGTGGGCCTAATGAGGCCTGTGGGCCATGGTTTCCCCGCTGCTTTTCTAATTCAGCCCTGGTTTCGGAGTGGAAGCTGCCTTGGCCAGTCTGTAAGATGACCTCTGCCAAGCGAGGGAGAGGAAAGTGCAGCCCTGTTGATTCACTTGAAGCTCTCAATATCACAGATGATGGCATCCTTCAGGGTAGGCTGCCTGGTTGGAAACTGGGAAGTACCATGTTGGAGTGGTTCCCCTCCGACTCTGATGGTCGATTGCAGAAGGTGGTGCTATGGGGTTATTGATCTTCCCCTTAGCAAATAGGCTGTGGATTAACATGCTTTTCAGTTAGAAAATAAGTTTGTGTTTAGACCTTGGACACTACAGGTTTTATTCTGATGTTTTAATTGGTGCTTGATTTTATGTTCATGCCGTACTTTTATATTTTATGTCTGTGTTATTGTTGTCTTAAAAATCAAGTGTACACCATCCAGAGCACTTATGGTCAACAGGCAGTATAAAAATGTTGAAAATAAAGATAAAATAAATTATAAAACAACCAGCTGGTATGAGAAAAGTTGGGTATGTATGCTTTAAATGTATGGTGTATTAGCAGTGTTAGTCCCTTGCAATGTGTTTTCTCCTTTTCATTCCCTGCTTCCTTCTGCTTTTTTTCTCCCTTCATTTTTCTGAGTTTTGGTTTAAGGGGAATATGGGTAAGTGAGTTGCGGACTGATGTTCCACAGTGTATAGTATGTTTCAGATAATGGGTTGGATGCAGGCTAACTTGTTTCTTGTTGAAATGAAGGAGACAGATCAGTAATGGCATGGTTCCCATTGTAATCGATGGGACTTGAGTTCCACTAACTTAGGGACTCCAGCCAACCATATGCCTCCTCTGGAACATACTATGTTGGTCTCCAAAATGTATTTTGGCTGGAAGAAGGGGATTTGGTGCAGGGTGTGTGTTGCGTTTTAGGAAAAAGAAATGGTGAAACCATCAATGAAGAATTTAAAGAGAGGTGTGAGAAATGCCAAAAATATAACTTGTAGCATCTCTGTGCCCCTTCAGATGAAGTTGGACTCCAGCTCCCACCATCCTTCTCCGCTGGCTGTGGGAAGCTGGAGTTGGAAGGTGGTGGACTTCCTTCTCTGGAGATTTTTAGGCAGAGGTTGGATGGCCATCTGTCATGGATGCTTTAGTTGGGATTCCTGCATTGCAGGGAGCTGGAATATATGACCCTCAGGGTCCTTTCCAACTCTACAGTTCTATGACTCTTTGATTCTAAGTGTGAGTTTGTCAGTTTGGCTGGGTAGTTACACAGGTCCAAGGACCAAAAGCAAGACAGTCCTGTCCATCCCCTCTCTCTTTAAGAACTATATAAATGGGGGAATTCTGCTTTGTGTGGTTTTACCCACAGAGCACTGCAGTCTGAAAATTCTGAAGGGGCACCAAGCTCAGGCCTGGCACAAAAAGTGTGGCCAAGGATGTACTTCCCATACTTATTTGAGTCACTGAGCAAGGAAGGTGGATACAACCTTTCGAGGGTGTGTGTGTGTGTGTGTGTGTGTGTGTACTGGAATGCAAGAGGAAAGAACTCCCTCTGGTGGAATGTTTAGACAGATGCATTTGACTAATGAGTCACTTGGTGCTGTACGATTCCATAAGGCAGTGTTTTTCAACCTTTTTTGGGCAAAGGCACACTTGTTTCATGAAAAAAATCACGAGGCACACCACCATTAGAAAATGTTTAAAAATTTAACTCTGTGCCTATATTGACTATATATAAAGTAATAATTACTTTACAGACCACAGTAATCTCCTGGGTGTATAAGAGACTACCCTGGTCCTGAGCTGTATGATGAGACATAATATCAAAATTTTCCAAAAAAACTTTCATTTTCTACCTCTTCTGGTCTAGAGGTGAACAAGAAACCCTTAGCCTCTCGCTAAGGGCCGGGCGCTCCTGCCATTGGAGGGCGAACACTCACTGGCGGAGAACCGAAAGGAAACAATCGGGGTCAACAAAGGAAGCTCGCCTCTGAGGGGAATGTCAAGAGCAGGCCTTTTCCCGGCCACAGACTGCCCGGCTCTGGGCGGCCCCAGAGGCGCTGGGCCAGGCGCACTTACTGAGGAGCCGGCCCAGAAGGGGCAGGAGTTCTTCACTTGCGGGGAGCTGCTGAGGGACAGCGCCCCAAAGCTGAGCACCACCAGGCAGCAGCCCAGGATCAGCTGCAGCAGCCCCAGAGACAGCAGAGGGCGCGCCGGCAGCAGCCCCGGCCTCGGCGGCGGCGGCCTCCCCGCCCAGGGTGGCCTGGGCCGTGCTCGGCCGTGCTCTCCCCCAGCGGGACCATGGCGGCCGGGCGGGTGGCAGCGGCGCCGGCCCAGAGGCGGCGGGTCTGGGTGCCTCGGGCGCCGCCGAGAGCCGGGCCAGCGGGCAGCACGAGCCCTGGAGGCAACAAGTGCGTGGTCCGGCGCCTGCCTAGTGGGCGAAAATTTGACATTTTTTTTAAAAAAAAAATTCAAATTTTCAATTTTTCCCACGGCACACCAGGCAACATCTCACGGCACACTAGTGTGCCGCGGAACAGTGGTTGAAAAACACTGCCATAAGGTAATGGTAAACAGCCGGGCAGCATCCATAACTAAAAGAACTACCTTTACTCTAAAGACATGAACTGCTCCTTTTATTAAAAAAACACCCCAAAATAAACTGCAATCTGATGGGCCTGCTCATTCCCCAAATAACTAAATCTACATTTCTATCCCTGTTATCTATGATTCAGTTCCTGGCATCTCCAGTTATAGTATGTGGAAGCTTACATATGCTGGACTGATAGAGGCTCGCAATGCCACCTGCTGGAGCAGAGATGGGAACTGTGTACTCTCCAGATATTGTTGGACTCCAGCTCCCATTAACCCCTGCCAGCATAGCCAATGGTCAGGGACGATGGGAGTTGTAGTCCAGCAACATCTGGAGAGTGGCAGATTTCCTACCCTTCATTTTCACTGACTGGTTCCCCATCACTATGATAGAGGTTAATTCAGACCACATGCAAATTTAACCTGATGCAGCCATGGAGAAATGCACAAATCCACATACAATGTGTTTCGAGTCAGCTCTTCTTGTCTATTTGAACCAATGAGAAGAACAGAGAGAAAAAAGACAGCCACACGTATTGACCCAAATAAATTTATGAAATATATTAAAAGATACAAATAAATACAAATATGTACACATGAAGTGGTGTACATCCTAAGAGGGCTGAGCTAAAGGACCAACAGAAGGTCGATGCTTCCAATTGTGGGTCAAGACAACAAATACTGAACTAATTAATACTTTCAATCACACTGCCAGATAATCACCAGGCAAGAGGCATTGCCCCAGGTAACACATTCCCAGTGGCATTGGCCTTTGTGTAGTAATGGAGTAAGAGAGTGTGGTTTCAAAGAACTATGATCAGAGGCATTCATGCCAATACCGGATTACATTGAGATTACAACCACACAATTCCTCTCCTTCAAAAGAGGAGCGCTCGTCATGTGAGCAGGCATTGGTTTGGAGGCCCAGGCTCAAGCATTCTTTGAAGCGCATAGTGGAGGGGAAGAGGCACTTCTTTGGTCTGCCACCATGCGAAGGCATCTTCCTTTGGGAAGATGTTGGGGCAGTGGTAACATTAGATAGATGAATACAAGTTGCTGAGAAAATGTTTCCTAACCTCAGCATGGAAAGGTCATCTTGCACAACAGGTGCTGTTTGGGAGGAGGGGTACATGAGGAGAGTTCAGATCACATGTTATTATCCTCCAGGAGCACCTCTTTCTCTGGTTATTATGAGGCTTTGAAGAAAACTATCTGCAACCAACGGCTCTTAATACAACACATTTTGAAACAGGAACATGAACACACTCAGCTTTAAACTCAATTATGTTATCTGGTCCTTTACCTCTATGCAAACATGAAATTGCATCCCTGAGCTTGCAACTGAAGCTAAGATTTAAAGTTACCTTCAACTAAGGTCTTATCCACACTTACCTCTTGCCCTGCTCTTTCCAGGCAGAGGTGCACACTTGTAAAAGCTCCATGTCTGAACATGTCTGTTTTCTTTTTTTGCCCCAGAGTTTTCCTTGAAAATCCATTCTTTAACACTCAATCAGCACAAACAGTAATTCAGATTTCCAACGGATTGCATTTGCTCCGACTACGCTTTAAAGAGCAGGTTTTTGTGGGAAAAGCTCCAAAGGGAAAGGGAAAGGACATTCGAACACAGAGCTTTAAAGTGTGGACTGTGCATGGAAAGACCAGAGGAAAAGTAAGTGTAGATAAGTCCTAACATGTGGCTTTCACAAGTAATATTACACCTGCATTGTAGTTCCCCACTGCAGCTCTGCATTTTGCTTTAAACACACCTCTTCTGAAAGCATCCCTCACCAACCATACGGAAGACGACAGTCAGGTTTCGAACTCATACATGCAACAAAAAGCAAGATGTACTTCTACATGAAGCACAGACCTTTCCTTTCCATGACCCTGTCACCCGAAAAGCCACAGTGCAACCAGAACAACATGTGCACACACACAAAAAACCCCAACTGTGCATAGAGGTAGGAAAGTTTCAGGAGTCCCCCAACCCCATGCCAAAAATAATTATTTAACGTTTGTCTAGCTCACCCACCAGACCCCAAATTCTTCATAGCACATTAGCTGCCCTCTAGTCTGTGATGCATCTTCATGGTCCTCCTTCTCAAGTCTCTGCTGCTTCTTATCCATACAGATATGCTTCACGCCAGGCATCTCCTGAATCCTTTAGAGAGCTGCAAAACAGGGAGGGAGGGCTTTGATTAAACAAGAAGAGAGGACAATGCGGCAAGTAAAAGGTGGGTTCCCCCCCCACTACATCTCACTACTATATACCAGTACTTCTTTGATCAATGCACAGGCAGCAATTCCATATCCAGTGATGTTGATGAATCTGAAACAGTTCCCACTGCCCTAAATCAATGAACTTCACTAGCATATAGAAAATTAAACTTCAAAAGTATGCCACATTAACTTTACCATGCTGTAAAATTAAGCTTTTGAAAGAGTTCAAAATGAAATATTCTCACAGGAAATATCATTTGAACATTGTATTTCAACAATTTCAAACTGGATTTATTTTTCTGAACACGGGCAGATATTTAAAACATGACCACTTAATAGCATATATTTCTGTTATATGAGGCTGTGTTCAACTAAATAATTGCACCAGCAGAGCAAGATTCCCCTTAGCTTTACTTTGAATAAAAAAGAAGGTACTGAAAACTGTTAACATACAAATTTTAGCATGCCTGATGTGCATAAATATATACACTTCCTAGGAACAATCACCTGAAAAAAGGTGAATTTACAAGTTTGGCTTTAGATACGACTGGAATTTTATGTGTTTCAGTTCCCCTGTATAGTTTGTATCATGTTCATTTTTCCTAATACAGAAGTCTGCCTAATATACACATCTTTGCATACAATTTCCCTTACTATAATGCATTTCCCCCCATTTTTTATCACCAACATATACATTTATTGCACACTTTACAGTATATGGGATTTTGTATTTGGCAGAACAGCTACATTGCAAAATTTGGAAAAGTACAAATTAGGTGGCGATGTATCAGTTCTCGTACTCTTTCAGACAGTGTGAATCGGAAGTTTCACCTGTAAGTGCAAACCGAAACCGTTCCCCACTCTCCATCCCTAGTGAGGCCAAAGGAGACCAACTGAAGGCAGCCCTGTTTAGAGAAGCTTTTAATGTTTGACTGACTATTGTCTTTTAATATTTTGTTGGAAGCCGCCCAGAGTGGGCGGGGTATAAATAATAATAATAATAATAATAATAATAATAATAATAATAATAATATAATAACTGGATGTATCTTGAGTTTCCCCTTTTCCCACTTCAGCTGTTCAATGTCATGCATAAAGCAAAACACAGACAAACAGGAGCGCCTGGAGGAGCTTAATAAGGAAAGGGTTTGAAAAAGCCTCTTTTGATGTTCATGATTTGGGGAGTGGGATGGGGTGGGGAGGAAGGGACTGAACAGATATTTGACTGTTCCTTGGGTGTCAGGTTGTTATTTTTGTGTAGGATTCAACCACACACCAGCAAATTCAGATTAAGAACATAAGAATAGTTTGCTAAATCAGGCCAATGGCCCATCTTATCCAGCATCCTGTTCTCCATGGAGCAAACGGCAGATGGGAGACATTGCCATCTAGCGCCCAAAGGCAGGAATATCAACTTGTGGAAGCAGCTGGTCTCATGAGTTTCCTGCCTTTGGACACTAGACAGCAGTGTTGTCTTAACACTTCTCAGTGATAAGAAAAGCCATTGGGAAATGCACTGGGAAATGTGGGGTAGCACCTGTTCTGATGCAACATCATGCAACATCCCTTCAAACGAATCGGAATAAATGCTTAAACAGGTCACCTGGAAGTGCCACTAGACACTAGAACCAGTGTTGCTCTCCCCTCGGCTCTTGACTACATCAAGGGACAAGCTCTATTAAATGTTAATGGCTGACCAGGGCTCCAATACTTTTTGCCCTTTTCTTCCACTTCCTTATTGCTTTTCTTGCCACACTGCAGTTCATAAAGCACCCTTGCCATACTTACTGCAAAATGTCTGCAAAGGCCTGGAGCAGGGACTTGCTGTGGTAGTCAATGCCATGCTTGGCACACAGAGATTTCACCAGGGGGGCAACCTTCCAGTAGTTGTGGCGAGGCATCGTGGGGAAAAGACTGCAGAGGGAAGAAAGGGTGTTCTGTCAAATCAGCTCCTCTTTTTAGTTAGAAGGCCCATCCCACTAGCAATGATTTCATAAAACCACACACTAGGGAGGTACACAAAGGATTTTGTGGCTCCCACTGTCCTACTTACTGGTGCTCAATCTGGAAATTCAGGTGGCCAGTGAACCAGTCATTGAACGGGGACTGATCCACATTGCACGTTGCTTGGAGCTGCAGGGGGAAATATAAGAAAGGATATGGAACAGTGGATCTCTTTGTTTCACACAAAGAGACTGCAACTGAATGAGGCACAGTTATCTTTTATGTTCCTCTAAGTAGCAGCAACTGGATTCCACAGGAGTAGCATTCCAGCAAGTTTCTCAAAGGAAATGGTCAGAAAGGCAGGTATCCCACCTTTCCAAAAGATGCTAAGGAGGCAACGACTGATTTATGTGTGCCTAATTGACGTGGGTGGCACTGTGGTCTAAACCACAGAGCCTAGGGCTTGCCGATCAGAAGGTTGGCGGTTCAAATCCCTGCGCCGGGATGAGCTCCCTTTCTTCAGTCCCAGCTCCTGCCCACCTAGCAGTTCGAAAGCACATCAAAGTGCAAGTAGATAAATAGGTACTGCTCTGGCGGGAAGGTAAACGGCATTTCCGTGCACTGCTCTGGTTCACCAGAAGCAACTTAGTCATGATGGCCACATGACCCGGAAGCTGTCTGTGGACAAACGCCGGCTCCCTCGGCCTACAGAGCGAGATGAGCGCGCAACCCCAGAGTCATCCGCGACTGGACTTAACTGTCAGGGGTACCTTTACCTTTTTAATTGACACATGACTGTGCATTGTGGCCGGAACAAGAGCAGGGACAGAACATGATGGGACAGGGCAGAGAAGAGTGGAGAAGGCTTACGCACCCTCTGCCACTGCATGGAACACATCTCCTAAACAAATTGGGGGCTGCCTATACTGATTGTGTTTCCTTAGCATTCCTTTCCCACAGAAATAAAAATGGGCAAAATATCCTCCATCCCAATTTGCAATTGGCTCAGCTTTTGTAGTTGTTGTTTTAAAAAAGAAGACTTCTCAGAAAAGCTTGAGATTTACATTTTAAAGTACTCCTTAGCTCTGAAAGACTCTGTCTGGAGGAGTTTGCCCAGCAACACCAGTCCCCTGTCAATAATCCCCTCACCTCACTTTTCTACATACACTAAGATATCTCTGGTGTTGTTTGATTCCCAGCTTCCATCAGTCCTAGCCAGCATGATTAATGATCAGGGATGATGGGAACTGTCAGCTGAAGAAGACCATGTTGGCTACCTCTTTGTGGGACTGGGGAAGAAAACTTGCAGCAGGGAAAACTGGCAAGAGCCTGAGGATTTTTCAATGCCACCTGGATATCTTTCTTGTTTTGGCCAACCCAACTTTCCCTGGCTCCTCTGCATTTGCAATCAGTTCTTTCTGTTTCTGTGCTCTTTTCATTTTACTTATATGCCACTCAACCAAGTTCCCCAAATTCTTTACACATACAACACAATACAACATCTCACTAGAAACACTAAAACAAGATAAAAAATAAATCACAAAAACAAAAAGCCCAGCAAAAAAAAAGGCCAAACAAAAATCAGTATAAAAACACAGCAGCCAAATAAATGTAAGTCCGCAAGGGGGAACTTTGTGCAAATTCCAAAATTGTGATTTAAGAGGTTTGGGAGAATGAGAAGGTGTTCAGGTTGCAGCTAAAAAGACCACAGTTGTAGGCACAGGACAATCCTTCGTGGGGGCTCCACCACTGAAGGCACCATGTCCCTAGCAGGTGTCTGCTGTACTTCCTTCGGTGGGGGAACATGGAGAAGGTTGCTTTAAAAAAAAAAAAAAAAAGCTGATTGCTTTCAAACTTTTGTTTAGGCTGCCTTGGACATTTCTATATATAATGGAAAGGTAGGATGTAAATAGAAAAGGTAGGATGTTTTAACAAATGCATGAATGAATCCCTGTCTGACTCTGCATTAAAAGCAGAGCTGAAGCATGGGTGGGGGTGTATTCAGCTTGACTTGCCAATCTGGAGCTATATTGTATTCCAGTACCCACCCACCCCTCCATATTTTTGTCTTCCGCACCATCACTAGTCTAAAAGTGTCTGTGATGATTCTCAGAGCCCCTTCAGACATCCTTTCCACTGCACATTCATGATAGTTATTGGGGTGGTCATATGTGATCTCATTTTCAACATCGTCTGCGTCGCTTCCAAATGTTTTGGGGTGGTCACATTGCTTCATTTCCAATTGGTGCATATACCATAGTCCCAGTAACTTTTTGTGCCACAAATGTTCTGCTTTATTTTGTCCCACTTTTGTTGGTCAGTTGCCCCTCTAGACAGAAATAATGTAGTAGCATTGGGGAAACACTGCAGAACAAGCCAAAGCCACTAATAATGCACTAGTATTGTGCCAATAACGTTTTGCGTAACACACACACAATAAAACACCAGAAACCAATTTTTTGAATAGTAAGAAAGTGTCTTACCTGGGTAGACACCCAGTCCATATTTCTATCATAATCAATGTTCATTGGGATATGATTCATTTGTGAAACCCAAGTAAACCAAGTGGACTCTAGATACCTGCCAAGACAAATGCATTTATTATTATTATTATTATTATTATTATTATTATTATTATTATTGAATTTCTATAGCACCATCAATCCAAGGACCACAGAGTGGTTTACAATATAAGAATACAAAGATGCATAACATAGTAACAAATAAAACAATATCCCCGAGCCACAACAGAAAATGCCCTTTCTCGTGTTGCCACCCTCCAAACCTCTCATGGAGGGGGCACACAACGAAAGGACTCAATTGATGATTGCAGGGTCCGGGTTGGTTCATACAGAGTATTGTCACACACAAAAAACACATCTTATTACTTAACTTGGTATGTTGATCTGGGATTTGTCTGGTAAAACCCATCACAGCCATATTCAAGCTGTTTGCTGAGGACCACTTTACATATTAGAATAGAAACAGGTACACATTTAAATTTCAAAGAGTACACCCTTCACTGTAAGGTTCCTCCCCCACACCGATTGCATACATCATGGCATAAAAAGGTAAAGGTACCCCTGACCATTAGGTCCAGTCGCGGACAACTCTGGGATTGTAGTGCTCATCTGACTCTATAGGCCGAGGGAGCCTGCGTTTTTCTGGGTCATGTGGCCAGCATGACAAAGCTGCTTCTGGCAAACCAGAGCAGCGCACGGAAACGCTGTTTACCTTCCTGCCGGAGCGGTACCTATTTATCTACTTGCACTTTGACATGCTTTCGAACTGCTAGGTGGGCAGGAGCTGGGACTGAGCAACAGGAGCTCACCCCGTTGCAGGAATTCAAACCGCCGACCTTCCAATCGGCAAGCCCTAGGCTCTGTGGTTTAGACCACAGCGCCACCCGCATCCCACTTCATGGCATACTTTACACTAAATCTGTACCTCTATTGCTCTATTACTAGAATAGGCGAAGCAGTCCTAAGAAAATATCCATAGTAAGTGAGAGGAAGGCTGCCTCCACACCAGAAATCTTCATGTTCTGGATTTTTTTTTTCAATGCCCTAAACATATTTAGTATGTTTATTTCAACTCATATTTGGTAAGCAAAGCTAAAATTGCCCATTTTGAGTTTGACAGGCTGTATAAATAACTCTAGAGCCAAACGCAACTGAACTAAAATACTTGATTAGGGAAAAGAGAGAGAGGAAGTGTTGTAACCATGGAGGACATAATAATCCTCACATAACCTGGGGGGGGGGGGGGAGAGACAGGAAAAATAGGTAGAAAAGGAAATTACGGTAAATGCCTGAGGAGAGGGGAACTGACATTGGGACCGGCATTCGACAAAGGCAGGAAAGGAAATTGCTTGATGGGAGTTCTACTTCCCTAAACATTGCCTTTTCTGCCTTTAACCACGCGGTGGCACCAAACCCTCCTTGATGTCTTGCTGCGGAATCCGGGGAAACATGATTTCCAGGTATACAAAATTATTGTGCCTCAAAACAATTGATCAAGGAGCTGATGGGAGTTGATGCTAGACGTAATCCTAAATGCTTTGGGTGTAAGATATAAGGGTAGTTAAACTGACTGGGAACAGTGACCGCAATATACACAAGTGGGAAAGGGGATTAGTTAGATGAAAGGGATAACAATGCTGTTGAAATCGTTTCAAAATCCTTGGAGATTATTTAAAACCAAACTAAAGGAAGCTTCCAAGAAGTATACACAGATTTAGGAAAGACGCCATCAAATTAACGGAGATTCCTGCATTGCAAGGGGTTGGACTAGGTGTCTCTCTTCCAACTCTATGATTCTACGAAATTCAGGAGGCTGCCAGTTAAGGAGCAGAGCCAAGGAAGCAGGGGCAGGCAAGGAAGCTTCCTTCAGAACAATGAAGCTCTGCCCAGATGAGGAGGACTCAGGAATGCAAACTGCGGGATAACCAGCATACAGTGACAAGGATGGAAGTGAAAAGAGAATTTGGGGAGTGTAATAAATAGAAAAAAGAGTGTGTCTGCTTAAAAAAAAGCCCAGCAAAAATATTTGTTTAGCTCCCTCAGAATCAGGAAACTGGCCAAGGAGGTAGGTAGCTGTGCCATTAGACAACAAGAAAGTAAAAGGTCTGCTATAGGAGAATAGTAGTGAAGCTTCACACATTATTTCCATATTTTTTTCATCTGAAGAAAGCACTGGTCAGATACTCGACTGAACTGGATTTTTAAGGAAGGGAGTATAAAGAATTAAGCCAAATAGGGGCAAGAAGAGACTAAGTCCTTGGGATTTATTGACAAACCAAATAAATCCCTGTGTTTGGAAGGAATCAACCCAAGATCTTGAAGAATTCAAGCTGAAATTGCTGATCTTCTGACAATTGTGTCACTTAGATTTGTGGAGTTGGAAGGGACCACATGGGTCGTCTAAGTTAAACCCATTGCAATGCTGGACTTGTCTATAAATGGATCATAATTTTAGCTTGATCAAAAAACAGTATAAAGCACTGTTGTCTCTGTCTTATTGATACAATCTCTGTCCATATTGTTAAATATTGATAATTATTTAAAGGGCTTTGAGGGGTTTACTGAAAATTATTTTATTATGTGCACTGCTTAGAAATTTTACAGAGTAGGTAAATAACACAGGACTGGAAAGTAGGCAGTGTAACAATGGCTTTTAAAAAACCAGATCCACAAAAGATATAGGAAATTATATCCTTGGCATTGCAGCTGACATGTAAAGTAATAGAGGAAATTTTATTGGCTAATGCTGACTAACTATGAACTGATGCTGACTAATCAGGAAAGAAATAGCACACCGACTAATTTATCCTGCAAAAACTATTTTGAAACCAGTATGTGGGCAAAGCTGCTCTTTTAGCTGCCATGTTTTCCTTTCCCGTATAATGCAAATTACACTGCTGAGAAGATGAAAGTGACAAGAGGTCTGTGTGTCGCCAGTGACAAACCCAAGCCTCTTGCCTGACTTAACTTTTTGGTATTTCTCCTTTCATGTAATACAAGCCATGCCTGACACTTACCACCAAACCACTCTAGCTAGCATTTCATTCATCTATTTAATATTTTTTTAAAAATATTCATATAAACCGTAAAGAGCATCCATTAAAACAAGAAATACAGCCTAAAATCAATAATATCTATAAAGCAACTGATGGTTGCTGCTTCACATACAGTAAGAGGGAAGGATATAGCATCAGGATCTGCTCTAGTTTTGGAAATTGACATTTGTAATTGTAAGTTTTTGAACTGCTTTAAAATGTATTTTAAATTGTTGTAGCCCACCTTGGGACTTTAGGGTAAAGGGTGGGTTTTAAACAACAAACAAGCAGATCCATGTGACAGTGTCGAATGTGGTAGTAAGCCAACTTGCTGTCAATCCCCCATCTCCAATTTATTTACTTGGCCCTTGAGAACTAAGTAAAGTATTTCACAAATGAAGCAATGCAATCATTTGTGCTACTTAGCCTGCAGCTATGCCCAGTCCCGGATCTGCAAGTGCAAAAGACTGCCCTGCCTCCCTGATTGTGAACTTTAAGCGACGGATTTCAGGACTGCTGAAACTGACTGGCAGCAGCTAAGATCCTTGGCTAAGTATACAGGGCAGTGCACAGAAATTAGTATCAGAAGAAGGCAAATGAGAGAACAAAGGCAGGCCTGAGCTTTCCCCCTTCTGTCTCCAGGAGTTGAAAAGGAGGGATTTCTCCGTTCCATTTTTTCAGAAGGCAGGTTACCCTATCCACCCCAAACAAACACTAAAGCAACCTCCTGTGCATCTCTACTGTGGCAGTGCCCACCACCACCTATGTATAGAGCTCAGCCCCCCGAAACACAGTGGCCACAGCCAACATGAGATGCACTGACGCTGGATTGAATGCACCTACCAACTTGCGCTGCAAAGAGGCAGCATTTGCATGCATCCACACCAAACACAGACGTGCACTTCCAGAAACAGAAACACAGGCAGGCTAGGGCGCACTTGGTTTTGCCTTTCTCTCCTGTCCGCCTGTCTCTCCCCGTCCCCCTAGCTCTTTACCTCCACCCCATCCTACCAACCATCCCCTTGCAAGTCCATTGCCAGCCACAGGTGATGCTCCCACCTTCCCCAGCTCTGCCAAGTCCCCAGGCACACAAGCCACAGAAGGCAATGAAGTGCCAATCTCTGACGGTCTTCCCTGTGCTGCGTTGCTCAGGGCCACGGCGATCAAGTGTATTTGCTGACACCGTAAGGAGCAGCTGTCTGTGGAGAAGAGGGGCCAGAAAGCTTTTTGGGATGGGGGCGGGGGGAGAGAAGAAAACAAGAGAGAAGCGACAGGTCCGTGGTGCCACCGCTCACTTCCCCCTCCTCACCTTGATCCCTGGAACAAACAGGGACTGTGGTGGAGGGGGACACAGCACATTGCCATGGTCAGGGAAGCAGAGTGCCAGCTGTGTTTGCTAGTGCTTATTTTCCCCATTGGCAGTAATTTAGCAAGCCAGCTGCCCATCGCCCATAATTTAGCAATCGCCTCTCCACCTGCTGCTCTGGGCACATGCTCCTTTCCCCCCCCCCACCCCTTTCCATCACTGGCTATGCTTTCTAAACAAAATGTGAGAAACACTTCTCTTTCTGGTGTCTTAGTTTATAAATGTCTCTAAAATGTTAACGAAAGGCCATGTTGAGCTAGCATCTTGATGTGTGCAGGACATAACAATATTTATGGGGCAAAAGATTTGAGTTGCAGTCTGGGGGCTGATGCAATGCAAATTGAAGACCATTTTGCACAACCTGAAAGCGTTTAACCTAAAATGACTAGCAGGACCTAACTGTTGGAAGTAACATATGTTCAGAGTATATCACAACTGGATTTAAAAAATATAGATATTTGAGATTAAACATCAACAAAAAAGAGATGAGAGTTCAGCAGAGAGAAGGATTCTGAGGTTTCGTGTTACCTGGAGAGCCAGTAGTATGCCATGAAACAATTAAATCCCATAAGAGGTATGTACATGAGACAGACTCTGATGTTGTATGAAATGATCAAGGCTAGATCCTGTCAAAGGAAGGGGAAAAAGAAAAGTTATATTTTTTGCTACACAGTGGCATGTGTATTTAAAATTTGTGTTGACCGCTGCTGGAATTAGTATATGTGAAGAGTGAATTAACCTAGGCAAACTTCCTAAGGTGTATATCTGCCATCGCTTTAAGGCTAGGCAATTGACAAGTGTAAAACCTAATTTCATTTGAGGTAATGAGCCATTTAACACATCAAAGGAGTGCAGCCTCTCCCTGTGTTAGTAGAGGCCAGAGCTTATTAAGAGGAAGGATCAGAAAGTAATGGGAGCTCAGAGAGGAAGCCAGTCAATACATGGGAGTCAGCAGGGATGTATGCTGGAGAGTGGGCAAAGCATGATGGCTGCTGTTTGCTTGAGTGCAAGGCTACGGCTAGGGAAGAAGCAGGGACCTTTTGGGGTGGCAGCGCTCTGAGCCCCTTCATCTAGGCTTCAGGTTGTATATATGTATAAACCAACCATATACCATAAAGGCACCACCAAAAGGAAACACAAACCCTGGGTAAGTGTCTGGAACCCCTGAATTCGCATGCACCACTCGGCAGAGATTGGGATGGCATGTAACCAGTGCTTTTTTACCTAAAAAAAATGTTTAGGGGTACTCTCATTTTGACTCAAGAAAATCACCATTTTATAGTTCAAATTGGGAAAATAAATACAGTAAATGGACCAAAGTACAAAGATTTACAAAATGTTTAGGGGTATGTGTACCCCTGCGTCCCCCCGGAAAAAAAGCACTGCATGTAACAATATGTATATAATGTGCAATAACTGTTTGCATTTTTAGTGGAATGGATTAAAAAGAAATCTGCTTCTTGGTGGGAATTAGGGGGGAAAATCAACACAGATAAGATGCTCATCTAGATTTATTTATTTTTTGGAAATTCAATCACTACTTACCACCCATTCTTTGCGCTTGAATGAGAAGTAGAATACAGACCACTGGAAGAAGGGAACCAGCAATGCTGGGGCTACAACTGTTGGAAAACGAAAGGAAGACTTTAAAAAACAACCTTTATAAAAATTTCAAACTACCATCCATCTTCCTAAGAAAGTCGAGCATTGCTTGTCTTTGCTCACAGAAGGGTTCTTCTTTTTCACCTTTTTCTGCCTTTCCCTTATCCAGCTAGTATTTGTCCTCACTTGAGAACTCCATTTTATCTGCTTCAAGGGTGAGTCTGACAGCCAGCAAGATAAAATTCCCGCCATCTTTGTTCCAATTCTCCCCTGCAGTGTGGTTAAAGCAACTCAATGCATAGTCTAAAATGCCTCTTCTTAAGCTATACATTTTTATTCTCAAATTTTTGCTGATCGTACTGCTATATCTCACTTTCACCCTACGCCCCAAGAGATATGCAGTGTGCTATTTTCCTATATTCTCTGATTTTCAAACTCTGCTGGCTAGGATTCTATAACCTGTGCCCTTTCTATGTATGGCAATGTCCTGAGAGAGGGGCACATTGAATGCTCTGTGGTGCGTGGAGAGCAGGGGAGAGAAGAATAAGCTCAAAAGCCATTCCCAACTAACAATGAGACAAGGAAATTACATCAACTCAAAGTTTATTGAAGGTTAGTGCTGTAAAGCCACAGATTCCAAAGGTCTTGCAGAGCAGCAACCACTCATTTTCCATAGACTCTACCTCACCTTTCTCAGAGCCTGGGTCACCCCCAGAGGCGTCGGAGAGGCGTTGGACATCAAGGGCTCAGTCCAACAGGAATGAACATACACCCCAATAGCTCCCTTCCCTGAGCTACAGAGCTTGGGAAGTGAGAGATCTAGAGGTTATGGCATTCTCAGCCTAATCTCCATTACAGGGGGGTTGTGAGGATAAAATGGGGAGAAGGAGAAGGAGAATTCTGTAGGCCACCTTGAGTTCCCTGGAGGAAAGGTGCAATATAAATATAATACTACATAAAACCAAAATGGCACAAGATCCTCTCTGGGGCACCCCAGTAGCCAGGTTCCCTTATATAGTGTTGGGGGGGGGGGCAGGGGATTCCCCTTTTCAAAGCTCTCTGTAACTTCATGCAGGTTGGGGAAGAACCTCTCAGGTAACCAAGAGCTGAAACCTCCTTAGGCCTCTGGGCCCATCTTTCCCTTCTCAGGTAACTTTTCTCCCCTTTCTCTCTGATTGGTTCCTCCAGGGAATTTAAACTCATGAGCTCCAAGAGCCCTTCATTAGGATTTTGTGGTGGCAGCTGCTCCCTGCCCTGCCCCTGGCTGGACCTGATGAGTTGTGGCAGACCTGGCTCTTGGGGAGGTGGATCAGGGACTCCATCAAGAGCAAGTCCCGTGACAGAAGACTCTCAACCCAGCAGATATTCACACTATTTCACTTAGAAAAGTATCTCAGGAAGGAGAAGCTCTGTGACAAAGGAGTGGAAACTTGTGACATTTTTCAGGGACAAAGATACTCACGCCAGAAGTACTTGTGCTGATGGTTGTAAGGCATATACTTCTTTTTCTGCAACCCGAGCTGTGAAGAAAGAGGTATCAACGTCTCACTCAGGCTATAGACACCCACCTTATCACCTATTCTTTCAATCTCTGGGTGACAGCTGCTACATGAATAAAATATACTTAGCACCTTAACTCCCATCTCCCCCTGGGCTTCATCATAGAATGGGGTGTGTGGAAATAAAAGTCATAACCAAGGCTGGGTCATGACCTTATGAAATTACACATCCTTGCTACCATAAACGAGAGAGAGAGAGAGGCCAACTGGGATGATCTGCCCCCCAAAAGCTATTTTATTTATTACACTTTAAGCCTGTCTTTCTTCCAACCAGGACCCTCAGAGTATGAATGATCATTCTCTGCTTGGGGCCCATTGTACCCTCCTGACCCCATTATATATTTCTGTGGTCTTTCCTGATGGACAACATATCATAAAAATGTAGGCAGCATTCGAATCAACAATCGAAACTAGGAGCTTGGAAGACACACAGAACATAGAAACAGGAAAGCAGGTACTTGGCTTATTAAAAAATTCAGGTGTTGCCCCTTGATATCACAATCCTCTGCATATCTACTAAAACTAAAACCTAAAATGCCTCATTGAAGTCAATGGGACTTACTCCTGTACACGTTTACCTGGAAATAAGTCTTATTGAACTCAGGAGGACTTACTTCTCAGTAACTAAGCAACTTGAAAGAATTTTTAACCAAGGGTCAAATTATAAGTTATGCTAAGAATGAAAAATTAAGACATACGAAATAAAAAATACTTTCTTTATGGACATTCAGTTTGATTATATCTATACAAAATGTTGGTAGTATGTTGCTTCTATATGAATGTGTAGTTACTCAGTTTTTATTTCTTTTTCTTTCCCTTCAGACTGTTTTGTTAGTGTAGGTAAAGGAAATAAGGTCTGAAAACATGTCAATATTTTACCTCCTATATATCACGCTTATATATTATTTGCCTTTATAATTGTGTGTGTGTGTGTGTGTATAATCTTTATATTTTATACAATTTAAAATATATTTTAAACCTGACGTTTTCCTGCTGAAAATCATGGCTGTCTCGTGTAAGCTGCCCAACAGCTTTATTCTTGGCTGTCCACTCTTTCTGGCTGCTTTCCTAAGCAACCCTTCAGTAGCATACACCTTGCAAACATACCTCTGTAGCCAGCTTCTTCCCCAAAGCAAACACCAGGGGGTGCATGTTGAGATCAGGGTCTTTACGGAAACAGTTGGGTTTGGCGTGGTGCTGGAAATGCAGGTTATTCCACCACTGGGCTGGCATTCCCTATAGGAGAGGAGAACACAGGGTTGAAAACAGAGCAGAAGTCAAACCCACTGGCTGTGAAAAAGGACAGCTTCCACTCAGAATACCTACTTTCACTGTGCCCATTAAGATCTTGTGAACCCAGTGGTTCAATGTGGATGTGCTGAAGACTGAAAGGTGTCCCAAGTCATGCTGCAACCAGGACATTTGATTCTGGAAGATAAGGAGGATCATTAAGAAAACATAACTCAGATCCATTGCACAACTAAACATAGATTCAGGTAGGTAGCCGTGTTGGTCTAACGCAGTCAAAATAATAATAAAAAAAATAACCAACTAAGTTTTTTTCTAGGTATAAGCTTTCATGTGCATATCTAAAGAAGTGTGCATGCACACGAAAGCTTATACCCAGAGCAAACTTAGTTGGTCTCTAAGATGCTACTGGACAATTTTTAAATTTATTTCAACAACTAAACATAAAATGAAAACAATGCAATAACTCTTTTTTAAACAAAGTACCAGGAGATCATCCATGCCAAAGGCAATTATTTTTTACATAAGATTGCAGGCTTTAATTATCTCAAATGCAATCCCCAATTAGCTGGGAAACACTATGGCCTGATTTGGATGTAATGCTAAGATGTCGTTAAGGATTACTTCCCAAGCCATGGGCTTACTTGCTTCTCTCCCCTCTCCTCCTCTGGCATGGCCACAAAGATGAGACTGAATGATTTTACTTCTGTTTTCAATTAATGGCACTTTAGTGTAGCGTCTGTGATTAACTATGATTTTGAAACAAGCCAACTTCATACACTATGGTTGGAGTCAGGCTTGTTTCAGGTAACCATAGTTCAGACTAACCACAGTTTATCCTGGCATGAACACAACACTAAACAAAGCTTAGTTAAAGACAAAAGCTTCTTATTTCCACCTTGCAGCTGTACCAGAAAAGCAGAGGATGGAGCTAACAAGCCTGAAGATTGTCTATATGATGCTGATCTGAACTAGGGCAAAGCATTTCTCGACTAATTGGGGATGCCCATTTGAATGATTAAAGGTAATACGCAAAGTGAATCAATGAATGTGATTAATATATTTGTTCTTCACATAGCAGTTTAAAAATACAAGCACCAAAACACACACACAAATATTATTCTTCCTATCAGCAACCAGTAAAGCAGTCACAACAGGCTCCAGCATTATTTCCTGACCTCTTTAACCCTAATATTACAGCCCATGCCCCATGATCCCTTTCTAAACTAGTGTAAGTATATTCAGTCATGCTATTTAAATATATCCATTAATCACAATCCAATGCCACAGCTCCATAAAAGCATTTAGGGGCTCACAGATTATTTTTCTTGAAAGATTCAAGTCCATAAATCACCTGTATTTAAAAAGAAGGACACAAAGCAGTAGAAACATGCTTTACTTGCTATGGCGAGTGGATTTGTTGAAGGCTGAATATTGCCAGATTAACATGGCACTTGCCTCTTCAGAAAAAGCATGGTGCAGGAGGTTTGTGTGTGACTTCTGACCTCCCCAACATCTGTCCGTGCACCAGGGCTGAGAAACCTGTGGCTTTCCAGATGCTTCTGGATAACAACTCCCATCATCCCTGGGGCTGATGGGAGCTGAATCAAACAACATCTGGAGGGTCACAGATTCTTCACCCCTGCCTTACACAATAGGCTCTAAGTCTGTGTATATTGCGTCTTTCAGTTTGTTGGAAGAGGGGGCAGTTTGACTCCCTAGGTCAAAGAAGCTGGCATAAGGGGATGTAATAGGTGCTAGAAGGGTCTAGAAAGCTTTTCCTTCTTTACTAAGATTATGCACATGCAGAAACAACAACGCCCCCATATTTACCAGGGTTGACCCATGAAACTGAAAACAGATTTTGTGTCTGATTCTTGGTGATGCTATTAAACCATAAGTGCATGGATAAACTACCCTGTCTGAATATGGATTTTCAAACAGCAAAGTTCTCTAGAGAACTTTCCCAAGTTCTTTCCCAAGTTCCACAAGTACTTTATAATGTAGCACAAGGAAATAGCTTTGGTTTTTGTGGTAACAAACAAACAACCCCAAACCCAAGTGTGCTATGAAGAGCTAGCTGCATTGGACTGTGTTCTGGTTTCATGAACCCCATGGTATTTTTGAAATAATAATGCGTAGAAAAAAAAAACAGTTTCGAAGATGGAATGGTGTCTCAGACATTCTACCTGAGCAGTGGTAAACAGTGCAACGCCCACAAAGAATGGCACTAAGGATGATCCAAAGTACCAGATGGTAAACCAGGCAGCAGCATCCAGCACCATGATTTGAAGGAACATCAGGAAGAAGAAAAGAGTGTTGGGCTTCAGAAGTCCCATCTTCTCAACAGTGGACCGCAGCTCCCGGAAATCTTCCACTAGCAATTTCTGTGGGGAAACAAAGAATGGCAACCAGTTCTTCCAGACACACACACAGAAGTAACATCGGAATGCATCAAATGAAAACAGGGAGAAAGAGCGCCAGCCACTTACAGGTGTTATTGGGCTCCAACTCCCATCATCCATTGGGCCACACTGGCTAGGGCTGATGGGAGTTAAGAGTCCAAAAACGTTTGGAGGACCACAAGTCCCCCATACTTGCTCTCCATGGTACTAGCTGCATCACTAAATCCTCTGGTGATTCCTGTGGCACAGGGAGAAGCTTCCAGTTGTGCACACTGAGTTGTGGCAGTGAAGAGAGACCACAAACTGTCATCTGTCCTGAGCAAAGGCTCGGTTATGCCACTGTTTATGGCATTAAAAGTCTTCTCGCCTTCTCAGCATGAATGATTATAAGCCTTCGGAGAAATATATGGCTGGGGAGCCCATGTAGTCTCCCTGTTACAACTGTGGTGTTTCCAGAAGTTCATTCCCATTCTTTAGATCACCATTTACCAACCAGTCTTTGACAATTATGCTATCTGTACGAACCATGGTACTGCTCTCTGACGAGCCTTCTTCCGAGGATTCAAGCTGCAGAGATGGGAAAGCGTCATTCTGGCAGATCCACAGTGATTCCCGCATCCTCACCAGATCCCAAGTTTTGGAGGAAAGCTGAGGGTGAGGGGCTGGAAGTATACCACCCCCCACAATCTCCCTTCCTCTCAGGAAAAGGAGGTGAGGAGGCAGATACAGCTACTGTTCGGCAGAGTGGCAGGGGTTCACTATCAACATGAGCTGAAGCCCACAGGCTCGCCTGCCTCTTTCCTGCAGAACAGAGAAGTTGAGAAGAGAGGGAGACTCCTGCAGCAGCTGCTAGGTGGAACTGAACCCCTTCACCCATTATCAGCCAAGGCTGGAATGCTCACCTCTGCCTTGCCTCCTGGAAAGGAAAGGAGGGTGCAGGGGTGGAAAATGCCTTTGCTGATTTATGGAAATGCTTGCTTGTCTGCATCCAGATTGTAAGGTGGCCACAACTTTTGGCTTGGCCATTGTAGCCCCAAATCAATGTTAGTTAGTGAGTTAGTTATACCCTAAGTGTAGCAAACAAACTTTGAAAAGTGTTGGATAACAGAAGGCAAAAAGCGACTGAGGGAAGTGCAGGCAGCTGGGTAATAAAAATTTCTGCAGGCAAGTAACTTCTGTGGACTTATTTGCAAGGCTAACCCTTCCTCATGATTCTGTCAAGTTATTTTATATATCTGAGTTTATTATACTAAAACTTTGGGGCACTATAGCCAACTGGAATACTTGGCAGGGGGTTGGACTCGATGGCCCTTGTGGTCTCTTCCAACTCTATGATTCTATGATTCTAAACATACACAGCATTACTGCATGAAAATAAAGTGTCATGCAAGAAGGCACACAGTGAAATCCTTTGCAGGCCTCTCCACTACAAATTAACTTGGATGGTGTACTACTTTTATTGCCATTGCGTTCACCAAAGAATCCCAAGAACTGATGAGGCTCCTGGGAGTACTCTTTTAAGTTAAAGATCCCTACTCCCTTTTTCTAAAATGCCCTGGGGAGAATAAATTATTCTTAAACCAGATGACATCCTGCGTATGCTTACTCAGAGATTAAATCAAAAGGAACATCGTGATACACTTCTGTAGGGCCAATAAGCCCAACAACATACAGCTTATGTATGTATGTAGGGACGCGATGGCGCTGTGGTCTAAACCGCTGAGCCTGTGGGCTTGCTGATTAGAAGATCAGCAATTTGAATCTGCGCAACAGGGTGAGCTCACATTGCTCTGAGCCAGCTTCTGCCAACCTAGAAGTTCATGGCGTTTCCATGTGCTCTGGCTTCCGTCATGGTGCCCCGTCGTGCCAGAAGTAGTTTAGTTATGCTGGCCACATGACCCGGAAAGCTGTCTTAACTGTCCAGGGGTCCTTTACCTTTTTTTTTACAGCTTATGTAGTAAAGTGCAACAAGGAAGATTCTCTTGTGAATTTTAGTTCACAGACGAGTTTGTTCAATAAGAGATCTAAACATATTAATTTTCTTTCTTCTGTGGGTCAGCGGGGAATCTACGATATGTTGCTGGAGTGCAATTCCCATTATCCCTGACCATTGGCCATTCTTGCTGGGGATGATGGGATTTGTAGCCCTGCAATACAGTGGTACCTCAGGTTACAGACACTTCAGGTTACACACTCAAGAAAGCAAGAAATAGTAACTCGGGTTAAGAACTTTGCTTCAGGATGAGAACAGAAATTGTGCAGCAGCGGCACAGCAGCAGCAGGAGGCCCCATTAGCTAAAGTGGTGCTTCAGGTTAAGAACAGTTTCAGGTTAAGAATGGACCTCCACAACGAATTAAGTTCTTAACCCGAGGTACCACTGTAATTGTAATTCACAAGTTATGCTTTGACCAAAGGTTCCCTGACACCTGCATTACATAATAAGGGATAGGAATGGACTGTAAGCCTAGTTAAAGGAGAAAAAAGGAAATATTATTTATTTCGGGTGTTTGCCATACTGTCTGAAGGCTCATTCATACTTCCATTTGTCCCATTACTTCTTCCGTTTGGTCCATGACTTCTAGACACAGGTCAGAGAGGTTTTTCTTAAATTCCACTGTTTATAGCTGAATCAGAACAAACATCAATCCACAGAATACCCAACTGATGTTTGCTCCAATTCAGCAGTAAAGCAGCTGGACAAAAGAAAAACCACTTGGACCCATACCCTAGGAGTCATGGACCAACCAGAAGTGTGGATGAGCTCTCAGTCACAATGTAGTCTTAGCTTTCCTGTTTTGAAATGCAGATGAGATGCGTCCCCTCTGCTGACAACAGAACATAAACCACTCTTTAGTGGTGCAATATTATGTGCACCATATATATGCAATGTAAAATGGAATTCTGATTTCCCTGCTTTCTTCCAGTGTAAAGGTAAAAAAATGATAGACATATAAATTGTTTCCCATGCCCAACTTACATTTTTGCTGGACTCAGAGCTAGGTTGATCTGGTGCCAATTCTCCTATCAGCAAGGGATTCAAGAACTTGCTTACATAATCCCTATGAAGGTGGAATGCTGTGAATGCATCCTGGGAGAGAAAGGGAAAAAAGCATAAAATTGGGATGGAATGAAAGGCAAGCATACATCTAGGCAGAAGTGAGAGATGAAAAGTAGCCTCAAAACAAAGAATTTGCTGCTTGTACTACACAGCTTATTTGCACCCATTTTCATTTGAGGGTTGAAGGAGTGTTGGCTGTGCACCTCATCTACATTCATATCTGTTGTTTTCATGCTAGTGTGTAAGGTAACATGGCCTGTGTTACTTCCAGGTCCAGTATTTGTTTCTTTTCTCCACTACTTTTCATTCAACGTTTCTCAACAGCTGCGCATGGGGGGGAGGGGGACCTGTCTTGTGCATTCTTTTCAACATAAAATTCTATGTAGGAATTTTGTACTGTGATGAAACAACTCTTAAATCCCTCCCCTTTATATCACAGACATGACATATCTCCAGCCTAAGACAGGTCTCATATACTATACTAGACAAAAGTATTTAATCTTTTCTTGACTTCCCACTTTGCATCTAGGGGTCTTAAGATGTGTCTTCTTTTCCATTCCATTGATCTCTCTGCTCTGTGTGTACATATACACTTCTTAAATGCTTAACAGTAATGCAATATTTTAAGAGACAGAGTCACATCTTTTCTACTACACATATATGGTCATTCATTCACAACCCATTTCTTTATTTATTAGCATCCTTCTCACCACTAGTGCGATGATGGAACATCTCCTGTATGCACATGTATATATGCTACAACCATTTCTTATATGTGTGGCCGCATGCCTCCTTCCACAACAATCAGCACATAAGCAAGAAACCAGGCTTTTAAATATTTGCTTTTTTATCTATGGTAAATTAAAATTATCTCCATGCAGGACTATGCAGAAATGGCGAAACTTGCCGGAAGAATCAGAAATCAAAATAACAAACTTTTTGTAAAAGGACAGAAATGGTTTATTGAATGTTTAAAAACAAATTGTAAACAGATAAAGACATTGGCAGGATTATTGAAATAACCTGCAGTTTCGAAAGAATATATAATTTAAATAAATGAATAAAAGAATACTGTAAGTGAATTTAGAATATGCAGGAAATGATGAAAATAAATTTAAGGAACCACAGAAAGAGGAGGAAGGAAATCGAGGTTTTAAACGTTACAACTATTGTAAAACAACTAACTGAAATGTATATAAATGAAAACTTATACACACACACACACACACACACCTCCACACAACCCAAGAGTTGTTATAAAAGTTAGTTTTTCTCTTTGGGATCACATATAACTAACACACACACACACACACACACACACACGGACTGGTGGGCTAGAAATATTTGCATGATGTTGCAAGGCTGGATTAGACATATTTTATGTAGGACTCAGGGAAGCTGACAGTGAATCTGCATATATTTGGTGAGAAGAAAACTATTTATTTATAGGTAACTCAATGCCAACATGCACAGGTTTTCAACCTTTTTGAGTCCACGGCTCCCTTGACTTGACCAACTACCTTCTTTCTGCAGCACCCCTATGGGACTCAGGAGCCCAGTTATGTCACCCCTTGCCTGCAGAGCTGGCAGCCTCTCACCCTTTTTCAAACACCCTCCCTTGCGGAGTCTTCCCTCAGCCCCCTCTCCTCTCTCCTTGGGAGTCCTCTGGGCAGCCACTGCTGCTGCCCCTGGTCTCTGAGCTGCCCCCTCCTGCCCCCAAAATAGGCGCCCCCTCACACTGCCCCACAGGGGCCCTGGAAGAGGATTCCCCCAGCCTTAGTGGCCCAGTGAAGACTGACCAAAGGTGAACATGGGGACAGCACCTTACCTTTGGGGGGGGGGCAGCAGTGGGCGCTGTGGGCCTGTACGGTGGAAAGGCCCTGGGCTCCCAGGCAGGCCTAGCACAAGCAAGGCCTGTGCAGTGCCTGCTCGTTTCCGCTGGACCGAGATAAACCTACACATTATCGATCTGATATGGAACTCATTATGCTACGCTTGAGGCCTTAATCGCAAGAGCTAATTAGCAAGTATGAAATAAAAGCCAAAGACGCAGCAAAAGGATATTGACAGGTAGTTTTGAGACCACCATCCCCTCCTGAGGAGGGGAAGAAACCGTCAGGGCAGGGGGCCCACTATTGCCAAGCGCTGAAACGTTCACACGACCTCTACACGCATCCCGTGTCGTTCACCAGGATAACTCCGTTTTAGAACCATCCCAGAAGTTGCCGGTCCCAGGGAAGAGCGATTGGTAATCCGCATCCCTGCCTTGCGCACTTGGTAATCCAGGGCCACCAGGGCTTCCCCGCCGCGACCTGCAACCCCCCCCCCCCCAGGAGGAAGAGGAGCACAACCCGCGCACCGCTCTCACCGTGGCGTCTTGTCCGGCATAGTGGCTGATCACCCTGGAGCCTCCCGGGTGCCGCCGGTGGAAGCTGCTGATGTCGTAGACTTTCCTGTCGATCACCAACCACCGCTCGGGCTTGATCCGCCCCGAGCGCTGCTGGATCTCCTCCCAGGTGAAGAAGCGGCGGGAACGGACCTCGCCGCCCCCGTTGGCCCGCTTCTCCTCAACTCCCGCTCCCGACCCCACTCCCGACGCGGTCTCCTGCAGCGGAGGAGCCATTCTCTCCCGGCCTTCTCTCTGCCCGCTGCGATCCCCGCGGCAGTCACGGATCTCCTGTGGAAATTCCGACGTCCGCGCAGCGCCGCTGTCAGCGAGAAACTCGCTCGAAGGCGAGGAGATAGATCATAAACGTGCTTTGCCCAGCGCCTTCCCGCAGGGACGCTCCCCTCCGGGATCTGATTGGCTTCCCGCGCTCTCCAGGGAGCCCATTGGCTACTGGGCGCCGGCTTCGGTGTCTCCGAAGGCGCCTTGAAGTGCCACACCCAACAACAGAGCGCTGCCTCTTGGATCCCTTTTGGAAAAGCCATAATGGCACTTTTTGTTGTTGCCCATTTACCGCCCCGAGTGTTGGCATGTGGTTGATTAAGCTATACTTTCAGACCTCGGACTTAATGATCTTATGCCCACTCTTCCTTTTCGACAGCCACGTGGAGCACGCATATTTCATCTCCTTCCTCCGTCATGTTTTGCATGTTTTACAACTGCTCATTTACACCCCCGCTTTAATAAAGAGATACTTGGATGGACTCTGCAAGATTGGGAAAGAAAAAGCGATTGATATGCGTGGTGTGTGCGATATAACATTGTGCCGCCAAATGGCGACGTGGAGTCCCGTTTTTCTCTACCAGTCTTCCCTGTTTAAATTTGCAAAGCTTTAAACAGAGACGCTTCTTGGATCATGTGTCTAGATCCAGCCAGACTGTAAGCATATGCAGTTTTGCGTTTTAAATTTCAGTCACGGGACCGTCATGGTGTCAGGCGTAAAACAGGATTTGTTTCTGCTGCGCTGATGGTAAATAAGCGCTACTGTATTTTGTTGTAAAAAGAAAAAAAGAAAAAAAGATGACGTGTTTTTAGAAGGAGAAATAATGAAATGCATACTTGTAACCGTGCACCTGCTTTGTCAGCCACTCCCTTTAACTATAAACTTCTTCTCCTTCTTCTTCTTCTTCTTTTAAAAAAAGGTTGTTGCAGTGACTAACCATGCCCTGGCATGCCTATTCTGGACCAAACGCTGGTGTAGGGTTTGACTGTTGCTGTCTCCATCATTTGCTGTTGTCAGGTAAGGGTCAGGGCCTGGGCCTGGGCCTGGGCCTGGACTTTGGTTCCATGGCACAATCCTGACAGCACCACTGATTAATTCTATAATACCACCTCCCAAGCTATTTCATCTTTCTCACTTCCCTTTCTATTTCATTTTCTGCTGCTAGAGCTTTGGAATGACCCTTACATTATATATATATAATGTGTGTGTGTGTGTGTGTGAGAGAGAGAGAGAGAGAGAGAGCGATTTATAAGATTTTATATATATAATGTGTGTGTGTGTGTGTGTGTGTGAGAGAGAGAGAGAGAGAGAGAGAGAGTGCGATTTATAAGATTTTTTTTCTAGTGCATTATTTTGGGAGGTGTTTGTCTAGATCAGGGGTCAGCAAACTTTTTCAGCAGGGAGCTGGTCCACTGTCCCTCAGACCTTGTGGCACACATTCTACTCATGTAAAAACACACTGATGATTAATGTTTAATAGGTTATTGTATTTTAGTGTTCTATTGGAAGCCGCCCAGAGTGGCTGGGGAAACCCAGCCAGATGGGCGGGGTATAAATAATAAATTATTATTATCTTATTATTATGATTCCCGGATAATCCGCGGGCTGGATTTAGAAGGTGATTGGGCCCGGATCTGGCCCCCGGGGGGCCTTAGTTTGCCTACCCACGGTCTAGATGAGCAGCTCCTTCTTCAAGTATTGCTACAAAATGGTGTGAGGTGATGTGGGCTCTGGGTGGCTGCTAAGGAAAGAGACTTTTCAGTGGTGGTGCTCAGTTGCAGAATACACTCCACAGACAGCTCACATGCCACCTGTGTTGTTGCCTTTTTGGTGCTAGTCAAAGACCTTTTTATTTTCACTGTCTTTTTGTTAATGGAAGGTATAAAATAAAATAAATATTTCAGTATGCCAACATTATCACAATAAAAACTGACACTAAAAGCTTGGTTGCGAAATTATTAAATAAGCCTAACCTTCTTTTGTAGCAGAATCATATTTTTGCATTACAGTGGTACCTCAGGTTACATATGCTTCAGGTTACATACGCTTCAGGTTACAGACTCCGCTAACCCAGAAATAGTGCTCCAAGTTAAGAACTTTGCTTCAGGATGAGAACAGAAATTGGGCTCTGGCGGTGCCTAAGCAACAGGAGGCCCCATTAGCTAAAGTGGTGCTTCAGGTTAAGAACAGTTTCAGGTTAAGTACAGACCTCCAGAACGAATTAAGTACTTAACCTGAGGTAACACTGTATCTCTTTCATTTGTTTGTTTAAGCTGACCTCAGCATTATTAATATTTTCTTGCATTTCACAACAATACTTCACTTATATGTGCTACAAATACACTGCGTGTTATCCAGGGATTTTCTGAAAGAAAAAAAGGTGCCAATACTCATAATGAAGTTGTCACAGTAAGTGCCACACTTTTAACATGGGGGGGGGATAAAGCTGCCAGTACCCTTGAGTACCCCCAGAAAAAGCACTGGTGATATCCAATGTTAAGCCCAATTTGCAATCTATATTTAAAGCAGTACCATGCCACTTTAAAGAATCATGGCTTCTCCCAAAGAGTCCTGGGAACTGTAGTTTCTTAAGGGTGCTGAAAGTAGTTAGGAGTCAATTCGCAGAGTTCCATAGAAAGAGGCTTAGAGGATTTGATTTTTAAACCACTCTAAAAACTGTAGCTCTATGAGGAGAATAGAAGTTTCCTAACTGCTATCAGCACCCATAACAAACTTTGTGCTCCAGGATTCTTTAAGGGAAGTCATGACTCTTTAAAGTGGTAAAATACTGCTTTAAATATATAGCGCAGATGTGGCCCAAGTTACACTCAGTGTAGAGCTATTGAGACCAATGTACTTCCTGTGCCAATTTTTATGTGTAGCTGTGATAGAATAAGAGCTCATTGCTTGCCTCTCTCTACTTAGCCTCTGACAGAGAGACCACCTGTCTACTATTGGTCTCGAAGAAAAATGATGCAAACACTGCACACTTTTAAATTTCAGTCTCCAATTAGTGCCCAAGCATAATTTATTTAGCCCCAATACAAATTTGTAAGATGTTTCTCCCCTTCATCTGCACTCCAAGCAAGGCTTACTTCTGGCCTCTGGTCCAGCATCTTTTATGCCACTGTCTATATTAGTGATGCCTCCTAACTTGTTACCAGCATCTGTTTCTGTTGTCTAAATTGCTAATAAAAACATTGGATAAATTCATTTCAGTATTGATGTTGCCTGTCCCTTTTCATCTAGATCATCTGCCATATTATCCTTATGTTATCATTAATTAAACATGTTGTGCCCCCTAAATGTCTAGTCTGGATAGAAATCTAAATTTCTAGAGCCTCTGGAGCAGGTTTGGATGTGCTGGGGTACAAGGAGGAGAAGGACATTGGATTTCACTTGTAATATCGGTTTGGGTTCAAGGTTTAAAAGAAAATGTAATTAATCATCATTATCACCACCTTTCAAAAATATTTTGCTTTTTTTAATTTGCACCCTATGAAAAACAAACAAACTTCCCTGTACCTCCGGTCAGATAAAGCATTTACCTCTCTTATATAATACAGTGGTACCTCGGGTTAAGAACTTAATTCGTTCCAGAGGTCTGTTCTTAACCTGAAACTGTTCTTAACCTGAAGCACCACTTTAGCTAATGGGGCCTCCTGCTGCAGCTGCGCTGCCGCTGCATGATTTCTGTTCTCGTCCTGAAGCAAAGTTCTTAACCCCAGGTAATATTTCTGGGTTAGCGGAAGCGTATGTAACCCAAGGTATCACTGTATGTGTTATCATTTTTCCATGACATCAAATGCCACCCTATAGCTATTGTATAATAATTTCCTCTGTTAGCTGCAGCTGTTGTAAGAAAAGAAACACCCTTTTGAAAATAAATACCTGAATTTTCAAAGACTTACTATTATGCAGGTAATTAAAAAACATTTAGTTAATGAGATGCAGTTAAGATTTATCTCGTTTGACAGTGCCAAAAATTTACGACGACATTTCCCTGCAAATATACACACATTAGTTTTCATGTGTGTGCTGTTCTGAGTGAGAGCAGTTACAGATTTTTTAAATTTAAAAATCTAGCCTAAGTTCCTTGCGATGAAGTTTAACTGTCAACAGTGCAGCTTTGGGGACAAAAGTATGAGTGCCGCAAGAGTGAGCAGCAAGAAACCCTCCAAATAATTTCTACACTGTTCCCTTAGACCACCAGCAACAGCAGCTTGCGGACCTCTGCCTGGGTGGGCATACTCTTGCAAGTGAGTTTAATGGGTTTAAACGACTTGTCCTAGAATGTATAACAAAGAGAAATGCCAAATGCATTTTGTCCACCAACTTAAGCTTAAGTGGTCCACCAACTTAAGCCTGTTAAAATGTGTTCAAATTTTGGGGTGTTTAGCATAATTTGTAGAAACAGGAGGAGGGAAGCACTGATTGTGGTGCTTGAAGAGCCTAGCTGTTTGGAGTGCAAAAGTGACATTCTGTACCTGCTTGTGTTTCTCTAATAAATACATGTTGGATGATAGCCAATGCTACTCATAGTCAGAGTAGACCCACTGAAGTGAATGGGTATAATCTGAGTAAGAGATAGTTGGATATCATCAGCTCTCTTTGAATTGAAAATTGCTCCAGTTGTAGCCCTTTGAAAGAGAGGGCCATGTAAATGCATTCATGAAAAGATTCCGCTTTCCCATTCACCACTTCCAATTTTATTTTTCCTTCTTTTCTATAAACCTGATGGATTGTAGCCAGTGCTGCAGTTCCATTTGCACAGTGGACTTCCGTATGTGCAACAGAACTACCCCTCCCTCTCCAGCTGCGTCCCCTTGTGTGCCTTGAAAATCTTCCGCAGAGAGTTGGGAGAGGAGAAGGGGAAGTCCCATTGTGTGAGTGAAAATCCACTTGTATCCACCATATAGCCAGGTTCTGTGGATGGCTTACAGACTATTAACAACACAACATTTAAAGGATGGAAATCAGGGCTAGCCCAGGAAACTTTGCCACCTGAGGTGAATCACAATAATGTCACCTCGCCTTGACAGGGAAGCAAGGGCGAGTGAAGACCTAGATCTACATCAGGATCTGCTGTCCCTGTGGATTCTGCTGCCTGAGGAGGTTTCCTCACCATGCCTCATAGGTAGGTCAGCCCTGATGAAAATGCATGAAACCCAATTAAATATAAACAAATCAAAACAGCTTCAAGCAGCACAAACACAGAAACTAGAAACACTTTGAAAGCAGCAAGGAGAATAGATGTAATTAAAAGAGAATTAAAAGAGCCCAGTAGAACAAAAAGTCTTCACCTAAAAGATAACAGGGTGGGCACCAGGCAAGCGTCTCTGGAGAGGGCATTCTACCAGTGGGGTGGAACCACCAGGAAGGTCCTATCCCTGATCACTGCTTGCCTTGGGAGCTGCTGAAGAAGGGACTCTGGGGAAAGGTTTGTTTGGTTTTTACATTGCTTTGTGTAAAGCATCCTGAAGTTATTTAACAATTTTTAAAAATCAACAGAAACATACAGTGGTACCTTGGTTTACGAACTTAATCTGTTCTGGAAGTCTGTTCTAAAACCAAAACTGTTCTTAAACTGAGGTGGTCTTTCCCTAATGAGGCCTCCCGCAGCCAGTGCCCTTCCACCATTCGGTTTCCATTCTTAGACCGAGGTAAAGTTCTCAAACTGGGACACTATTTCTGGTTTTGCGGAGTTTGTAAACCAAATCATTCTTAAACCAGACTGTTCTTAAACCGAGGTACCACTGTATATAGAAACAATGTTCAAGTCCTACACAGTTACAGTCTGGAGAACAAATGTCTGCATGTGAGAAGGCAATCCTTCAAGTAGCCTGGCTCAAAGCTATTTAGGACATTACATTTTTTTTAAAAAAAACCAACACATTGAATTTGAATTGTAAACAATCAGGGAGCCAGTGCAAATGGCAAAGTGCTGGTATGGTATGATTGTATATATTAAACCCTGCCATCAGCATATCCCCTCTGTTCAGGATCAGTTTCAAAGGCAGCTCCACATACAATGCAAATGGGAAATTATAGCTAATGTGATAAAAGGTGCTCTGAGCCACCTGATCCTCAAGCAACAATACTAGATTTAAGTGTACCCCCAAGCTACAAGCCTACTCCTTTAAGAGAGAGAGCCCCCATTCAAAGCAGGCTGAACACCTAACTGGGTAGACAAGCTTCCAACCAGCAATACTTCTGTCTTACTTTATTGGCCCTCATCCAGTCTATTGCCAAGTCCTGGCACTGGTTCAGAATGCCTCACCTGATCATGATACTAAACTGGATATCATCTGCACACACCCAGAGGGCCTCTCCCAGTGATTTCAAGTAACTATGAAATAGATGGGGGAGGGACAAAACAGAGCTCACTGAAATCCCACACTGTAATCTCCATGGGGTAGAAGGATAATTCTCCAGCTGACTGGTTTGGCCACACTGGATACTGGGCTGCAGGGGGTGTCACAACAGTGCTATAGAACAGAATTCAAGAGGCAGGGGCATACACTGAATTTTAGCATCACATAGAGTACTGTTGAAATTAGAGAGCCTAAAGTCTGCCACTGCCTCCAGATACACATTCTGGAATCAGTTAAAGGGAAAGGGACCCCTGACCGTTAGGTCCAGTCGCAGACGACTGGGGTTGTGGTGCTCATCTGAGGGAGCATCATCCGAGGGAGCCGGCGTACAGCTTCCGAGTCATGTGGCCAGCATGACTAAGCTGCTTCTGGCGAACCAGAGCAGTGCACAGAAACACCGTTTACCTTCCCACCGGAGCAGTACCTATTTATCTACTTGCACTTTGACATGCTTTCGAACTGCTAGGTTGGCAGGAGCAGCAACGGGAGCTCACCTCGTCGTGGGGATTCGAACCAGCGGCCTTTTGATCGGCAAGCCCTAGGCTAACTGGAATCAGTTAGGTAACAGCAGAAGCACTGCCATGCAATATTTCCAACCCCCAACTCAGACAGTGTCTCCAGGTGGATGCCACAGTGATAAACGCTACTAAGATGTCAAAGAACGAAAGGGACACATTACCTGCCATCTCTGTTGGCAAAACATGGCAACGAAAGTAGTTTCTGTTCCAAATCTGAATCTAAAGAAAGAAATTTATCTAGAAAAGCAGTGTCATCCGACAGCTAAGAACTATCCTGTCTAACATGTTGCCCTGCAAGGCTGGTCCAGGACGTTTTGCTGTCCTGGGCCAAAATGAAAATGCTATGCCCCACCAGAGAGGCAGTGGCAGTGGGTGGGTGGGCATGTGTGTCATGGTGGGTTTGTGGCAGCAGGCAGATCCACCACCAGGGGGCAACAGCCTGAGGCGACTGCCTCACCCCGCATCATGGGCCAGGAAGGGGATGTTGCCCAGGAAGGGGATATTTGTAACTGGCCTATAGTTCAGGAATGGAGAAAGAGTGGCTTGCTGTGGCCAACAGAATTTTTGTTGCTATATTTATTTATTTACTTATATCCCACCTTTTTCCCAGACCAGGACTCAAGACGACGTACATAAATTAAAACAACACAGATAACATCAGAAGGCTAGAAACATATAGAAGATAATAGTTTTAAAAAGTAATTAAATGAGAATAGAAGTTAAACAAAATAACAATATATTAAAAAACAGATATAGTGCTACTTCGGTTTTCAAGCATCTTGGAAGCCGAATGTTTCAGTTTTCGAACGCCGAAAACCTGGAAGTAATTGCTTCCATTCTCGAATGCTTTTCGGAAGTTGAATGGCTTCTGCTGATTCCACCCCCCCCCCCCATTTTCTCAATGGAAATTGCAGGCGGCCCTTTGCACCTCGTTTTTTGAACATTTCAGAAGTTGTACGGTCTTCCGGAACAGATTACATTCGAAAACCGAGGTACCTCTGTATATTAAAATGCAGATAGGAAAAGAATAAAAAGGTAAAGGTACCCCTGCCCGTTCGGGCCAGTCTTGTCAGACTCTAGGGTTGTGCACTCATCTCACTCTATAGGCTGGCAGCCAGCGCTGTCCGCAGACACTTCCGGGTCACGTGGCCAGCGTGACAAGCTGCATCTGGTGAGCCAGCGCAGCACATGGAACACCGTTTACCTTCCCGCTGGTAAGCGGTCCCTATTTATCTACTTGCACCCGGAGGTGCTTTCGAACTGCTAGGTTGGCAGGCGCTGGGACCGAACGACGGGAGTGTACCCCGCCGCGGGGATTCGAACCGCCGACCATGCGATCGTCAAGTCCTAGGCGCTGAGGTTTTACCCACAGCGCCACCCGCGTCCCAGGAAAAGAATACAGCACTATTTAAAAGTCCTATCCTTAAACAAGTCCGTTGCGAAAAGCTTGCTGGAATAAAAAAGTCTTTCCCACATACAGCGTGTTACAATAATCTCAAGAAGATGTACCTAAGGTGTGTGCCACTGTGCCTAGATCAGATATTTCCAGGAATGGGTAGCACTTCTGCCCTAGTTATAACTGTGCAATGCATTCCTGGCGATTGCAGAAACCTGGGCATCCAGACTCAGAGCTGAATCAAGCACATCCAAACTATGAACCTATTTCTTCATGGGGAGTATTAGCCCATCCACCACAGGCTGTATTCCTATTTCCTAATTTGGCTTCTGACTAACTCGTATGGATTAAATTTCAATTAGTTTGCTGTTATCCAGTCCATTATTGATTACAGACACCAGTTTGGAACCAAGACAGCTTCTTTAGATTTAGATGAAAAGGATAAATAAAGCTGGATGTTATCAGCATACTGGTGACACTGAACCCCCAAACTCCCAATGACTTTCCCCAGTGGTTTCGTGTAAACATTAACTAGTACGTGGGACAAAACAACAGACCGAGGGACCCCACAGGCCAATGGCCAAGGTGTTGAACAGGAGTCCCCTAGCACCACCTTCTGGGTTCGCTCCTCCAGAAGGAGACAGAGCCACTTTGAAACAGTTCCTCCAAGTCCTATCCCAGCAAGGTGGACCAGAAGGATACCATGGCCAATGGTAATCAAAGGCTGCTGAGAGGTCCAACAGAACCAACAGGAACTGACTCACTCTGTCCAATTCCTGGCTAGGTCATCCACAAAGGTGACCAAAGCCATCTCTGTTCAATAACCGGGTCTGAAAATGAATGGAAATGGATCTAGATCAGTGGTTCCCAACTGGTGGTCCATGGACCCCAAGGGGTTCACATAACCCACCCAGGGGGTCTGTAGCACCATTCACAAAACAAAAACTACCATAAAGATATCAAAATTTTCAAAGTAGAGGGTCCATGGCTTTCGAAAAATTGGGGGGGGGGGTGCAGTACTTAGCTGATTGGAAACCAACGATCTCCTGGAGCTGAGATGCCACCTCATGCTCCTTTACCTTGCCCAGAAATGGAATTTTGGAAGCTGGCACATAATTATACAATATGGCACAATTCAGGAAAAGCTTTTTCAATAAAGGTATTACAACTGTCTCCTTAAGGCTGGAACTCAGCACTCAGGAAGCACTTGGCTAGTCTCCCACTGGTCTATTTAGTGAGCCAGGAAAGACAAGGATCTAGCACACATGTAGCAACTAGGACTATAATTTCCATCATTCCTGAGCACAGCCCATGTTGGCCTGGGTTGATGGTGTTGTAGTAATTAAAAAATATCCAGAGGAAGGGTTGAGGAAGTGAATTTCATTCATATAATTTAACAGGACATTCGTCAGTCTCAAGGATCTGAGAGAAAATGCAGTCAAATCATAACGTCATCATGTAGCAATAAAATCAACACAAAACCAACACACAGAATACAGTAAATCCGCAAATCTAAAGACTCAGGCAAATGAAAAAACACTTCACCTGGTGCTGCAAAGATTTCAGAGTTGCACTGGGTGAACACTCTTGTTGAGGGCATTACAAAGCTGGGTGCCCCCACCAAAAATACTCTACCTTTGCTCACCACCCACTTCACCTGTGAAAGTGGAGGGGTCATGGAAAATGGTGCATAGGTTTGTGTATGGACAATGCAAGTGGGAACCATGTTTCCACTGTTTAACTATCAACTTGAAAAATGCTTCTCTGTTAATCTTTCTACTCATCTTTCTGGCCAACTTCAGCGCAACAATTTTGCAAGAAGGAAACACGCTGCTTGTGCCTATTGTAGTTTACTATGAATTATTCAAGGGCCTCAGGAGAAGAAATGGTATAAGAGATCAGAGATAGAAGGTTAACATTCAGTCACAGTCTATCCTGGTGTTGAACTGTAGTATCTTCTTTCTCATCATGACGATCTCCCTCGGGAGGTTGCGGACTCTCCTTCCTTGGAGGATTTTAGGCAGAGGTTGGAAGGCCGTCTATTATGGATGCTTTAGTTTAGGGGGTTGGACTAGATGACAAAATAAACAAGGAACTTTGTTCCTCGTATGTCAACAGATCTTTCTTCACTAAGAGAATTGCATATGACAAGGAACAAAGTTACTACATGCATTCAGTGATTGGCCCATCTACAGTTTAAGAGCTGTTTCCTACTTGCTCCTTTAATATGCATGTAAATAAAAGTTCATATTAGTAGTGTTTGTTGTTGATAGCATCAAGAACCTTAGACCTAATATTAGAGTTGACAATATGCATTAATTGAATTTTAGAGTTAATAGTAACTGCAGTTGTGGAAAGTGAGAAGCCTTTTCTCTCTCTCTTGGCCAAGGTTCTCCTGTGCATTGTGGAATTCTAGGGTTACAACACCAGAGTCCCATTTTGGAAGTGGAAGCTGGCTAATGCATTAGTAATGCATGGAGTGGAGCTTGCATACTCATCCCTTCCCACACAAATGGTAATGTTGCTGGATTGTGAACACCTGAAGAGGAATGCTTTTCAAATCAGAATCAAAATGAGAACAACATGGTTCCTGTAAATGATGTGAAGGCACACCATTGCTATGTACTTCAGGGTATATTTCCCACACTGCCAGGCTCAGCCAGGCTCTGTGAGTAGTGAGTGTCCTATGTACTGCCAGCACACCTGTGGTAGTTTAGTCTCCATGAACCCAGGAAGAGCAGGACACACAGAGAGGGGCAAAGTGGTGAATTCCCCCAGGATACCAAAAGGCTGGAGGCCCCTAATATATTGATTCGATCATCCGCTGCAGATCAAGAAACCATTTTGCTCTGTGCTCATTTACTCAATGGAACATATCCAAGGCATGTCGACTCTTGAATAATTACCGGTAATGAAGTGCTTTGATTTTGGGGAGGTCATTGTTAACATTAAAAAGCATCAGGACTGTGTCACAACCATGGCAAAAATGTAATGCTGATTGTCCAAATTTATGCATAACACCAGGAAATTATATTTCTGTAAACATGCATTACCCCAAGAACGCTCATTTGCATTCCAATATCTTTTGCATTCAGACTGCAAACACATCATACATTTAAAGTGCTTTTAAAGCATGCATAGGTGCACAAAGACACACACACACACACCAGAATCCTAAGAACTGTGGTTTACTTCTTATAGAGCTAAAATTCCCAGCATTGGGATTCCTGGAGAGTTTGTGTGCTTTGAACACAAGGTGTGTACACAGCCTCAGTTTAGTAAATTGAAAATGATAAATTCAATCAGGGACTGGAGCTGATGTTGGATGGAGCCTGAGCAAAAATAAATATAGTTACACTTTCTTTCTTTCTCTCTTCTACTCTCCCCGCCTTTCTGCGCCCCCCTCTTGTGGCCTTCAGAACATGCTCCTGTCCCAAGGGGCAGCGTCCTGTCCTTGACCTCATGCTGCATCTTTGAAATGGAGCATTAAATCAGAGGCGCTAGGAGGCAACTTCACCACCACTCCTGTCTCCAGCAATGGGCTGGAGAGGCACACAGTGTTTTTTGATTTTGCAAGATGGTTGGGGCTCGAAGGGAAAGGTGGTGTGGAGGGGAGCATGTGCTATTGGACACCTTTGGGCAGGGACACCCAAAGCTCCTGATTTACCCAGTCTTTCCTGAGGGAAGGCCAAGTGGGCTGGGGTAGACACATACATTGGATGCCAAAATTGGGATGAAATTAGGCTCTTAGCTTGATCGGAAGCTCAGGCTTAATAACCACCTTCTTATGCTCTCAACGGGACGCAGGTGGCGCTGTGGGTAAAAGCCTCAGCGCCTAGGACTTGCCGATCGAAAGGTCAGCGGTTCGAATCCCTGCGGCGGGGTGCGCTCCCGTCGTTCGGTCCCAGCGCCTGCCAACCTAGCAGTTCGAAAGCACCCCTGGGTGCAAGTAGATAAATAGGGACCGCTTACTAGCGGGAAGGTAAACGGCGTTTCCGTGTGTGGCTCTGGCTCTGGCTCTGGCCAGAGCAGCGATGTCACGCTGGCCACGTGACCCGGAAGTGTCTCCGGACAGCGCTGGCCCCTGGCCTCTTGAGTGAGATGGGCGCACAACCCCAGAGTCTGGCAAGACTGGCCCGTACGGGCAGGGGTACCTTTACCTTTATGCTCTCAACAAAGAATAAGCAGGCTAAGCAGATTTTATTTGACAAATGTGATGATAGGTTAACCAAAATGAAAACAATGAAAAATTAGTCAAAACATATTTTTAAAAAATAAAAATTGTCCAGTAGCACCTTAGAGACCAACTAAGTTTGTTCTTGGTATAAGCTTTTGTGTGCAAGCACACTTCTTCAGATACCTGAGCTTGCACACGAAAGCTTATACCCAGAACAAGCTTAGTTGGTCTCTAAGGTGCTACTGGAAAAATTAGGTTACCTGATTTAAATATTAGATTATTCATTAACCGTTGTACAAAATTATTTTTAAACTATTCAAACGTTTGCTCATTTCTGCTCTTAATTGAAAGAATATTTATAGAGAACTATTATGATCCATAATGTCACAAGATTTTAATACACCCCTTAACTAAACTAGGTTGAATGAATTAAGGAACTTCATAAATAACTGGATGCCAACAGGCATCTCTGCACTCAGAGTCATCAGCTTTGACATCAAACCAGGTATCAATGCCAACTGTATCACCCTCTTTAATGTCTTAAAGTCAATGTAATGATTGGGCACATCGAAGGAATACAGTTCCTCAGACATTCTGCCATACCCTCCAACATTTCTCAGATGAAAATAGGGACACCCTGTTCCACTCTGGGCAGCTTCCAACATATATAAAAACATAATAAAACATTAAACATTAAAAAGACCCCTATACAAGGCAGCCTTCAGGTGTCTTCCAAATGTTGTATAGTTGCTTATCTTCTTGGCTCAGAGGTCACATAACTCCATACCCTCCAACATTTCTCAGATGAAAATAGGGACGTCCTGCAGAAAAGCAGGACATTCTGGGATTGAATCAGAAACTGGAGTGGCATCTGTAAATCTGGGGCTGTCCCTGGAAAACAGGGACACTTGGAGGGTCTGTTCTGCTGTCCTCTGCAGGAGCAAAGCCTTTTTACAGCAACCTTGGAGCAGCCCTCTCACCACAAGTGAATATTTTTTGCCCTGTCATGTATTACTTTATACCAGGGGTCAGCAACCTTTTTCAGCTGTGGGCCGGTCCACCGTCCCTCAGACCATGTGGTGGGCCAGACTATATTTTTTTGGGGGGGGAAAGAACAAATTCCTATGCCCCACAAATAACCCAGAGATGCACTTTAAATACAGTGGTACCTCGCAAGACGAAATTAATTTTTTTATCTTGTGAATTTTTCATCTTGTGAAGCACGGATCCTGTGCTGAATTTCTTCCTCAGTCGCTCAGGCTCCCCCCTCGCTTTCAACTAGCCACCATGACCGTCAAGTTGCGCTCGGGCTTCTATGTGGGCAAAAAGTCCGCCGCGCTGCTGGCGCTGCTCTTAGCCGCGCTGCTCTTGGCGCTGCTGGTGCTGGCTATCCTGTACGGGCGCTGCACGCAGGATTTGGAAGGGAGAGCGGTGGCGGCGCCCACAGACGAGGCTCCCGCCAGCGCCGACCCATCCGCGCGGCCGCCCGGAAAGGAAACAAACTTGCAAGATGTTTTCGTCTTGCGAAGCAAGCCCATAGGAAAATTCATCTTGCGAAGCAACTCAAAAAACGAAAAACTCTTTCGTCTTGCGAGTTTTTCGTCTTACGAGGCATTCGTCTTGTGAGGTACCACTGTAAAATCACACATTCTACTCATGTAAAAACACCAGGCAGGCCCCACAAATAACCCAGAGATGCATTTTAAATAAAAGGACACATTCTACTCATGTAAAAACACGCTGATTCCTGGACCATCTGGATTGAGAAGGCGATTGGTCCGCATCCGGCCCCTGGGCCTTAGGTTGCCTACCCCTACTTTACACTGTTTGCATAGAATTGCATTTGCCCATTCATCTAGTTTGAAGGTTATTTGAGAGCTCTTCACAATTCCTTTTTGTTTCAACTGCCACAAACTATTTACTATCTTCGGTAAACTTGGCTGCCTCACTCTCACTTCTAACTCTAGTTAAAAAGCACAAGTCCCAATAATGATTCTTGGAGACTCCACTTTCAATATCTCTCCTTTGAGAGAACAGCCCACTTGTTCCTACGCTCTGCTGTCTGTTACTTAACTATTCCTTGATCAACATGATTGCTTGACCCAGTTTCGTAAACACCTGAAATTTCATTTGGGAGTAATTTAGGGAAAGGGAATGTGTAGAAATGATTGCGATAGGAAAGAGCATGAGGCCATGATGTACAGAACAAGAGTTTTGATTATGTTAAATTAAGGCTTGCTATCCTTATGTGAAATAAGTATATTAGTATCACATTCAAGTTTGAACATGGGTAGGGAACAATCATATCAGTAGGTTTGCTTATTACAAATTAGCTCTGCATTCCCTTTCCAATATGATTAAGAAGAAATTATATGAAGAGAAAGGAAATACTTGTTGCAGGACAGGGAGGGTGGATTCTCATGTAGACTGGGAGAAAACGAAGTATTAGAAGGAGATTGTGGGAGGCAGGCAGGTAAAAATAAAATCAGATGCTTCTGTTTCTGCTCTGTCTGAGCTAGTTCCACCCCAACTCCCCGTGTAGCATTTTAATGAATCCATTGCATTTATAAAGGCTGCAAATCAATGGACAAGCAGGATATAAATCAACTAGTAGAAGATCTGAACACCTCTGGATTTACCTTCTTTAGATACATGAAGGAAGTCAAACCTAATTAATGGCAACTCTTTATCAACTCACACTAAATGTCTCCAAAAAAAATCTGTCAAGGAGATGTCTCCAAAATCTGCTCGCCCCAGAAGTTTGCATTACCATTAATGGGGGCGACTCCACTCCTTTCACAAGCAAGGCTGTCCACTGTTGCCCCTCCTACTCACAGTGGCAATAGAGGCCTCAGCTACGAATCTTAAGATCCTCTGCTGAAATTAAATGTATCCCAAATTCAGGAAACTGAACACGAATCTGTTTGCAGATGATCTGCCCTTTAATGCTCTGTGATCCTAAAAGAGCTCTCCTGCCTCTACAGCAGGCTCTTAGTATGTTTGCTAAGGTTGTCAGGTTAAAAATCAATTATAGAAAACCGGTCATGTTTGTTTTTGTTTTTATAATAATTTTTATTGGTCTTTACATATATTTCCATATATAACATCATGGTATACGGAAGTAAATAAAACATTTGGCTCGTCAAGCCTGTGACCCTCCCCGATTGTTGGCTTTCAAACCTATTCTCTGGATACTGCATTTCCTATATTTCTTATTACTATTAATTCATAATCTTATGTAAATACTAAATTAACTATAATAAGTAATAATTAATAGTTTTAACCTTACAAAACTTCTTGTAACCCTACTAGCGATGTTAATTGTTTACAATTGTCTTTCAAGTATAATACAAATTTGTTCCAGTCTTTCAGTCTGATCCTGCTGGTTCCGGATTTTCCCTGTTAGATTTGCCAATTTGGCATAGTTCAATAATTTCATCTGCCACTCTTCTTTCCTTGGTAAATCTTCTTGCTTCCATCTTTAGGCTAGTAACATTCTCACTGCAGTTGCTGAATATAGTAACAAAGTTTTGTCCTGTTTATGTATTTCTCTACCTACTATACCTAGCAGGAAGGTTTGTGGGTTTTTTTGTAAATGTATATTTCAACATTTTAAAAAGTTCATTATATATCATTTCCCAGAAGACCTTCACTTCCTTACAAACCCACCACATATGGTAAAAGGTACCTTCTTTTTCTTTACATTTCCAACATTTATTATTTGTTCTATACATTTTTTGCTAATTTCACTGGTGTTAAATACCACCTATACATCATTTTCATTATATTTTCTTTAAGCGAACTGCATGAAGTAAAATTTATTCCATCTTTCCATCATCTTACCCAATCTTCTAACTGTATATTATAACCAACATATTTTGCCCAATGTATCATTACAAATTTTACTTCTTCCTCTTTCATATGCCATTCCAAAAGTAACTTATACATTTTTGACAATATTTTAACCTTGTTGCTTAATAGATCTATTTCAAACCTGGATCTTATTACCGGTAATTCAAATACATTTTTCTTTTAGCTTCTTTAAATACTTCATTTATGTGATGATAATGTAACCAATCATTTACCAACTCTTTTATTCCCTCATATGGTTTCAATTTCCACTGGTTGTCCACCTCTTATCACCAAGTCTCCATAGGTGGCCCATTTTGATTCCATATTTACCTTTTTAATAGTTTTTGCCTCTAAGGTGACAGCCACTATGGTGTTTTACGTTCTAATAAACTCTTATATCGAGACCACACCTCATAGATTGATTTTCGAATTATGTGGTTCAGAAAACCTTTATGAACTTTTGCCTTCTCGTACCATAAATAAGCATGCCACCCATATCTGTTGTCATATCCTTCCAGGTTTAGTAGATTTGTATTTTTTAACAATATCCAATTCCTTAACCAACATAGGCAAGACGCTTTATAATACAATTTCAAATCTGGTAGGGAGAAACCTCCTCTTTCTTTAACATTTGTAAGTATTTTAAATTTTATTCTTGGTTTTCCCCCTTGTCAGATAAATTTTGTAATGTTTGTTATGTCCTAGTTTCTTCCTCCCCCTTTCCTGATTTATTGTGTTTTGTTGTTGACTCCTTTATTGTGAAAAGTCTATGTGTAACTTATGCTTATACTCTCACAGCAAGATGACAATAAAGATTTCTTTAAAAAAACAAACAAGAACATGAACAGTCTATATAAAGTACAAAGAGATAGCAACCCTGTAGTGGAGACTTGCATAACTCTTTGCTTTTGACAAGAGGAAATGGTTTTTGTTCTGGGCATAACTTTATACTTTGAGGCTTGCTGGTATAAAGGAACCCCAGTCACTGAAAATGAGAATGAAGTCAATAATGTACAGTTCAGAGAAATTTTTCCAGTTTTCTAAGAGGTGAGGAACCTGTTGTTGGGGGCTGCTTACTGGAGCCAGTGATGAATGAGACTGCAGTATGGCTGGCCCTAACGTTAGGCAGAGTGAGGCAACTGCCTTAGGAGGCAGGTGCTCGGGAGGGGGAGCAATGGCTACACACACCCCTTCAGCTATTTCTTCTGAGCCCCCAAGCCATTCCCCTCTGTCGTAGGACAGAACTGTGTATGCCACCTAGACACATCTGTATTTAGTCTGTTGCCCTTAAGTGCGATGGAGGGTGCTGCTCTGTTGCCTGTATTCCAGTTGGATTTGCTTGTGCATGGAAGGGCAGTTCCCAAGAACTCCCAGAACAGGAACAAACACATAAATAAAACAATATTTTAAAAATACAAAAACGAAACAAGGTTTTTGTTTTTTAAAATACCCATCCATAACAGGAATAGCAGGTTTAAGAAATGATGCAAGGAAGAAAATGAAATAATTAAACAACCTGAGAAAATGAGCACACTGTCTCGGCATCTGAATGATATTAATACAGTATTTTAATGATGCTGCCTGAAGCTGGAAAGGATGTTGGCTGTTGTGAAAAAGTGCTGGACAGGGTGGATGCTGGACAGGGTGTATCTCTTCCCACCTCAATATGCATTCCTTTCTGTGTGTCCTACCACAAACTCCACCAAACCATCACACCTTCTTAATCCACCATCTGCTCATGTGACATGCATTTCAATGGGTTGCTTTCCACACCCAGCTGAGTTGTGAGTATCCTTGTTTCTTCTCTTGACATGTGAGGGTGTGTATGGAATCTAAATCCTAAGAAGGTTTTGGAATGTGCTTTGGCTATAGGAACTTGGATTGGGATTCACCTAACGGGCCTTAGGGCTTCTGCTTGCGCAATGGGGCTCCCCCCCCAATCTCCCATTGCCTCTCAAAATTGGCTGGTGGGGGCAGGAGAATCCTGATGTCAGGGGCTAGACTGAGGAGGAATGGTGGGAGCCACCCCTCCCTTCTCCTGAACCTTCCCGAGAACAGGAGAATTTAGAACAGTGGCTTGCAGAAGGACATAGTTCAGAAGCTGCAGAGGGGGAAAGCTGAGAAATATTGGGAGAGGAACAGCAGGAAGGAGAAGCACCAGAGGAGAGACAGCTGACAGACTCAGTGTCTTTCAAGAGCATTCCTGACCACCCCCTCCCAGGACCAGGCGGGCATTGAGGATAGGAGAACAGAAGGCTCAGAGGCAGAAAGATCAGATTAGCAGTCACAAGGGTGACGTAGAATAGGAGGGATGAAGGGGGTTGGACTTTATTCGGAGCAACGCCATTCTTTTAGGGAGGATGCATTCCTTTGACTCTCTCTGTGAACTATGGAATAAATTACTTGGTAAGAACTCCTCTTGTTTCTCTGTTTACTGGCTGCCACTGGGGGAGGGATTGGGTTCCCTGAAGCCTGACACCCTAAAATAGCAGATGGTGTGATCCAATCCCAATCTTACAGGTCCAGCCTGATATTAGGTTCTCTGTACCACGAGAAGCTGCTATGTAGTAGGCGATGGATCAATTTAAATAATAATAATATCTGCATTGTGGCATTTCACCTACGTGTATCTAGGATCAAAGTGTGAGAATCAATTTTAGTTGTTTCTGAAGCAAGAGAAGGCAATGGGGCGTGGGGATTTTTTTACAAAGAAAATGTGAAATTGTGCTCTTTTATATAGCCATAGCCACATAAGGAAGCATAATTTGAATGTGTATAGAACAAAAAAAGTATTTTAGTATTTTTAAGGTCTACTGATGTGTAGCAGCTTTACAGGTGGTGGAGGAGTCCTATTGGACTAACTTAGTGGGTTTACTTAGTAGGCTACATGGGACTGGGCTGTTCATTTGAAATATACTGTAGGCTGCAGATTTCCGAAGTACACATATGGACCTAATCCAGCTATAATGACAGACGACTAGTCCTGTGCAACAACTGATAACCCCCAGAGGTGGATGTGCACCCACAGCCACATCAAAAGACCACCCAGCCAATTCAGTCTGGTTTGGGTGACTACCTCAATGCAGGAGGAGTTGTGACATCTTGGTGTACACCAACAATCATACCGGCATTGTGCACAGATCTCTTACTGGATGAAGGTGGTAGTCTTCCAGAATGCTTTTACACTTTAAACATATTTTTAGCGAAGGAGCAGGCTTCACCTATGTGGTGTATGCCAATGCAAAACAAAAACAAAACCCCTATATAAACCTATAATTCGAATGACATAATGAGCGCTCACACCTTCATTGGTGGGTGCCCTTTGTGGGACCGCGCACAGCACCTCAGGCCATGTGGGACTCCCCAGCTGGTTGGGCTGCCCCGCCTCCCTGTGCTAGTCCTTGGGGGTTTCCACCAAACCCCAGTTAACCTCTCAGCACTGTTGGGAGATGGGGCCAGTTGCACTTCACTTTTTCAGTTTCCCAAGTTGTCGCAACTAGCTTAGGCATGCAGTTAGTATTTTTATTTAATCCCTTTGGGCAGGAATTCATTCAAACATGCCTACTTCATATTCTTGGAGCATGATCACACATGGTCCCTAAAATAATATGGTAACCTCTTAGTAATGTCGCCAGCTTTGTCAACTTTTGGTGAATAATGATGCATGTTTAATGAATTCAGCTCTAATGGGTGAAATTCATCAAGTGCATTGATACCTGGCATGTCAAAAACCTGCTGATGAGGTACTTTCTCTACTTTCTCTACTTGTGCATACTGTACACAGTGTGTCTGTTTGATCAGAAAAGCAAGAAAGTAACTTTCCTAATATGCCACAGAGCACAAATTTTCAAAACTTTGCTGTACTTGCTAACCCTGCCTCCCACACGCTTCCAATCTTTCTGAATGGGCAAGGAGTTGTGCCCTGGGGACAAGATTTTCCCTGCCTTTACATTCTTTCTTCTTTTACTAGTTTCATATCACACAGACACCCAAAATAATAGCTGAAGCCAAAAGTATAAACACAGAAATTAAACGAGACTTATTAGCTGTTTAGTGAAAGTCTTTTGAACAATCAGAAGAGGGATGCAGATCCAGACCCCCTCACTCTGCCCAGCCTGCAGCTGAACTCAACAATGGTAACTATTTTATTTAAATTTGATAGTTTCATTTCTACAGAAAACCTTCACCCAAGCTGATTGACAACAAGAGAGACACGTTGGCATCCACATCAAACACACCAAACCATTTAAAATGAATTAGAATACTAAACAACAACAAGGTGGGGGGAGGAACCAATAAGAAGAAATCAAAGAGGGATGTCAAGCCATGCTAAAACTGAACAAACCAGGAGTGGAAAAGCTTTTGAGAAAAAAGTTCCAACTTCTGAACCTGATGATGTGGTAGATTTCACCCAGGTTCAGAAACATCTGTACATTTAGACAGCAAATTTTAATTGCAAGATTTGTAGGGCTGGGAGGTTGTTTTCCCTCTTAGTAAAAGGATTGTATGTGAACTGATTTCTGAAGATAATGTATTTATGTAAGATGCATGAATTTTCACCATATTTATTTACCGCTAACTTATTTGTATATACTTTTTAAACAATGTATATGCCACCCTTCAAAGTAAAACTAACCCAGCGTGGCTCATATCAAAGTCAACATGCATGATCAATAAAACCACAGTATAAAACTGAAGCATTACATCAGAGCTTTCCAAACTGTGTGTCACAACATGTTAGTGTGTCTGTTGGCTGCAGGGTGTTGGTGTGTCTCATGAACACTCCCCGTTCTCCTCCCAGGGCTGGAAGGGGGTTAGTTTAACCTCCTTGCTAATAAAACTGAATTACTGTATTGTGAAATGATGCATGTCTAAAAAGTGGTCACCAACTTGAAAAGTTTGGAAAACTCTGTGTTATTGTCATGAACTACTGCAGTAACTTGAACTATTGCTTTTACTCTTTCAGTTCAATCATCAATTTAAGTTACTACTGATACATTATATTCAAATGATCCTATGCAATACCAGCGCTCTGCCACTGTCTCTATCCCTGTATGTTGCAATATATGAATTCATAAGGTTGAACACCACCCCAGATTGGGAGAAGTGCAAGATTCTAGGGCATCCAGGCACTTACCCGGGGTTTGTTTTCCTTGGAATGAGGTGCGCTGGAGACAGTGGTGTCTTTATGATATAGGGTTTATATATAACCTGAGCCTATTAGGCAATTGCTTCTCCCATAATGTATTGCTTCTCCCATACCTACAGCCAGCGGTGGAGCTAGCCATGATCCCTACCTTCTCCAGGCATGCCACAAACCAGTGGGAATGCCCAAGCCTTTGTAGACATTTATGACTTCCACATCACAGATGCAGCCTTCCTTGTTGCTGCTCCCTCACCTTCAGCAAGTACTTTGAAATGCGAGGCGGGATAATGCCCGTTTTGTAGCTTCCAGGGGTATAATAGTAACCACAACAATTGCTCTTAAAGGCCAACTGTTTCTTGCCGTTTAACCTTAACACATTCAAGAACTAGTTGTGAGGATGTGGAGATTTACATGGAGATACTGACAATCCTGGATTATTTTTGTGAATCCCTGAAAATAGAGACATCACCCCACTTTTCTGATATGCCGAAGCCCCATTCAGACATTATTGCCTCACATGGGTTGTACCCATGTCACACACACACACCAACCGGGGTCCCTCCTTGACAGGTCTATCCACAGACCTGTAGGGGAATCCTTCTGCCGAGTGCACTTAGAATTCTCCCTGCAATTGGGAACCTTTTGTGACCAGGGCTCACAGGATTAGCAGGACAGCACGCAGGGCAGCTATCAGTTGATGGAGCCAGAGTCAATGGCAGACAGAGGCAGCTCATTTCATACCTACCCCCCTCTGGGCCGAGTTCTACAAAGGGAACCTGGAGACTAAGTAGGAGGAAGGTGACCGCAAGTGCCACCTTCTGGACCGGTTGGAAGGCAGATAGAGGATGGCTGAAAACAGACTGAGGCTTGCAGGGCAATTCCTCATTGCCCCCAATGGAGCAGATTCCACTGGTGGGAAGGACTCTAAATGTTCCCAGCACTTGGTGAGGATGTAGCTGGTGGGGATGTGGGCACTGGAAGTGAGGTTAGTGTGCACTGTTCAGTTCCTCTCTCCACATGAACATAAGAATAGCCTGTTGGGTCAGGCCAATGGCCCATCTAATACAGCATCCTCTTCTCACTGTGGCCAACCAGTGTTCTCAAGCAAACACCTGGCTAAGGATCCGGTGAATGCTGATATTTAGGTGACTGTCTCAAAGCAGTGATGCCCTGCAGATGCTGACATTCAAAAATACACCATTGGTATTGTCAAAATTCACATTTGAATGCTGACAGGCACTATAGCACATATGCATTGCACACCAGAGTTAATAGCTGGATAGCATCACATTTGAATATCTTGTGTTTACTTTGGCAAATATAAAAAATAGCGAAAACTGAAATGGTCAAGATTTTGATGGCAGACCTTTAGGCTACAACACTTTCTTAGGTGGAGAAATTATTACATCTGATTCTTCTCTGTGAGCCCCATTGTTACCAACTCCTCTTGTATGTTTATGCTACAACATATTTCAACTCCTATCCCTTCTGCACCATCAGTAAAGAACAACAACAATTTTGGCAACTTTTGTCTGAAAGTTTTTTTTCCCAATTAATGAGAAAGGGCACAGTCAAATTAATGCTGCTAGACTGTTCTTGCCTTCTTACATATCCTTGTTATCTAACCATAGTACATGAGCCTCTGTCAGCTCCCACTTAGTTCTCAGGGACATTATGCAAAAAGGTATGTTGCAATTACAGTACTAGGTTTGTGGGCAGCACTTTTCTCAGCAAGTTTGTTTCTGTGTCACCCATCTGCAGCTCCAGGCATGACAAACCTCTTGCAATCGTTTTGCCTTTCTTACCATTTCTTTACCATCTTGGGTGCAACAGCTGGTTCAAGAATATAATAATCTCTGTGTGCTCCATACAAATTGTTTGTTGGGAAAAGTTGCTGGACAGAAACATTAACATGTTCAAGCATGAAAAACATACCAGAAAACATCCAGCAACAGCAAAACTCACCACACTAATCTCTTGTGATTAGGCTGGTGGTTTATTATCTTTGTGCCTATGGAGAGAGAGGCCAGTGATTTAAAGTGTTTGGTGCTGCCTGCGAGGCAGGAGCCAGGGCAGCAGGAGGAGGAAGGGGCAGGGCAGTCCTAGACAGAGGGAGGTGCACGGGATGTGGCGGAGGAGAAAGAGACTGAGCCAGGGCCAGTAGATTCCCTGCCATGATCTCCCACCCTGCTGTCTCCTAGAGCCAGGAAAGGCTTGAGGAGGGAAAAGCAGCAATGGCTTCTGTGTAAGTGGCGCCTCAGGTTGAGCACATGCCCCAACAGATGAGGATTCATAAGCTGCTGCTGGTGTGTGTGTGTGGGGGGGTCCCTCTGTTGCTTCAACTGTTCCACAAGGCACAAATCTGAGGACAGCTGCCTAGATGCTAGAAGATTGTGTGTCCCTGGAGCACTGTGGGAGCTGCTGTAAGTGCTTCTTTGTCAATAAAGACTGCCAATGTGAGCTTTCCTTGTCTGGGGGTAGGATAAGACACGTAAGGCTAAAAAGTATGTCCATCCAAAAGTGATGTAATTCCACTGGGCATTCAATGTTCTCATTATATCTGAAATGTGTTGGCAGAGAGAGCAGAATTCAGCTCCGACAGAGGTTTCACCATTGGAAATGAATTCTGCAATCCATTCTGTACGTGTTGGGTAGGAGAGGATCCTGATTCTTGCAGCCTTGGCTTGAATCTGATACTTTTAAAATTCAAGCTAGGGCTGCAAAAGAAGAACGCAAGTGCACTTCCATATCTTCCTTTGCTGCCATAGCTTGATTTCTTTTTTGAACTTTCCCAATCCAAATTTTCCCATGTCTGACATCATATGATATCGCATGTGAGAAGGGTAGTTGTGGTTTGCTCAAAACAGCCTTGTGGACCTCATTAGGCACACAGGAGATTTACTATCACTGATATAAACAGTGCATCTCTGTGCAAGGCTTCTGTGAGGGTTTATGCAGATCAGAAGTTTATTCTAGTTAGCAATTAATGCCCACATTTTTTAAACAGGGAGATTACTATGCAGATCAAGACAAGTGGAGTAGTTGTCATTCTGTGCGATTCCTCCCCCCATGGTTTCATCAGTAGCTGCCAGAATTCATTTTAAAATAACAAGCATTTTAACGGCAAACTTTTGAAACACTGGCAACCTGGTCTTGCAAGCAGGTTGCCCAAAACAGGTCTAAAATATCTAAATACTTTGGATGGAGTAGGAAAAAGAACCAATAATGAGAAAGGAACAAAATTAAAACTATTGTATCCTGCCTTTCCTCACAAAATTGCCAAGTGTTAAAACCAATGCAATACTGTATTACAATCATCTACAAACCAAAAGCTTTCTTTAAAAGGAAGGTTTTTACTAGGGATGTTCACCAACCACATGTTTTGGCTTGATGCTAATCCAGCGTCTTGGAAAATAGCCTGATTTGGGACTGGGCTGCTTTGCCTTTGTTCCAAATCCAAGTGGTGTGTGTGTGTGTGTGTGTGTGTGTGTGTGTGCGTTGGGTACCTGAAAAAAGAATTTAAGGAACTATCTATAACTTTAAAAAGCAACAACATTTTTGGGGGAGTAGAATTAGAATCCTACCAAATCTCAAGAGATAGCTGCAGTGGTACCTCTGGTTACATACTTAATTCATTCTTAACCTGAAGCACCACTTTAGCTAATGGGGCCTCCCGCTGCTGCCGCACGATTTCTGTTCTCGTCCTGAAGCAAAGTTCTTAACCCGAGGTACTATTTCTGGGTTAGCGGAGTCTGTAACCTGAAGCGTATGTAACCCGAGGTACCACTGTACAGTGGTTTCCCAGCAAAGGCAGCTTTTTCAATTTGGGGCGATTGAAAAAGGATAAATTTAGTCTTCACTATCGTTTTGTGAGCGATTTGTTTGCAAATAGATAGAAAGGCGCCATTGGCGCAGCCAAGGAGGAGGGCAGAGGGGGGCAGGGCAGAGGGGGGCAGCCCCCCCGATCAAGTAAACAATAGAAATACTTAACTAACTGACCAATCATGTTGGTGCTCCCCCCCACAACAAAAGTCCTGCCTGTCCCCAACAAAAATCCTGGCTATGCCCATGAGAGGAGCCCCTATGTAAGGAACATGCCAAATTTCAGGATTGATGCAGAAATTTTGCCCTAGGCATTCTGCTCTATTTGTCACCAAAAGTCAGAGGGGGAGCTAAGCTGAAAGCTGATTTGGCAGGTGTCAATGTGTGGGGAGATGGCAGAGGCAAAAGGACGAACATCCAGCATCTTCCAAGCTAGCACCACTCATAGAACATAGAATGCATTCCTTCCACATCCCTTGCCCAAAGCACTCTGATAGGATTTCTGGTAATGCCATTCTCAATTTTGGCGTTTTTCAGCTTCTTTTTTCCCCAGACGTAAATTTGGTTCTCCACCCTTCCACACCAGTTTGTCATTTTTTTTTAAGTCCTCATGAAAATTCAAAATTATTTCAACTTTCTCTTATATAATGCATTTTTGTAATTTTTCACCAACATGTTGATTTTATGCACACTTTATCTTAGTATATGCATTTTGTTGACAGCACACTCCAACATTCTGACCTTTGAAAATAACAATAAGTTAACAATAGTGCCTTTCAACAAATTACCTCACTGGAGCATTGCATTGCAGAATATGGAAAACTGTGAATTTTGAAGGATGACTTTCGAAGGATAAAATGTGCTGTCAGCAATATACTTATGATGCACAAGTCTGATTCTCTTTTAAACTGCAGGTGTGGCAGTGGATGTTCTGGATCATTAACTGGCAATGGACTGGATGAGAGCCAATTGACTGAAGCTTCCTCAAGGTAAGAGTGAGGTGCCAATAATGGGTGGTTTGCTAGACTGGATGGGTAAGGCTTGGACTGCTCTGGGTAGGGTTACTCTCCCTGTGAAGGAGCAGGTACCTAGCTTGGGGTTACGTCTAGGATCCATTACTGTCACTTGAGGCACAGGTGGCTTCAGTGGCATACAGTAGCTTCTGTAAGCTTTGGATGGTGACCCAGCCATGCCTGCATCTAGACATCTGTTGACCGTGCTCTTGTAGCCTCTAGTTTAGATTAATACAACCTGTTATACATGAAGCTGCCTTTGAAAACGGATCACAAATTGTAGCTGGTGCAGAATTTAGCTGAGAGACAGCAGACTGAGGCAAGACAGTCTGAACATATAACACCAATTTTAGTGCTACCACACTGGCAACCAATCATGTTATGGGCTCAGTTGAAAGGGCTGGCTTTGACTGATAAAGCCTCTTGTGGCTCAGGATCCCAATTTCAGAAGGACTGCCTCTCTTCACATGAACCAAGACATAACTTGCATCCATAATCCGAGGCCCTTTTCCACGTGCCTACTCCCACGTGGAGGAGGATGATACGAGATGACGAAATGTGGGTGGCTCCCTGCCTAAGCAATGCTCTCCCCATGTCAACGCTATTGATGGCTGTTCTTAGGTGCCAGGCAAAAATGTTTCTATTTTGTCAAGCCCTTAATTCGGAGGGTTATCTGTGACTCCTCTTGTTCTCATACTTTCACTAGTGTAGATTGGAACTCCCTTTTTATAAATATTATATGCATTTTAGGTTATTATTTTTGTTCTTATTTTTGGTAATAATGTGCTTTTACAGTTGTTTTGAGGCTGTTTATGTAAAAAGGGATGAAGATGTGATGATAATTATGTGATGTGGTGGTGCTGATAGAATCCAGTTGTCCCTCATCCCTTGCTGCAGGGCTGGACAACTCATGAGGCAAAGTGAGGCAACTGCCTCAAGGGCAGCAGTTCTGGCCTCCAATGAATGCATTGCCTGCTGCTATTCCCACAGTGGCAACAGCAGCTACGGTGAGCTCTTAGAGGCCACATTGACCCCTCCCATGCTGCCTCTGCAGTGGACTCTTGGCCAATAGGAGGCACTGCTAGTCTCCTCCCCCCTTGTTCCTGATGCAGATCTTCACTAACCCCCTTTTTCCTGGCTGGGGGTGGGGGGAAGTACCATTTTGTGGGTCACCTCAGGTGCCAAAATGTATTGGGCAGGCCCCACCTAACTGTCAGTCACAAAAGAGCCCTGCCTCCCTGCGCTCCTCACCAAGGTGTTTTCCTTATATGGCAAGCTTAAGGAGAAACGTTTCCATTTTTGCAGATACACTGCCTGCAGGCCTTTAATTTTTTTAAAAAAATTTTTTCCTGTTCATTACAGTGGTACCTCAGGTTAAGTTCTTAATTCATTCCGGAGGTCTGTTCTTAACCTGAAACCATTTTTAACCTGAAGCACCACTTTAGCTAATGGGGCCTCCTGCTGCTGCCGCGCCGCCGGAGCACGATTTCTGTTCTCAACCTGAAGCAAAGTTCTTAACCTGAAGCACTATTTCTGGGTTAGCGGAGTCTGTAACCTGAAGCGTATGTAACCTGAAGCATATGTAACCCGAGGTACCACTGTACAGAGATTTCTCTGAATCCCATGGCTTCTCCCCCCATCCCCTCAGTGGGTCCTAATGTCAACGTTTTCAATTATGATATTGTATCATAATCTATGTTTTATATCTATCCATATTATCCATCATGTTTGTTACACTACAAGTGTTCTAATAATCCTGCTAATGTTTTCATCTGCTTACAGTGGTCTCCTAAATAAATTATAATTTTTCCCATTTGTCTGCAGGCCTTTTAAATCTCTACACCTAGGGTTGCCATATGTCTGGAATTTCCTGGACATAGCCAGTAATTGGCCGTCAGAAACAGTGTCCTGGAAAATCCATATGTTTGGCAACCCATGTCGGCAGTGTCGTTTTTGTCCTAAAATAGCTCAAAAACCTCCCCCCAAAAACAGCGATTTTGCATATATATATATGCAAAAGAGGGACGTGGGTCGCGCTGTGGGTAAAACCTCAGTGCCTAGGACTTGCCGATCGTATGGTCGGTGGTTCGAATCCCCGCGGCAGGGTGAGCTCCCGTCTTTCAGTCCCAGCTCCTGCCCACCTAGCAGTTCAAAAGCACCCCTAAGTGCAAGTAGATAAATAGATACCGCTTTATAGCGGGAAGGTAAACAGTGTTTCCGTGTGCTGCACTGGTGCTGGCTCGCCAGAGCAGCTTCGTCACGCTGGCCACATGACCCGGAAGTGTCTACGGACAGCACTGGCTCCCAGCCTCTTAAGTGAGATGAGTGCACAACCCTAGAGTCAGACACGACTGGCCTATACGGTCAGGGGTACCTTTACCTTTACTATGTGTGTGTGTGTGTCTGTGTGTGTCTGTGTGTGTGTAAGCTCAACCACTCTGTCAAAAAAAGCTTTTCTGTCCAGATTTTCACTTTTTGAAATATGGCAACCCTACTAAATCACAAGCCGTGATTTGGTTCTTATCATTGTAAGAAGAGCTTGCTGGATCAGGCCTATGGCCCATATAGTCCAACATCCTATTCTCACAGTGGCCAACCAAATGCCTGTGGGAAACCAGCAAGGAGGACCTGAACACAAGAGCATCTCCTCTAGCAACTGATACTCAGAACTGCTTCCAGCTGTGGAGGCAGAGCATAGCCATAATGGCTAGTAGCCACTGATAGTCTTTACCTTCATGAGAGGTAAAGGGAGAGGGAGAACAACTTTTCTCTGTTGATTTCCTCCTTGCCGTGCTTAATTTTATAAACTATCATGTCACCTCTTACTCATCACTTTTCCTGTCCCCTCCTAAGGGAGCCACTCACTCACAATACCTCTGTCTTGCCAGGATTCAATCTCAGCTTCCCCCCTTCCCCCCATCTCCTTTGCCTTTGCCTTATGGTGGACAAGGCTTGTGGGGGGAGAGGTTTCTGAGCCTCTCCCATCCAATTTCCTGAAATGCTAGTCTCTTGAGTGGTTCTCAGAGGCAGGACTGGAACTACGGTGGTACCTTGGGTTACAAACGCTTTGGGTTACAAACACTTCAGGTTACAAACTCTGCTAACCCAGAAGTAGTAACTCAGGTTAAGAACTTTACCTCAGGATGAGAACGGAAATCCCCATTAGCAAAAGCGCACCTCAGGTTAAGAACGGTTTTGGGTTAAGAACTGTACTGTAACACAGTGTCCCCAATTCCCATTCCTCAGAGCTGGTTCAAGAGTCTACCATGGTCAATGGGATCAAAACCCACGAGAGATCAAGAAACAGGAGCATGGCCACACTGCTGCAGTTCTGCCTTCTGCCACCAAAGCCAACTCAGTCCCATGGCCAGGCCTGAACCCAGATTGAAATGAACCCAGAATGGATTGAGTCTCTCCATTCAGAGAACTGCCCATCTATTCCTACTCTCTGCTTGCCAATTCTTGGCCAACAAGGAGACTTGGCCTCTTCTTCTGTGACTGCTAAGCTTACTCGGGAATCTTTAGTAAGGTACCTTGCTGGAAGCTTGTTGAAAGTCCAAGTGCCCCTTGTGATGGGTGGGTGGGAGAGTTTCTAGGGCTGCAGTGAACGTATCTTGTTACTATTGCTACATTAGCATTCGTTTCGCCATCTGTTCTCATAAGGCTGACTAGAAGCGTGACTAAGCTTTGCTGGGATCTCCCCGGCTTAGCAGGGCCATTGATTCTTATCCTGCCCAAGGTAAATGAACCAGTTATGAAAGCAGAGATGCTGTGCATCAATTATCAAATTAAATTAAAATTCAGTCACCAGGAGCTGACAAGGAAATAAATAGGCTCATTCATATCCAGCTAAATCTAAATCCTTTAGCCTAATTACACTCCGTGGTGACTCAAACAAGGGCACATAAAGCATTGGTGCAACTTTAGCTGCTGTAGATCCACACACAGGCAAGAACCAGATTTAATCCAATTCCACTCCAAAATTAGAAAGTTAATCACTATTCCTTTTTTTAAAAAAAAATCACATTTTTTGGAGGTGCCCAGCATGAAAGCCCCCAGGCCTATTTCCCTGTTGTTGTGCTGAATTTTATGTACTCTGGATTGTCTAATATTCTTAGGAATTTCACCCACTGTGGCCAAAAGAAAAAATAGTTAAAATTCTATCCAATTTTTAAAAGTCTATATTTTTATAGAAATATGAAATGCAGCAGATTTATATTCAAAAAGTTATATGGCAGTAAAATCACCATAAAGCTGAAAGATGGCAAATGAAAAAGAAACTAAAACTCTTAAAAGCCCTTGGGTACATTGCACTACGTACCGTAGCAGTATTAGCGTGCTCAACTTTACATTGGTTGTGAACCATACACCTTTTTTCTCTTTTCTTTTGCATGGTGGTGGTATAAAGGAAACAAAAGGTAATAGGGAATTAACAAACATACTTAAAGAAAGCAAACATGGATAGAAAGGATTATGGAGTCCATGGGCGGCATTTACTCAACAGTGCAAGGATGCTGCACAACTTTCCTGCCCTCTCCTCTCCCACTGTGATCCTCAGACCAGTTCTGTTCTGGGTTTTCTCCCAAGCCGCTGGGGAGATTTGCGAGGTGTGCACTGGGTGTGCAGGGAGAAGAGAGGATGGGAAAGTTTTATTGTGCTGCTAAATATCCTTGAGGGGTAAATGTTTAGTTGGACACCACACCTTGTTTTTAGAGCTACAGACAATGCAGGATATTCTACGCTACATCAATTGGTAAACGAAATAAAATTTGACCAAACAAGGATGTGGAGCCCTCAGATCTTCCATACAACCTCCACATAATGTATTCCTGTCTTGGTAATATGTGTACAGTGGTACCTCGGGTTAAGAATTTAATTTCTTCCAGAGGTCCGTTCTTAACCTGAAACTGTTCTTAACCTGAGGTACCACTTTAGCTAATGGGGCCTCCCGCTGCCGCCACGTAATTTCTGTTCTCATCCTGAAGCAAAGTTCTTAACCTGAGGTACTATTTCTGGGATAGTGGAGTCTGTAACCTGAAGCATCTGTAACCTGAAGTGTCTGTAACCTGAGGTACCACTGTAGTTTTCAACGTGAAGTTCCAGATTCAATGCAGCAATTCAAAAGAAATATTTTATTAACAAGCAAACCTTCTCTAACTGAACAAGCTGACGGGCCTCAGAGGCGGAGCTAGCTGTGCACCCAGGAGCTAGCCACCTGCGGGGGCAGGGCTAACCGCCTGTGGCGGCTCCCCTGCAGCGAACGGCCCAGGGGGCCGCACAGCGATGCCACCCCCCCCTCAGGGATGACATCTAGGACGCCCCCCACCCCCCTTCCCCTGCCACTGACAGGCCTACTCTTAAGAGGCTATTCGTTTTAAAGATAAAGTAACATCTACCATCATGGAGAGACGCCAATACTTTGGCCACCTCATGAGAAGAGAAGACTCCCTGGAAAAGACCCTGATGTTGGGAAAGATGGAGGGCACAAGGAGAAGGGGACGACAGGATGAGATGGTTGGACAGTGTTCTCGAAGCTACCAGCATGAGTTTGACCAAACTGCGGGAGGCAGTGGAAGACAGGAGTGCCTGGCGTGCTCTGGTCCATGGGGTCACGAAGAGTCGGACACGACTAAATGACTAAACAACAACACAGCCATCATGGAGTTGTGGGGGGCAAGGAGGCTGCAGAATAAGAGAGAGGAGGAGGCATGGGAATGGAGGTGTTCTGTGTGCAGGGGGCAATTGAGGAAAGGAAGGAGGAGAAGGGAGGGGAAATGGGGGGGGTTACAAAAAAGGAGGGATCAGGAGGCATGGCAATGAGGGTGAAGATGAAGATGTCTGGTAGTATTCACTCCCTTGATGATTTCTGATGGACCATCCCAGTCTTTGTCTCTTAACTGCCAGGTTGGCATGGCTCATCAGTGTAAACTGCACCCAGCAGCGCTTGGCACAGCTTAATGAAATCTTGATTAACTCTAACTTTTACTAAACCCAATAATTATGGGTGCCTTGCACCCACAAAACTCTGGCACCCCAACACATAGCAATATTTATTTACTTTCTGCAAAATGGCAGCAATTTTGCTTTTTTTGGGGGGGGGGACCTTTGGCCTTTATTCATATTTCTCTTCTTTACTGCTTTGTTTTGCAACTGATTTTTTAATTATCTGTACTGCTCCCAGAACCTAGCTTCAGTGCGGGCATTTCATATGTCTTTGTTTCGTTGTTGCGTAATTGCTTTTATCTTATGATTTCTTGGATGGTATCTCTCCTCTACCCTGCTGTGACTTGTCAATCATCTTGAATTGCCAGGAAAGGTCAATGCATTTGTCTATCCCTTATTATTGGGAAAGGAAGTTAGCCATATTGTTATCATCATAAGATTGGTGTGGATTGATGAGAAACAAAAGTTGTATGCAGAGGAAAACATTGTCTTACTTTGACCTGAACCCAGTAAGGTTGTTTAATTACATAAGAGCACCAAAGAAATTTCTCAAAACTCTTTATCACTTATATACCGTATTTTTCGCTCCATAAGACGCACTTTTTCCCTCCTAAAAAGTAAGGGAAAATGTGTGTGCGTCTTACGGAGCGAATGCAGGGGGGAGGCAGGCAGGAAGAGCCCCCTAGAGAAGAAGAAGAAGAAGAGTTTGGATTTCATATCCCGCTTTATCACTACCCAAAGGAATCTGAAAGCGGCCAACATTCTCCTTTCCCTTCCTCCCCCACAACAAACACTCTGTGAGGTGAGTGGGGCTGAGAGACTTCAAAGAAGCGTGACTGGCCCAAGGTCACCCAGCAGCTGCATGTGGAGGAGCGGAGACGCGAACCCGGTTCCCCAGATTACGAGACTACCGCTCTTAACCACTACACTACACTGGCTCTCCAGAGCCGCACACAAGCTCCACGTGGCTCTTGCAGGCTTTTCCCCAGGAGGGAGAAGGGACTGATGCAGCCAGTCAGTCCCTTCTCCCTCCTCGTAGAAAAGCCCGCAGGAGCCGCGAGCTCCTTAAAGGGTGTGTGGCTCCTGTGGGCTTTTGCGGGAGGTGGGGGAATTGCCATAGCCCCATGCAGCCTCTCACGGCCGGAGAGGCTGTGCGCAGCTAAAGAAGCCAAGACAGTGAGCAGGATCCATCCTACTGGCTGTCTTGGCTTCTGCCATAGCCTCACGCAGCCTCTCCGGGCCGGAGGAGCTGTGCGTGGCTAAAGAGGAAGCGAAGACAGCCAGCGGGATGGATCCCGCTCGCTGTCTTGGCTTCTTTGCTCTGGGGGGAATAATATTTCCCCCCCCCCTCTAAAAACTAGGTGTGTCTTGTGGTCCGGTGCGTCCTATAGAGCAAAAAATACGGTACATGCAAACCTTATGTTGTAAAGCCTCCTTTTCAAGCTGAATTTGGTAATGCTTAATCTGCTGGTTCTTGTTTCCACAGCCTCCTGTCTTAAGCTTCTTAAGCATGCTTCTTCATGCTGTGCTTTGTCATATATATCTTTTAGCATACAAAAATAGGAAGCTGCCGTAGTCCATCCAGCTCAGTATGGTCCATTAATGTAAAATGGCCCATTGGTCCATCTACCTCAGTATTGCCCACACTGACTGGCAGCATCTCTCTAGGTGGCCAAGCAGGGGACATTCCTAGCCCTACTTTGAATCTGAACTCAATTCATTCTTCATGCAAAGTGTGTGCTTCACCCCTGAGCTATAGTTCTTCCTTCTGATCTTGTATCCCTTTTAGTCCTCTTCCTTTTACCAATCAAGTGAAACTTGAATCATTGCTCTTACGAGAAGCATTCCATTCCTTGTTTTGATCATTTACTTACTCCCTTCTGCACTTGCTTCAGCTTGTTTGAGACCTTGCCTAATGCACCTCATTGAATTTTCTCTCTTCCCAGTGATGCTACCTACCCTGTCAGTTTACCCTACATGATAGGGTAGGTAGCATCACTGGGAGGAGAGAAAATTCAGTGAGGTGCATTAGGCTTTTTAATGTTGTATTTTAATATGTTGTGACCTGCCCTGGGACCATAGGGTGAAGGATGTGTAATTAATCAAATTAATAGTAATAATAATTTCCAGCTGGTAACAAACATACTTATTTTGTTTTGGTTTAGAACAGGCATAGGCAAACTCTGGCCCTCCGGATGTTTGGGACTACAATTCCCATCATCCTTAGCTAACAGGACCAGTGGTCAGGGATGATGGGAACTGTAGTCCCAAACATCTGGAGGGCCAGAGTTTGCCTATGCCTGGTTTAGAAGTAAGTTTCTATCAGATTCAGTAGCTCAACAACTGAATGACAAATATCAATATTACTACTTGAACTCAGAGACCTGTTTCTGCACCAGTATGAATGCTCAGGAGATGGACTTGGAGGCACTGTTTTCCATTCTTGACCTGCAGATCCAAGGCTATTGTAGTGGATGAGTATGCTGATAACACACTTGCTACCTTCAAAGAAAATGATCTCAGAGAAAGGGAACTGTAGTCTGGAAAATGCAATTTGAGGGGAAGGAATAGGAAGGGACCGGAAGTTCTCAATACTCCTGCCTTTGTAACCAATCCTAATATTATCCCAATATGCTCCAATAGACAAGAAGAATAGACAAGAAGGGTAGATTCACTATATTGGCCCGAATGAAGGGTTTGGAAGAAATATTCCCAGGTTAGAGGCACCAAACTCCTACCCTGCCAGCAATCTATTTACTGATTCTGGGCCAGAGGAGCAAGTACAGCAGTGGAAATGGGGCATCTGGATTTCAGTAAGGCTATTAATAAAGTCCCCCATGATATTCTTGCAGAGAAACTGATAAAATTTGGGCTGGATGAGGTAACTGTTAGGTGCATTTGTAGCTGGTTGACTGACCCAACCAAAAGAGTGTTCATTAATGATTACTTGTCATCCTGGAAAAAAGTGACAAGTGGGGTCTGCATGGTTCAGTCGTGGGCTTGTTGTTGTTCAATGTATTTATAAATGACTTGGATGAAAGTATTCAGGGGTGGTCATCAATTTTTCAGATGACACCCAACTGGGAGGAGTAGCTAATACCACAAAAGACAGAACCAGGATTCAAGGTGATCTTAACATATTGGAGAACTGGGCCCAAACTAACAAAATGGATTTCAATAGGGGCAAATGTAAGGTTCTACACTTAAGCAGGAATAACCAGCTGCACCAATATAAGATGAGGATGCATGTTTTGCCAGTAATACATGTGAAAAGGATTTAGGGGTCTTAGTAGACCACAAGCTCAACATGAGACAACAATGTGATGCAGCAGCAAAAAGAGCTAATGCTATTCTAGGCTGTATAGTGTCCAAGACAAGGGAAGTAAAGTACCTCTCTATTGTGCCTTGGTCAGACCACACCTGGAATACTTTGTCCAGTACTGGGCACCACAATTTAAGAAGGATATTGATAAACTGGAAAAGGTGCTGAGGAGGGCAACCAAGATGATCAAGGGTATGGAAACCAAGCCTTATGAGAAAGGTTGAAGGAGCTGAGTATGTTTACCCTGGAAAAGACGAGACCGAGGGGAGATATGATAGCCACCTTCAAATATCTAAAGGGGGAAAGGAGCAAGCTTGTTTTTTCCTGTTCCAGAGGGTAGGACCCCAACCAATGGCTTCAACTTACAAGAGAGATCAACATCAAGAATAACTTTTTGATAGTAAGAGCTGTTCAACAGTGGAACTGAAGGAGTGAGGACCAAGGGTCCACCTGGGTCCACTTTGGAGAGCCAGACTGAAGCCATTTTATAAGAAGCAAGCTAAAAGCTAAAAACTATTTCTCTCCTCTGCCTGCACACAGCATTTTTGTAAATGCAGCAAGTGTGGTCAGAGCACTTCACACCTGCTCTAGTCGTTGACCCAATTCCAGTAAACACATCGAGAATAGAGCGAACAACAGGAAGATGTAGCCCACCACAAAATAAGGTGAGAACACGGATGGTCAATGTGGTTTTACAAGGAATTGCAAATAGGTCAAGAGGATTATAAGCTTACAGCGCCACCTAGTGGATAATGCAGCTTGGAACCGAAGGGCCACCATCAATTCTTTAATTGGTTGATGTCAGAGCCACCCGAGGTCCCAGCTCACAAGAGACCAAAATCCAGTCCAAGTTATATACAAAAGGTTTTATTGAAGAACATTGTTGTCGTTACATCCAAGCTCCGTGGCTCAGCATCTGTTACCCTTAGATGTTTGAAGTCCCCTCTGAGTCAGTCCCGCCCCTGCACCAGCTTAAGAGGCTTGTACTGCTCCACCTTTTCCTCTCCTTCCTTTTCCGCAGGGTCTTCCTGCCCCCCTGTGCTCCCTCCCTTCGGGACTCCCCCGAGGCTGAGTCTTCTGACGCCTGCTCCCCCCTCCTTCGTGCTTTGGGACCAGGCTCCTCCTCAGGGCTCTCCTCATTTCCGCGCGCCTCCACATTTGAACTTGGCGCGCGTACGTTGCCTCTGACCTTCCTTTCGACCGTTACGCTACTCTCGGTACTACACTCCTCCCCTTCCGGCAGGACGTTCTGCTCCGAACTCCTTCCCCTCTCTGCTCCCTGTTCTGCTCCTTCTGACACACTGGTAACTCCACCCCCTTCACTCCGTTCCGACGGAGAGGCCGGTCCCGATCTCCAACCCCCACTGGGGATTCCCTCTTCGTTCCCCTGCTTCTGACTGCTTCCCTCTCTACTGCCCCTTGGCCTGACCAGGGGGGCTCCCTTTTGGGAATCCTCGGATTCACTTGACGGACTCACTGACAACCTCGGGTCATCGTCGTCCTCTTCCTCGTCACCCTGGGACCCCTCCCCCTCGCTCTCTGTCCCTGAAACCCTGACATCCATCCCCCCCTTGAAGCCCCCCCTTCCCCCCTCCCGCCCATCGGGTGCAGGTTGTAGGAGCTGCAGCTCTTCGGAGGTGGATGCAGGATACAGGTTGTGTACCTCCATATCCTCTGCTTGTAGTTCGGTGTATGAGTGTTCGAATTCGGGTTCTTGACCCAAAGTGTTCTCTTCTCCCTCTTCCATTGGTACCTCGTCTGGTGCTGCCGGCCAAGGTCCCGTCAGCCATTTCCTGCGCCAGTCCTCCTCTGGTTGCTCGTCCCACCAATAGGAGGTTTCTGTGTCCACCCCTGAGCACGATTCCCTGGGCGGGCTAGATTCTGGCGTTCTCTCCTCGGCTGAAGAAAAACCCCGGAAAGTACTGCCTGAGAGTGTGGGCGTAAAGAGCCAGTCATCAAAGTACTCGGCTGGCATGGGTTTACGCGGGAAAAGGGCATGGAACTCGTCTTTTAGAAGAGGTTCGTCTAAAGCGTAGCCCGGCACCCAACCGTTGGCACTGGCTGGAGTGCCCTCTGTGGCTAGAAAGTATTCTACCCCCTCTTCCCCCCATCTCGAGTCCAGGATTTCTGTGACCTCGTTGAGTGGTTCGGCCCTAGGCGCCCTCTCCCTCTCCTGTGACTTAGTGTGTAGTTGCGGGACTGTTTCAGACTCCTGAAACCTGTGCGGTGCCTTGTAGGGGGTGAGCACCGACCTGTGAAATACCGGATGCACTCTGGAACCTTCGGGGAGGGCTAGTCGAAAGGCTACAGGGTTGATCTTAGCCTCCACCTGGTACGGCCCTAACTGCCTGTGCCCTAGCTTCTTCTTGGCCAACGACTTGGCTGGCATCGCTTGGGCCGCTAACCACACCCAGTCCCCCACCTGGATCTCCTCCCCCGCTCTCCTATTTTTGTCTGCCTGCACCTTATATGCTTGCTTGGCCAGCTCCAAATGTCTCCGCAACTCTTCGTGCACCTCCTGCAGCTCCGCTGCAAACTGGTCGGCTTCTTGCGGCACCCCCTCTCTCGGTGCCCCGAACCCCGGGAAGGTTCTGGGATGCCGACCGTTGTTCGCGAAGAACGGCATCACCCCCGTGGACGCGTGCTTCGTGTTGTTATAAGCAAACTCTCCCATCGGCAGGTAGTCCACCCAAGCTGCGGGTCGCTGATTGGCGTAACATCTCAGGTACTGCTGCATGATCGCGTTGACCCTCTCAGCTTGGCCGTTGGTCTGTGGGTGTCTCGCCGACGTAAGGTTGATCTTGACGTTCAGGATACCTAAAAGCTTCTGCCAAAAATTGGAAACAAACTGGCGCCCCCTGTCGGACAGGATGGACTGCGGCAGCCCATGCACCTTGAACACGTGATCAATGAAGAGTTTGGCAGTCTGCTCCGCCGTTGCCACCTTTGCGCACGGAATGAAGTGCGCCATCTTGGTGAACAGGTCCACAACCACCAGTACCGCCGTCTTCCCTCTGGAGCTGGGCAGGTCAGTAACGAAGTCCAGGGCTACCCTCTCCCACGGTTGCTGTGGCGTTTCCAGCGGTTCCAACAGCCCCGCTGGCTTCTGGTGTACTGGCTTGAACCTCTGACAAGTGTCACACCTGGCGACGTAATCCGCTACCTCTCCGCGCATCCGGGGCCACCAAAAGTCCCTTGCCACCAGTTCTATTGTCTTCTCCTTACCGAAGTGGCCAGCACTGGGGGCGTCGTGCAACTGCTGCAGAACCTTTGTGCGAAGCTCGTCGCTTGGCACGTAGAGGGCACCTTTGCGAGTTAGCAGTCCGTCGCGCAGTTGGAACTCTTCTCCACTCTGCACACCTCTGCGCAACTCCTCCATTTTGGACTGTGCGAACTGATCCACTTGCAACACGCGTCGCACCGCGTCCAGATCTACTGCGATGGCAGCGCACGACCACGCCTGCGGTGCGAAAATGTGCTTGGCTGCTACTGGCGCCGCTTCATCGAGATATTGCGGTTTCCTGGATAGCGCATCGGCTATAACGTTGGAATCTCCTGGGATGTACTCTATCCGAAAGTCGAAATCCGCGAAGAATTCCGCCCAGCGCATGTGTCTCTGGCTTTGGAGCTTCGCCGTGCGCCAATACTCTAGGTTTTTGTGATCCATGCGGACCTGTACTGTGTGCTTGGCTCCTATGAGGAAATGTCGCCACGCTTTGAAAGCTGCGTGAATGGCTAACAGCTCCCTGTCCCATATGGTGTAGTTTTGCTCCGCCTTGCTGAGCTTTCGGGAGTAAAAGGCACCGGGTCTCCAGTTTCCATGTGGATCTTCTTGCAGGAGTACAGCTCCAACCGCCCTGTCTGACGCGTCGGTCTCCACTCGCATGGGCCTGCCTGGATTCACGTGCAGCAGTTGCTCCTCGGAGGCGAAAAGGCTTTTAAGCTTCCGAAAAGAGCGCTCTGCCTGTTCCGTCCACACGAACCTCTTCTTCTTGGAACTCAGAGTGTCCGTGATCGCTGCTGTCTCCTTTGCAAAACCTCTGATGAATTTGCGGTAGAAGTTGGCGAAGCCGACGAATCTCTGGACTTCCTTCTGATTGTGTGGGCTCTTCCAGTCCAACACCGCGCGGACCTTGACGCTGTCCATGGCCAGCCCCTTGTCGGACAGCTTGTAGCCCAGGAAATCCACCTCCGTCACATCAAACTGGCACTTCTCTAACTTGGCGTAGAGCCTGTTCTCCCGTAGTCTTTGCAGGACTTCCTTTACGTCCCTCTCGTGGGCCTCTTCCGTCTCCGAAAAGATCAGGATGTCGTCGAGGAAACACACACATTTCTTGTAGAGGAGTCCCGCTAGCACGTGATGCATAAAGGCTTGGAATACGTGAGATCCATTTTGGAGACCAAACGGCATAACTCTGTATTCATACGTGCCCAGAGGCGTGAACATGGCCGTTTTCCACTCATCGCCCTCCCGGATGCGTATGAGGTTATACGCTCCACGCAGATCCAATTTGGTGAAGATCTTCCCCTTCCTCACGGTTGCTAGGAGATCATCTATCTTGGGCATGGGGAAGGCCTTGGGCTTGGTCATACTGTTTATGAACCTGTAATCCACAATGAGTCTTTTTTGGGACGTGTTTTTCTTCTTTACAAAGAACACAGGACTGCCCCCCACTGCTTTCGATTCCCGGATGAATCCACGCTTCAAATTGTGCTCTATGAACTCCCTGAGCTCTTGCATCTCGTCCTCAGACATGGAATACAGTTTTGCAGTCGGCAACTGCGCCCCCGGCACCAGGTCGATGGCACAATCATAAGGTCTGTGGGGCGGCAACTGGTCAGCTTCCTTCTCGCAGAAAACCTCCAGGAAACCTTCGTACTTGCTAGGTACTGCCTGCACCATGCCAAGTCGCAGCTGGTGCTCAGCCCCCTCCTCCTGGCAGGACTGGATGCAATTTTGAGCACAGTACGATGAGCAAAAGGTGATCTGGCGTTGGTACCACGCTACAGCAGGACTGTGTTTCTCCAGCCAACTCATGCCTAATACTATAGGCGTGTCAGACAGTTGGGTGACATTGAAGCTAATGACTTCTCGGTGATCTCCTATCCGCATCACCATGGGAGGTGTCTGTTGCACAACTTGCCCTCCTAGCAATTTCCTGCCATCCACTGTGACTACGTTCAGAGGCGTTGTTGCGATGCTGCTTGACGAATTGCATCCCCACGAAATCGGCATTGCTCCCCGAATCGATCGTGAGGGGCACTTCTAGGGTGGTCCCATTTGGCAACTGAAGTGTTGCAGTGAGCTGCACCGCTGGCTTGGGTGGTAAAGGGTCTGTGGGTTGCAAAGACGCTGGGGACTGTTCTACAGATTCGCCTGGCTGAGCCCCAGCAATTCTGCTTGCAGCCAGGCATTGTCGTTTCCCTGAGGTTCCTCTTCCTGGATCACTTCTGCAGCTACCGTCGCTAAAGCTGCAGTGTGTTTCTGGAGCCTCTGGGGGCACTCTTTCGCCATGTGCAGTGCACTGTCGCAGATGTAACACTTCCTGGTCCCTCTAGGAGGCTTCGCCTTTACTGCACCGGAAACTGGGGCTCTGGCTGTTGCTTGAGCCTTAGCACCACCAAGTTCCATCGGCTCCTCCCCCTGCCTCTCCAGCGGCGAGGGATGTGACTGACTGAACTCCCTGGGGATGAAAGAAGACGTCCTCGCTGGTGGACGCACCTGACGTTCTTCCTCATTGTGCCAAGGACGCCCCTCGTGACGTACCCCAATCGCCAGAGCCCTCTGCACCACCTGCTCCAGGGTCTGAGGTCTGTCTCCCCTGGCAAGTTCGTCCTTTATGGGACCGCTGAGACCCTCCCAGAACAAATCCCTCACAGGTGTGCAGTCTTTTTCCCAGCGTAACGCAGTCAGTAAAGCAAAAAATCTGGAATGGTACTGACGCACAGTGGCTTTGCCTTGCCTCAGTCCAAATATCTCCCTGCGTGCAAGATCCAAATCTACGGTTGACTGGAAGCAGGCATCCATCGCTTTAATGAATTCATCAGAATCGCGGCGGGCAGGGCCATCTTCACGCCACAAATTGCGCAACCAGTCTCTGGCCGGCCCATGCAAGTGAGAAACAATAAACCCCACTTTCTCCTCCTCATCTTTAAAGTCATGACGAAGCAAGTGTAATGCATACAAAACGTCTGCTCTGAAACTGGGGTAGTGCTTCAGGTTCCCATCGAAGTGGGTGACTAGGCTGCCCCCCCGCCTTCCAAGTCCAATGCCCTCTGATCTGGACCCTGGGAACCCTTCCCTGTTTGCACGCTCCCACCTTGTTTGCAGGTCCTGGCAACGCTTCTCCATTTCGTCATGCTTCTTCTGAGACGCAAGGACTGCAGCGGTGAGTTCGGAAACTGTAGTTCGCAGTGCTGTCAGCTGATCCTCCGCACTCATGGCTGTCACCGTTTGTGAGCTTTGCAAAAAAAAAATTTGCGTTCTTTGAGAGGGGACTTACTGTCAGAGCCACCCGAGGTCCCAGCTCACAAGAGACCAAAATCCAGTCCAAGTTATATACAAAAGGTTTTATTGAAGAACATTGTTGTCGTTACATCCAAGCTCCGTGGCTCAGCATCTGTTACCCTTAGATGTTTGAAGTCCCCTCTGAGTCAGTCCCGCCCCTGCACCAGCTTAAGAGGCTTGTACTGCTCCACCTTTTCCTCTCCTTCCTTTTCCGCAGGGTCTTCCTGCCCCCCTGTGCTCCCTCCCTTCGGGACTCCCCCGAGGCTGAGTCTTCTGACGCCTGCTCCCCCCTCCTTCGTGCTTTGGGACCAGGCTCCTCCTCAGGGCTCTCCTCATTTCCGCGCGCCTCCACATTTGAACTTGGCGCGCGTACGTTGCCTCTGACCTTCCTTTCGACCGTTACGCTACTCTCGGTACTACACTCCTCCCCTTCCGGCAGGACGTTCTGCTCCGAACTCCTTCCCCTCTCTGCTCCCTGTTCTGCTCCTTCTGACACACTGGTAACTCCACCCCCTTCACTCCGTTCCGACGGAGAGGCCGGTCCCGATCTCCAACCCCCACTGGGGATTCCCTCTTCGTTCCCCTGCTTCTGACTGCTTCCCTCTCTACTGCCCCTTGGCCTGACCAGGGGGGCTCCCTTTTGGGAATCCTCGGATTCACTTGACGGACTCACTGACAACCTCGGGTCATCGTCGTCCTCTTCCTCGTCACCCTGGGACCCCTCCCCCTCGCTCTCTGTCCCTGAAACCCTGACAGTTGAGCTTCAATGAATATGCATAAAGGGGAATGTTTGGGGGGTGAGTTTAGAGGCTGAACTTTGCTTTGCCTAAGGGGATAAAAACTGTCTGCCCCTGGTGTTCAGGGGCATTCTCTCATTTTTGCTGAATGTACCCACTTTGCTTTGCTTGTCTGACAAATAAACCAAAGTCAATAAAACTTCTTTTAAAAATATTGCTGCCTGGATTTTTTTCCATTCTGGTCTGGATTCTGAAGTCTCCAACAGAACGGACTCCCACGGGAGGTTGTGGACTCTCCTTCCTTGGAGGTTTTTTAAAGCAGAGGTTGGATGGCCATTTGTCACGGATGCTTTAGTTAAGACTCGTGCATTGCAGGGAATTGGACTAGATGACCCTCATGGTCCCTTCCAACTCTACAATTCTACGATTCTATGATTCATTCCTAAACGTGTGCATCTAGTGCGTGTCCGAAATATAGATTTCTAGGGGTTAAACTGCTGTGCTTTCTCTGTAGGAAATCTTGGGAACTGTAGTTCAGTGACAAGGGCTACGAATTCCATAGAGAGAATTCTCAGCACCCACAATTAACTAATTCCCAGCATTTGAGGTGGGGAATTAGTTAAGACTGCACATTAAGCCTGTAGTGCAGATGTACCTATCAGAACATTTTAGTACCCTTTGCTATCATGTAATTTAATTTTGTTGCTGTTTCTGTCCTTCAGCTCCTCACCAGGGCCAGCTCTACCATTAGGCACAGGAGCACTTCCAGGACTTAAAAGGATCTAAGCCAGGCATGTTCAAAGTCCGGCCCAGGGGCCATTTGCGGCCCAGTTTAAAACGGCCCCACAGGCAATTTTGAAAAATCAATCTGTTGTGGCCCCCGAGAGCCTGCCTGCTGCTCTGCTTGCTGTCCCCTGGAGCCAACGCCAAGGTTAGAGGCTGGCGGGCCTTCTTCTTCCTCCCTGCTTCTCTCTGTATCTGTCACCCTCTCCCAGCTGTCTCCACCCTGCACTCCCTGTCCCTATACAGATTTTTTTTTGTCTCTGTAATCTTGTGGAGCACAATGTTTTCTTGTCTCTCTTCCACCCCCTCACCCTTCTCTTTAATCTCATCACCCCGCATCTACTCTCCTCCCCCGTCAGGTTTTGAACTGTGTGGGGGGGGGGGCACGCACATACAGACACATATATACTGTCTTTTCCCCAGCAATGGAGAGGAGAGTCTTTTAAGGAGAGAGGGAAGAAAAAGGGGGAGACAAACTCTCTCTCTCTCTCTCTCTCTCTCTCTCTCTCACACACACACACATACACACACACACACACACACTCCCTTTAACATTTTTTTGCTGGTTTGTTTACTACCCTCATCAAGAGGTTTGTGCCAACTTGGTGTTATGTTCCTGTTCATATTTTTTGAACTTAAAAGTTGACAAACAACCTTCATTACCAGTAATTTGTAATGTACTTTACAGTGTTCCTGACATATATTTCAGTTTCCTGGTTTGTTTGTTTTTTCATCTGGCCTTCAGATATGAAAGGCAGAGTGATTTATCACCTGTTTAGATTTGTCATCCATGTGACAAAATGAAAATTATGCCGTTTGCAATAAACTTTGCATAAAATAGTTAATTTGCATTTAATTTAATTTGCATTTAATTTTAATGGTTCAAAGGAGGTCAGGCAAAATGGTTGGCCCTCACACATGTTCACTTCATCAAATCTGGCCCTCTTTGAAAAATGTTTGGACACCCCTGATCTAAGCAGAGGCCTCTGGCACTAATTCACATACAACTTGCATAGACATTGTTGTTGTTGTTGTTGTTTGCATACTGCTCTTCTCTACCCACAGGTCTCAGGGTGGTTCACAGAATAAACAAACAAACAAACAAATAAATAAATAAATAAATAAATAAATAAATAAATAAATAAATGAAAAACAAGAAACACCCAATAATCCCCCCTCCCCATGTACACATGCCTCGGGGGGGGGGGAGATTGTGGATATGTGGGTAAGCAGGATCTCACCAGCACTGTGGTGCTCAGTCACCATGTGAGTAAAGATACAACATTTTCCAAAGTTTTAAAAAAGAGGAGGGGAAAAGGCAAGAGATCTGGGGCCTAGTGCAAAAGATCCAGTGCTTGGTCCCTGTGGGTAAACTGTAACAATGTCCATGGTGTCATGACTGCCTCAGATGGCCAAGGCTAGAGACCAATAGTGGTAGCCTCTCCACCCCAGCTGTTCCTCCTGGGTCCTCTGGCCATGGCCTCCTTTTGACCCCCCCCCCCCCATATCTAGCCCGTTACCCTCAGTACTATTGCCAGTATTGAAATACAGTAAGATTCAGCTGCCAGTCCAGTAGGCTTCCAAAATTGGGTGTGTGTGGGCTCAGGATCTTGTCCTTTGCTTTAGGCAGCAAAACATCTTCAGCCATCTCTGCTTTCTGATGGAATAGTGAAGGAATGATGCTGAATTTCCTAAGTTGTGTGCCCCAAAGCAAGGTCAGTTTTATTGCTGGCTTTATTCTAGGGTTGTGTACACAGCACATAGTTAAAGCACATCTAAAGCACAAGATGACCCCCCCCCCCAATCCTGGGAACTGTCATTTGCCAAGTCAGCTGGGAATTGTAGCTCTGAGAGGAGGAAACTACAATTCCTAGGATTCTTTGGGGGAAGTCATGTTCTTTAAATGTATGATGTGTACAGAGCCTATGTTTAAAATCAAGGTTGCCTTCAGTGAATCTTGCTCCGGAGTCCCTTATATGTTTGAAAAAACCCTAGGGCTTTTCCTTCAACCTTGCTGTGATTTGATGAAGTGGGTGAAAGGAACAATATTGCCCCTTGTGCACCTTGGGTCTTGTCAAAGATAATCTCAGACATTTTAATGAGCTCTATTTAAGGAAGAACAAGTAAGGTAACCCAAGCAAAGGATGTGTGAGCAGTGTATTAGAGAGGTGCAGTCTGAGCACCCAAAAGGCTCTTTTTCCTCTATCATTATATTTAATAGCAGGCAGGAACTCTTGAGGAGAAGCACCAATTATACAATGACTCGGGGCTTGCTGCTACAAGCCAGGATCAAATGTTTCCGAGACAATTTACTGTAACTCGATGCACTGATGAGTTTGCTCTTGGCAAATTCTTGATCTGTTTAATGACTGGGAACTGTTTAATTCACCTTCTATTGAGAAAGGGTTACAAGTTTAATATTCAAAATCCCTGCCTGAACTGATGCGGGTCTTGGTATATGACAGACATGAAGAACCATGTTGTTGTTGTTGTTGTTGTTGTTGTTGTTGTTGATTTGATTTATATGCTACACTTTATCCTAAGATCCCAGATTGATGTACAACCTTTTTAAAAATAATAATAATAATTTTTATTATTTTCAATAAAAAACCCCAATATATGCCACATTGTATCAGTACCAGATTACCCCACACATTTCTCATTAACATTAAAAAATAATTAAAAAGAACACATTTTTGCCCCCCCCCCCCATGCCTAGACTTCCCTCCATCCCCTCTTCTGGTTCTTTAAATAAACCAAATCATCTTACATTCCAGATCCCTTTTCCCAAATTTCCAACTACTAACAATTAAACTTGTGGTATACGGCACAGATATTTTAAACATTCACTTTATACATTACACATCTATGCTTTCATGCTATTTCCCCTTTTAAAATTATCTTAACTGTTGCTTTTTGCAAGCATTTAATCCATGTCTGTTGATGTCCCAATTTATTTCCAACCACTGGCCCCTAAATAAAATCCATTTTCCAGACTGTTAGCCGTTCTTTTTTCTTCTTCTTACTTTGGCATATTTAAATCTCCTCCAAAAGAGGCTTCTCATTAGGACAAATCCCCATTTCAGCCCTCCTTCCTTCCAAATTTCTCTCTGCCTCCACAGTTGTGATTTCACCCAAATTTCTAACTATTTCCTGTCTGTATTCATATTTAAAGCTCCTCAAGAAGCTGCTACCAATTAAGGCCATTTCCAGTTTCAGCTCCTCTTGTCTTAACATTGGTGATTTTACCAATACTTCCTCAAATATTTTCTGTGTATGCTGCTGTCAGGGGCTCAGGAGCAGAGGCACAGGGGAGAGAGGAAATGGAGAGCGAAGGGGAAGAATCTGAGGGCAGCGTAGGGGAGTATGACAGTGGCACGAGAGATTCCATGAGCTTCTCCAGCGAATCAGAAGATTCCCAGAGGGGGGCGCCGAGGGCCAGGGCAAGGGGGGGTCCCAGGGGGGATGCACCAGAAGCAAGGGGCCAGCGGGGACTCCCAAAGCAGCAGCGGGAGATCAGGACCAGCTCCCCCACCAGAGCGTAGTGGGGGGGAAGAGTCCCATGTATCAGGGCCAGCGTCTCCTCCAGCAGGGAGAGAAGATGAGTCAGGGCTGACCACGCCTCTATCGGAAAGTGAGGGAACGGAGGGGAAGTCAGGACCAGCTAGCCTCCCTGAAGGGGGAAGCAGTGACAGGAGCAGTGTAACGGTCAGGAGAAAGGTTGCCGCCTGGGCGCGCGTGCCAAGTTCGAATGTACAGGCGTGCGGGACAGCAGAAAACCCGGATTGGGAACCAGGTCCTAAAGCCCGCCGGAGGCAGGGGGAAGACTCAGGGGACTCAGCGTCAGAAGAGTCTAGAAAGGGCAAGACCCCAGCGGACAGGCGGACCCAGAGGAGGAAAGAGCAAAGGAAGAGGTGGAGCAAGGCTAGAGTCTTAAACTGGTGTCTGGGGGGAGGAGATTCAGACGGAGCTTCAGCGGTCTAGAGTTTGAGACGTAGAGCTGCGCGCCGCGGCTTTGAAATCGAAACTGAACTTCAATAAAGACTTTTGTATATAACAACGAACTGGCGTTGGTCCTTTGTGAGCTGGGACCTCGGGCAGCTCTGACAGCTGCCCTTCAGTTTCCCCTGCTCTTTGCTTTTGGATTTTCTTCATAACAGTTAGCCTCCCCCCCCCCCACAAACTGTCCCTCTTGTCTTTGCCCGAGAGTCTCCCCTGCGTCTATTCTTGTTTCCAGTTCTTCCGCCGTGTTGTTATATTGATCCAATCTGGTACTGATGGTCTCTGATATCTTAGCCATACATTCCATAAATTCTCTTTTCCATTGGTTCCAAAATTCCAAAATTTCAGCATCTGAGCTCATCTCTGGCTGCCCTGTCCCCTGTCCTTCCATTGTTTTCAGCACAGCCGGTTTTCTTCATCAGTCCTGATTAAGTCCAAGGCCATTCAATACAGTTTCCCAGTAAACACCAGGGGGTTCCAGTACTTTTCCAGGGGGAAACATATTCAAACCACTTTTCCGCTTTTCCAAAGTGTCTCAGAATGGGGTACAAAGTCACTTGCAAACTGTTCCTTAAAGTCTCAGTTGTGTTTGTTGAGCAGACTTCAAGCTTCTTCCTTCTTTTATTCCTCCCAACAGGAAATCTTAAAATCCTCAGCAAAGTTCTTCATATATCTTAATCCAAGTCTCTTCTGCTGAGTTCCTCAACACAGTACAAAATTAAATTCCCAGTTTTATAATCCATTAGTGAGAATATGCAATTATGAATAGAGTTCAGTTGTTAAGAACTTTCCTGTCCACAACCACAAATGGAAGGTTTGAGACAGTGGTGTTAGGGCTCCCTGACGCTCACAGGAATCTCGCACTGCCTTCCTTGTTCTGTCTCTCAGCACAGCATCGTAGCCACTTTTAAACTCTCCTGATACAGTGGTTCCTCGGGTTAAGAACTTAATTTGTTCTGGAGGTCTGTTCTTAACCTGAAACTGTTCTTAACCTGAAGCACCACTTTAATGGGGCCTGCTGCCGCCGCTGCGCCGCCGCTGCACAATTCCTGTTCTCATCCTGAAGCAAAGTTCTTAACCCAAGGTAATATTTCTGGGTTAGCGGAGTCTGTAACCTGAAGCGTATGTAACCTGAAGCGTATGTAACCCGAGGTATCACTGTATTGACAATCAGTAAAGAATGGGTTTTGGTGGCTCATCAGCAGGCATTTGTCCATAAGTTTTTAATAAAAGAAGTTCTCCTACTTGCAGCTTTTCTCCATGTAATGTAATTTATCCAGAAATCGAAGGGTGGACCTCCTGTTTTAACCCTCTATGTATCGCCGAATTCAGTCTAATTAAATCCAATCTGAGTCTTCAATCAAAATGGTCGAATTCTTCTTACCCTTTTATTTCAGCTTGAATATTTTTAGTTGAGAATCTCCTGCTGACAGTAGGCAGCTCGAAGCTTCATCCCACAGAGTCGCGTTGCAGCTGAGAGCACTCTCAACCGCTCCCCCCCACTGCTTGCCTGTTGGCAGTGGTTTTTTCGGGGATGGCAGGAAAGTTGGTGCTCTGCCAGACCTCTTGGCACTCCACACAACCTTGTGGAGCTGGGGGGGGGGGGAGCTTGCCTTGGCACACTCCCCTCTAACCTCTGTGGGCTTGGGTCTGTCCGGAGCTCAGGCCTGCACTCCCTGTTCTACCGGCAGGAAACCTGAAGTCTCTTGAGTGATGTACAACCTTCATAATATAATTAACACAGCATAATTTAAAAAATAATAATACACAGCATAATAATAAAAAATCATAATAAAAGTCCATAGATTATTTAACTGCCAAAGGCCTAGGTAAAAAGGAATGTTTTCACGTGGGGCCTAAATATGTAATGATATTACATCCCTCGGGAGCCACCACAGAAAAGGTCTGTTCTTGTGTTGTCATCCTCCGAACCTCCCAGGCCCTCCCATAGAGAAGGGCCTTGGATGACAAGCTCAAGGTCCGGGCTGGTTTATATGGGGAAATGCGGTCTTTAAGGTATTGAGGTCCTGAGCTGTTCAAGGCTTTATAGGTCAAAACCAGTACTTTGAATTGGGCCCGGAAACTATTTGGCAGCCAGTGTAGTCTGGCCAGGATTGGAGTTATAAGCTCAAATCGTCTTGTTCTAGTGAGCAACCTGGTAGCTGAGTTTTGCACCAGCTGAAGTTTCTGAATGGTAGGCAGCCCAACATATAACTCATTGCAGTAATCCAGCCTAGAGGTTACCATAGTGCCAGCCACAGAAGTTAGACTATCCCTGCCGAGAAAGGGGTGTAGCTGAGCCACCAGACGAAGCTGACAGAAGTTACTCAGTGCCACCAAGGCCACCAGGACCTCAAGCAACAGCAATGGATCCAGGAGCACCCCCAAGCTAGGGAATGTAACCCCCTCAAGAGCAGGCAGTCTCCCATTCATCTAGTCTGGGGAGCCACCCACTAACAGTGGACACAGTTACATTGGGTTTTTGTTTTGTTTTTTTAAAAAAGTATTTTAAATGTGTTATAACACTGTGACACCACATGGTGTTGTAGAGTACGATCCTTCAGCAACGCGAATTCCCATTATGAGCTTTACAGCACATTTTCCTGAAACTTTGTTTTTTTTAATGTGCATGGATCCAGCACGTGTCTCAATCTTCTCTGGATTGAGCACCTGCTTATTGGCTCTCATCCAGCACATTCACCACCACACCTGTAGATGTAAAGGAGAAATAGAGCTGTGTGTCATCAACATATTGCTGACAACACATTCTGGAACTCTGGATCTTTGTCAATGACAGATTCCCCACTTCCTCACCCTCACACTTTGCATTCCTGAATTGGTATGAATTTATATGGCTCGTGGTTTGGAAGGAAAGTGGTTGAGGTGGGTCTTCTGTATTTGGAAGCTATTGAGGGTCACTCTTTGGTCTGATCAGAACCTGTTACAGATTAGTTTTTGTTAAATGTTTGCTGCTGCCAACAAACACTGGAAACTCAGATTTCCTTAAGTGTGCATCACCTCGGTCTGTCCTCAGTGCAGTCAGGTCCCTTTTATCCAAAATGCATAGTGATGAAGCTCAGGCGGCTTCCAGGATAATTGCATGTCACTGGGAACCAGAGCCTCTTTGTAACTTGTTCATCATACCTCCAATTAGTCTGAGTGTTCCTTGTGAAAAATGAGCTTGCACAAGGGATCCTGTACAGTCTATGTAATTAGACACTTTCAGACAATAAGGGACAGATTCCTAAGAAGTGACAAGACAATGCCTTTTTATGGCAAATTTTTCTTGTGGGTTTAGCTCCTTGTAACTTTTACATAGCTGTCAACTTTCAGATTTGAAAATAAGGGATTAGCAGCCTTGAAAATAAGGGATCGGCAGCCTCACCTGTCTTGGGGAGCCTTGAAAATAAGGGATCGGCAGCCTCACCTGTCCCGGGGACAGTCTGTGTGATATCTAACAATCCCGTAGCAGCGGGAAGCAGCGGGAGACGGCGCTGGAATAAGAGAATTTCCTGCAAAAAAAGGGAAGGTTGACAGCTATGAACTTCTACGGAAAGAAATGTAGAGTGGTATCTCGGGTTACGAATTTAATTCGTTCCAGGGGTCCGTTCTTAACCTGAAACCGTTCTTAACCTGACATGTGCTTTCGCTAATGGGGCCTCCCGCTGCCACCAGCGCACAATTTCCATTCTCATCCTGGGGCAAAGTTCTCTACCCGAGGTACTGCTTATGGGTTAGTGGCGTTTGTAACCCAAAGAGTTTGTAACCCAAAGCATTTGTAACCCGAGGTACCACTGTATACATATAGAGAGGTATGCAGAGATGTTCCAGAAAGTGTACATAACTCTCTGCTTGGCTTTTAGTAAAAGTTAAACAAACAAATAAAAAACCCTTGATGATCCTGCAAGATCATGGCTTCTTATTGCTCTATCTACATAGCACCAGGGGAGGGGGGGAATATAAGACACAGTTAACCCAAAGTTCAGCACTTCACAGAGCGACCCTACGCATATCTACTCAGAAGTAAGCCCTGCTGAGTTTAGTGGGACTTACAAATGCTAAGGATTGCAACCCTAAATTCCTTTTCACGTATGCACGTTGAACTCTCGAATCTTTAAAGAATGGGTAGGCAAACTAAGGCCTGGGGGCCAGATCTGGCTCAGTCGCCTTCTAAATCCAGGCTGCGGACAATCTGGGAATCAGCATGTTTTTACATGAGTTGAAGTCCCTGCTCCCAATATAGTCCAGCCCCCCACAAGGTCTGAGGGACAGTGGACCAGCCCCTGCTGAAAAAGTTTGCTGACCCCCGTTTTAAAGGAAACTGAAACCTAACCTACTCCTGGAGTTTCTTAGCAGTTAGGAAGCACATAGCAATGTTAAAATCCAGTCATGTCATATTTTCAAACGTGCTTTGGGAGATATTCAGCGTGTAAAACTTTTCATAACAACTACTGAGGTTATTCTCCCTATTAAAGTATCTGGCTCTTATCTTTAGTTTAAAGATTATTTCTACAACTTTCCCCCTCCACTCCCGTCCCTTTCGTGGGATTACCACAAAAGTATCCTGGGAATGAAGATACAGAGGTACCTCTGGATGCAAACAGGATCTGTTCCGGAGCCCCGTTCACATCCTGAAGCGAACGTAACACGTGACTGCACGTCTGCGCCTGTGCGGGAGATGATAGATGATAGATAGATGATAGATAGATAGATAGATAGATAGGAGATAGATAGATAGATAGATAGATAGATAGATAGATGATAGATAGATAGATAGATAGATAGATAGATAGATAGACAGACAGATAGGTAGATTATCTATATGTAGATAGTAGATAGATGATAGATGATGATGATAGATAGATAGATGATAGATAGATAGATAGATAGATAGATAGATAGATAGATAGATGATAGATAGATAGATGATAGATAGAGATAGATAGATAGATAGATAGATGATAGATAGATAGATAGATAGATAGATAGATAGATAGATAAGAGATAGATAGATGATAGATAGATAGATAGATAGATAGATAGATAGATAGATAGATAGATGATAGATAGATAGATATAGATAGATAGACAGACAGACAGACAGATAGGTAGATTATCTATATGTAGATAGTAGATAGATGATAGATGATGATGATAGATAGATAGATGATAGATAGATAGATAGATAGATAGATGATAGATAGATAGATAGATAGATAGATAGATAGATAGATAGAGATAGATAGATAGATGATAGATAGATAGATAGATAGATGATAGATAGATGATAGATAGATATAGATGATAGATAGATAGATAGATGATAGATAGATAGATAGATGATAGATAGATAGATAGATAGATAGATAGATAGATGATAGATAGATAGATAGATAGATAGATAGATAGATAGATATAGATAGATAGATAGATAGATAGATAGATAGATAGATAGATGATAGATGATAGATAGATGATAGATGATAGATGATAGATGATAGATGATAGATAGATAGATAGATAGATAGATAGATAGATAGATACAAGCTTTTATATATAAGCTTCAAAAACAATTGCTGCAGAAATGTGGAGAACAGAAAGAACCAAAATGGAGAGATCCTTCTATCCCTAGAATCAGCAGATCTGAATGGCATCACTTTGCTTGCCAAGCTTAGGGTGTTGCTGTAAGCAGCTGCATCCCAAACTGAATGCTACTGCATACAGAGAGTGAGTTTGCCCCACGGGCTTGACTCCAAGGCCTTTGCTGGCCACAGCACAGTGATGCTGAGACTGGGCTGTGAGCAACAGAAACCACTTCTAGAGGGGCAATTAAAGACAGTGGGCCTTCGGGGTTCTTAATGCTGCTACTGAATCATTTCACTTCTGTCGCAGAGCCTCACCCTGTTTATTTTTCTGATAGATCTTTTTATTAACACTAAAATACTGACTTTGCACTATAACACTATAATTTTACAAAAAATTATAGCATGGTGATATTACAGGGCCATAGCCCTGTTTCGAGAAGAAAACAGCAACACAAAAACTGTTTTAGCGTTAATTAAAAGATCTATTCAAAATAAATAAATGTGCTCATAAAATCGTGACTGTCACAAAGGCTATAATGAATGTGTGCTGAGCTGCCATTTCTTATGTAACAAGTCTGACTTTTTACAGCCTCCGGACTGTCAGTATTTCTCCTGAGTGATTCAAGCATATACTAGAATTGTAGGTTTGCCAACTGAAAATGGATTAAAGGGCTCTGTCATCCAAGCACAACAAATGATTAAAATTTAAAAAAAGATTAAGACTTTTTGCAGTTTGGAAAAGCATGTGGATATGTGCCGGACAGTTCAGGATGCTGAACTGCTTCTAGGAGCCACAGGTGAGAGCAGAGTGCAGGGTGGGGACCAAAGCTGGACAAACTACCCCCACAAAGAGCATAATGTGTCCCTCTCCAGAGGTATTACTCCTCCCATAACACCCTTAACACTCTCTGGTGTTCATATATGGAACTGGTCTTTAAACAGACAAGAAAGAAATTGCTAGTGCAATGGTGAAATTGAATTAGGAGCCCCCTCCTCCTCCACTGGAACCTTTGTGATATGAAAAGTTGCAAGGTTTTAAGAACGGGGACGCCGCAGGGGTGTGTGTTGAGCCCGCTTTTATATACGCTCTACACAGCTAACTGTGCCCCCAAATACCCCAGTAATAAGATCATTTAAGTTTGCAGATAATAAAACGGTGGTTGGTTTAATCACGGCTGGAGAGGGGGAGGCGGCCTATAGGAAGGAAGTTGAGCAGTTGGGGGAGTGGTGCAGGAAAAACAACTTACTCCTTAACTTAAAGAAAACAAAAGAGATTATTGTAGACTTTAGGAAATGTAAATTGAATATTCAGCCCCTTATTATTGAGGGGAAGTGTGTGGAACAGATCTTGGTGTTTTGATTTCTGGGAATGGAGTTGAGAGATGACCTAACCTGGGGGGGGGGGGGCAGCAAAGACCTGATGAAGAGAGCACAGCAGAGGTTATATTTTCTGAGAATCCTCCGGAAAAACAATCTCTCAAAGGACCTGTTGATGGCATTTTACCATTGTATTGTGGAGAGTGTATTAACTTATGGTCTGTGTGCGTGGTTTGGGAGTTGCACGGTCAGGGGAAAAACAATGATGTCCAGGGTTGTAAAGTCTGCGGAGAGAATAATTGGGTGCACTCTTCCCACCTTGGGTCAAATCTATGCTTCCAGGTGCCATAAGAAAGCTGCAGAGATAGCGCAAGATTGTGCGCACCCCGGAAATGATTTCTTTCAGCTTCTGCCTTCTGGAAGAAGGTACAGGGTTATAAAGACTAGGACTAGCCGCCTGAGAAACAGTTTCTACCCAAATGCGATTTTGGTTTTAAACGCATTGTAAGGAGTCTGTATGGAAGTATATTGTATTTAAAAATGGGGTATCAGAGTTTGTAGGGGGCTAACCAGGTTGGGATAGCTGGAATAGCAGGCTTGTTGGGTTTTGAATGTCTTATGTAGATTTTTCAATTTCGTTCTGTATGGGACAATGACAATAAAGATTATCGTATCGTAAGAAACTACAGGACATACACCTGTTGCAAATGAAGCCCTATAACATCCCCTGAGTCTTTTGCAGGTGCAAATGGAATTGAAAGCATGATTGCACATAACCACCCTGACAACATTATGAGCACCAACCATGAGGAATGCGTCACAAAAGGGATGCATTGACTTGAAGTTCCCTGTCAGTCCATCCAAACTTAAACTTCACTGCAAATGTTCCTTTTAAAAAACACAGGTTTCCAAAATGTGACATGGGTTCCTTGGCACTGGAGAGCCATTTTTAAAAAATGCATTGAGTGTTGTATCTCTTATACACATGCATGCATGCGCGCGCGCACAGACACACACATGCACATTCTCATCTAGTCACTCTTTTACATACACACCACCCATCACCCATTCACACCCACAGAGTATGGTGGCCAGAGCACCTTTCTGAATGAAGGAGCATGGTGAGCACAGCATTTTCATTAAGGACACTCTAGCTGCTGTGCTCTGTCATTGAACCGCTGAACTTGTTTGTGTACCTCCCTCTTCTTGCTTGGCATTGCAGCTTTTGAAAGGAACTGGAGAGTCTCTCTCTCTGTGTGTGTGTGTGTGTGTGTGTGTGTGTGTGTGTGTCTGTAAGGAAATGTGAAGCAGCCACCACAAACATACCTTCCAACATTCCTCAAATGAAAATAGGGACATTCTGTTCTACATCAGTATTATGAGGCATTCTCAAAGTAAAGGAAGGATTGAACTCTGATTAATAAGAATACAAACAGAGGCTTGAGCCAGCAAGATTAAAGGAAGGGTGAATATAATAATCTCTGCATGCCTCCACCCCTCGGCCCAGGTCGTTTTATTCACAAAAGAACTTTTACAGAGTGTTCGTAAGAACCAATCAGATTTCTTCTGAGCATTTCAATAAACCTCACGTGGGGACAAAGTTAAACTACAAACACTAGTTAAGAATGCATACTTTTGGGGTAAATGAATGAAAACTTCAAAGGAGTGTATTCAGCAACCCAGGAGGTCATAAACAATCAATACACATGATAAGAAGGGTGGCCAGGAGGACAGTGATCATTATCACCTTTATGTGAGACCTGTTTCCTGGCCCTAATATTAACATCCTAAGATTAACATATCAGAAAAGCTACATCAATGAAGCCCACTGTCCTTGATGACCCAGGAGCCTTGATGACCCAGGAGCCTAAGTGTGTACGTGACTTGTGAGGAAAGAGAAATGGAACAGGGATGCAGAGGTGTGGGTTGATCAAGAATCATATCAAAATAGTTTAAACCCAGTCAACGCAATGCTTTCATTGCTGACACAGATGGCTTACTCTATATTTGCTATAATTCCTCATAGCAATCCCACCTGACCACTACAGTATCACATTAAGATTTTTATTAGTCTTTCATGATACAGGCAAGCCTGCCCCCCCAAACTCCTGCAAGGTAGGTGTCAGGGGCTCAGGAGCAGAGGCACAGGGGAGAGAGGAAATGGAGAGCGAAGGGGAAGAATCTGAGGGCAGCGTAGGGGAGTATGACAGTGGCACGAAAGATTCCATGAGATTCTCCAGCGAATCAGAAGATTCCCAGAGGGGGGCGCCGAGGGCCAGGGCAAGGGGGGTCCCAGGGGGGATGCACCAGAAGCAAGGGGCCAGCGGGGACTCCCAAAGCAGCAGCGGGAGATCAGGACCAGCTCCCCCACCAGAGCGTAGTGGGGGGGAAGAGTCCCATGTATCGGGGCCAGCGTCTCCTCCAGCAGGGAGAGAAGATGAGTCAGGGCTGACCATGCCTCTATCGGAGAGTGAGGGAACGGAGGGGAAGTCAGGTCCAGCTAGCCTCCCCGAAGGGGGAAGCAGTGACAGGAGCAGTGTAACGGTCAGGAGAAAGGTTGCCGGCTGGGCGCACGCGCCAAGTTCGAATGTACAGGCGCGCGGGACAGCAGAAAACCCGGATTGGGAATCAGGTCCTAAAGCCCGCCGGAGGCAGGGGGAAGACTCAGGGGACTCAGCGTCAGAAGAGTCTAGAAAGGGCAAGACCCCAGCGGACAGGCGGACCCAGAGGAGGAAAGAGCAAAGGAAGAGGTGGAGCAAGGCTAGAGTCTTAAACTGGTGTCAGGGGGGAGGAGATTCAGACGGAGCTTCAGCGGTCTAGAGTTTGAGACGTAGAGCTGCGCGCCGCGGCTTTGAAATCGAAACTGAACTTCAATAAAGACTTTTGTATATAACAACGAACTGGCGTTGGTCCTTTGTGAGCTGGGACCTCGGGCAGCTCTGACAGTAGGCATTATCTCCCACTACCTCTTTTATTTTATTAATTAAAAAGTTAATTATAGTTCTTATTTTTTTCTGCAGTCTATCCATGCACAGTAGTCCTAAATTTAACCCGCTCCCTGAGGAAAGTGAGATGCTAAAAATCTGGCCAACCTCCAACTCAGCTTTCAGCAACAGGCTCACAAAAAACTCCATTACAGTAGTACCTCAGGTTAAGTACTTAATTCGTTCTGGAGGTCTGTTCTTAATCTGAAACTGTCCTGAAACCTGAGGCACCACTTTAGCTAATGGGGCCTCCTGCTGCTGCCGTGCCGCCAGAGCACGATTTCTGTTCTCACCCTGAAGCAAAGTTCTTAACCCGAGGTACTATTTCTGGGTTAGCGGAGTCTGTAACTTGAAGCATATGTAACCCGAGGTATCACTGTAATTCCAAAGGAGAACCCATCTTCTCCCACAGGACATGGGGAAATATGCTCCAAAAGCAAACTCACAATTGCATTACTGGAGATGGGGAAATACCTGGAGAGGGCAGGGAGTAGGCTCACAATTCACCCATGGTACAGATGAGCAATATACACCCAGCTAAGGTCTAATACTACACAGTCTCTTTCTCCTCCCATTCTCTCTCTCACACTTCCACCCACAGGACCCCTAGGGAAGTTCAGACATGATAAAACTGCAGCTAATCCCAAAGGAATGATCTAAACAATCTAAAGCAACATATGCAAAAACAAACTGCAGCAGGCAAATGAAATGAAACAAACTGTTGAACTTCGTAATTACACCATTCCATCATAGAACTGCAGAGTTGGCAAGCACCATCTTGTTCAACCCCCTGCAATGCAATTGGGACTAAGCTCAATGGGGATTGCTCACAGGTTGCAATCCTAGAGTTACCAGGAAGTAGGTTCCAGCGGACTCAGCGGGGCTCACTTCTGAGGAGACATGCATGCAGACAAACAAACCCTAGCCTCCCATACCTAGGAGAAAGCAACCATTAAACCAAATGGGGCATACTTCTCAGTAGAAAAGCACAGGATTGCAGTGCAACCAATTAACAACATGCAGGAAGAAACGTGGGGCTTTGGGGTCTGATCAAGCCAGGAAATTATCTGGGACTCTCCTATTTAATTGCACATTAAATGCACTCTTTCCTCTCTCTCTGCAAATCAGATGACTCCCCTCTTCCTCTCAAACTAAAGATGGCTGCTGCAGCTTTTGCCCTCCCTTTCCTCCCAGCCAATAGCATCTCCCTGAAGTCAGATCAAGTGACGTGCGTGGCTAGAGCATTCGCTTGGCTCCCCACTGGCTATAGATGAATGAGAAGAGAGGGCTGTGCATGCACATCTAGGTACTAGATACAGTGGTACTTCAGGTTAAGTACTTAATTCATTCCGGAGGTCCGTACTTAACCTGAAACTGTTCTTAACCTGAAGCACCACTTTAGCTAATGGGGCCTCCCACTGCCGCCGCGCCGCCAGAGCACGATTTCTGTTCTCATCCTGAAGCAAAGTTCTTAACCTGAAGCACTATTTCTGGCTTAGCAGAGTGTGTAACGTGAAGCGTATGTAACCTGAAGCATATGTAACCCGAGGTACCACTGTACACCTCTGTCCCCAACCTACCCCCCATTCCCTTTCCACGCTTGCAGAATTCAGGACGCGGGTCCTTTACCTTTTAAGGAAGCCAGTACTGTATATAATCTGTACTAATTCAGACCCCAGGTGGGCCGGACAAAATATTGCTGAAACATAGAAAATCGACTGTCCTTGGGTCCAGTATTGGACCACTTTGACCGGATATCCCCAGCCGATGTGGACAGACTACTCCGAGCTGGAAAGCCCACCACCTGTCCTCTTGATCCGTGCCTGTCATGGCTGATTAGAGCGTGTCCAGACGAGGTGCGGGCCCCCCTGGGGGATATCATCAATTTGTCCCTTGGCACTGGGACATTCCCAGGGGAATTGAAGGAGGCAGTGGTGTGCCCACTCTTAAAGAAAACATCATTTGATCCTTTAGGTCTATCCAATTACTGCCCGGTTTCGAATCTTCCGTTCCTGGGTAAGGTCTATTGATAGAGCGGTTGCTGAACAGCTTGGTGGGTTTCTGGATGAAACATCGGCCCTGGATCCATTCCAATCCGGCTTCCATGCTGGTCATGGGACCGAGGCGGCTCTGGTCGCCCTAACAGATGATCTCCACAGGTAGCTGGATCGAGGTGGGTCAGGGCTGCTGATTCTTCTAGACCTGTCAGCAGCCTTCGACATGGTCGATCACGAAATCCTGGACCACCGCCTTGCCGACGTGGGGATCCAGGGCACTGTCCTTCAATGGCTGCGCTCGTTTCTCTCGGGTCGGGGACAGAGGGTGGCACTTGGGGGGGAACTGTCATCGTGCCACTCCCTGGTGTGTGGAGTGCCTCAGGGTGCGATTCTCTCCCCGATGCATTTCAACATCTTTATGCACCCCCTCGCCCAGCTTATCCGGAGTTTTGGGTTGGGCTGCCATCAGTATGCTGATGACACCCAACTCTATAAGAGAGCCAGTGTGGTGTAGTGGTTAAGAGTGGTAGTCTCGTAATCTGGGGAACCGGGTTCGCGTCTCCACTCCTCCACATGCAGCTGCTGGGTGACCTTGGGCCAGTCACACTTCTTTGAAGTCTCTCAGCCCCACTTACCTCACAGAGTGTTTGTTGGGAGGAAGGGAAAGGAGAATGTTAGCCGCTTTGAGACTCCTGAAGGGGAGTGAAAGGTGGGATATCAAATCCAAACTCTTCTCTTCTTCTTCTTCTATCTGTTGATGGATGGCCATCCTGACTCGGCCCCAGACACACTGATCAGATGTTTGGAAGCTGTGTCTGGATGGTTACGTGGGAGCCGGTTGAAGTTTAATCCTTCAAAGACAGAAGTTCTGTGGCTGGGTCGGGATGATATGGGATTGGTGGGGCAACTCCCACCTCTTGCAGGCGTGCAATTAGTGCCAGCACCGTCCGTTAAGAGTTTGGGTGTAATCTTCAACACCTCCCTTTCCATGGAGGCGCAAGTTACAGCAACAGCCAAGGCGACATTTTTCCACCTTCGCTGCATCAAGCAGTTGGTCCCTTACCTTTCCCGCCCCAACCTGGCCACAGTGATCCATGCAACGGTCATCTCCAGGCTTGACTACTGTAATTCGCTCTATGCGGGGCTGCCCTTGAAGCTGTCCCAGAAACTCCAGCGGGTACAGAATGCTGCAGCGAGGCTCCTCACGGGGTCTCTGCCATGGGAGCATATTCACCCAGTGCTTTTCAAGCTGCACTGGCTCCCGGTGGAGTACAGGGTCAGATTTAAGGTGCTGCTTTTGACCTTTAAAGCCCTATATGGCCTAGGACCCTCGTACCTACAGGACCGCCTCTCCTGGTATGTCCCACAGAGGAACTTACAATCTTCAAACAAAAACATCTTGAAGGTCCCAGGCCACAGAGAGGTTAGGCTGGCCTCAACCAGAGCCAGGGCTTTTTCGGCTGTGGCTCTGATCTGGTGGAACGCTCTGCCACAAGAGACTAGGGCCCTGCAGAACTTGACATCTTTCCGCAGGGCCTGCAAGACAGAGCTGTTCCACCAAGCCTTTGGCCAGGGCACAGCCTGACTCCCTCCTTTGGCATTCTTCACAGAACTCTAGCCCAATGGTTGCCATCAATTTGATTTGAATTAATTGTATAATGAAATGATTTTAGAATGTTGTATTATTTTATTGTTGTTAGCCACCCTGAGCCCGGCTTCGGCTGGGGAGGGCAGGATATAAATAAAAATTTATTATTATTATTAAATGTGGTGAAGAGAAGTTCCAGTCTATCCTTGCTGGCATGCCTGTTCTCTGTGTGCATGCTGTGTACGTGCAGTAGAATCATAGAGCTGGAAGGGAATGCATAGCTCATCTAGTCCAACCCTCTGCAGTGCAGGAACATGTACACTTACGGGGATCAAGCATATGACCTTGATATTATCAGCACCATGCTTAAACTAGAAGCATTTGTTCCAAGAACCCAACCCACTTCATCAGATGCATTATGAAACCCACAAAAGCTTATGGCATAATGAATGGGCTAATCTTAAAAATGGTACAAGAGAGATTCGATCTTGCTGCAAGATAGCTACCCCTTTGTAAATCATTATAATTTGGGACACAAGTTTCTGTTTACAATTTATTCAAAGTAGTTTTATTGGCTTTAAGAGGATCACAGATAAGTGTTTACCTTTTAAATTCTACATGGGAATTACAAACATTCCTGGAAATGCAGCTTATTTTTTTCCCATGAAGAAAAACAACATGAAGTAAAAAAAAACAAAAACAGGAATTTCTGGCTTTAAGCAAGTAAGTAGGGCATGGAGAGGCTTGTCTAAAGCTCCGATTCTGAAATAATGTGTAGCTTGCTCCCCTTAAGCAACACTGACTGTTCAACGCAACATTAAATAATGAAGAGCTGTGGTTATCAATGACAACTTGATATGCAGAATGCACAGTGCATGAAAGCATTACTTTAAAAGCTGTGGGTGGGTTAAGCCTTACCTAATCCTGAACTGTAAATTGGACCATGGTATTGGTGCTTGTGGAATTATTTGATGGAGGAGTCTGGAATGAAGGCAGGCCAGGCTGGCTGACACATTGCGAAGCTGACAAGTGGGTAGCAGCTTCTTGTTTCCAGTGTTCCATTTCTTTGTTTCCTGAAGGTGATTCCAAACAGGTGTTTATTGTGAGATTGTGATTCCCCCATGCACACATGATTTCGACAGTCTTCACACCATTGCCATCAAAATGGCTGCCCATATTTTTTCCTTATTTAATCTGGATTTACTCTTCCTGGGGAAACTCTGATCACTATGATGATAGCAAAAACACACACAGCAACTCATTTGCACTATCTCAACCACCCCTTTATAATAATTGGGCCCAGAATCTTGCCTGTTTAACTCCTGCCTCTAGAGGCAGAAGATGAAAGGATAGGGCTTTGAAAGAAGTGATCTAAAAGAGAGAAATGGGGTTCCCCCCTTCTTTTGGGAAAAAGGAAAAGATGCTTTAATTACCAGCATCGATGATGATGATGTATTATTCGCTTTATCTTGCCCAGGGTAACCAATAGAGACTTAAGAAGCATATGAAGAACAAGAGGAAAAAGAAATAAATTGTTATGTAGGGAAGTTTCACCCTGGTCCAGCAGGGGGATACTGTAGATAGTTTTCACTCAGGTCTGTAGATAGTTTTCACTCAGGTCCACGTCAGTTATTTTAGGCGGGAAACCCTGGGTTGTTGTTGCTACAATGTTGATAGCTGGCTGCCTATAAAAACAGGCCAGCTGAGCTGTTTGCTGTTCAGTTTTCTGTTCCAGCTTACAAAATAAAGAGCAGCTTTGGAGAAATCGCTGTGTCGTCTGCCATGTCTACCCACTATTCTACATAAATCAAAAACATCCCTTCCATGTCTAAAAGGCCACAAATGGTTAAAGGCTGAAGGAAGGATCCTTGGGCATGTGGGCTGAGAAAGACATCTTGTCTGGGAACGGAGGGAGCTGGAGAGCCGCTGTCTGTCAGCGGAGAGAGGCGTGGGTTACTCTCCTACACCCAAAGTGCCAGATTGGAGAAGGTTCAAGGGCTACTTTCCGTCATTCGCAGCCTTCTGGGGAATGGACATGTGCAGCCGTTAGCTGGGAACAGGGCAAAAATGGGTGGGACAACAGCAGTGTCTACTGGTGCGTACCAATTGTGGCTACACTCCTCACCGGGGTCCTCTTCCCCTTCCTCGGTGTCCTGCCAGTTCATAACACCACCTCATACTCCGTACCTTGCCTAGAAATGGGATATTTTAAACTGGCCGGTGATTATTTAGTATGGTGTGATTCAGCGAGGTGCTTTTTCAATAAACATATTATAACTGCCTCTTTAAGGGATGCTGGAGCCCTGCTGTTATCTATTAAGGTTGGATCCTAGAACAATAGGCAGGTAGGATCCTAGAATGCAACAACCTGATTGGTCTGCAGGAGCAGCCCAATCAGACCCCAGGAGGAAGTTAATCAACCTATTAGGCTGGTAGGATCCTAGAATGCAACAACGGATTGGCCTGCAGGAGCAGCCCAATCAGGCTGCAGGAGGGAAGCAGAATCAGCCAATCAGATGGGACTCATTGTGTAAATAATGTATATAAAGCCTGAGGTTTGAGGGGAGGCACCAGGCTAGTCCACCACTGGCCTTTTTAATGAGCCATGAGGGGCAAGGATCCATCACACATGAGGTACATTTCCTTTTTTTTAATTTTTTTTAAAAAATATTTATTAAGGTTTTTTGAATATAAAACATAAATAACAAACAGCATTACTTCTATCATAACATAGTTTCATCACTTCTTTGGACTCCCTCACGTCTCCCGCTTCCACTTACATCGTTATAAAATCTTTTCAAGCAAATTATCATCTTGTTTACAATCTTACATCCGCTCCTTTAAATAGAATCTAGCAGTTCTCCAAAAATTTATATTTTCCTTAATCTCACTTATCGTCAAATTCAGATCTAATTCAGTGGTGGACAATTGTTTATGATCTAGCATCCTTCTTAACATTCAACCAAATTACAATATTTTTGTAAATAAATCTTAAATTTCTTCCAGTCTTCCTCAACCCTCTCTTCTCCCAGGTCTCGGATTCTGCCAGTCATCTCGGCCAGTTGCATATAGTCCATCAGCTGCATCTGCCACTCTTCCAGTGTGGGTAGATCTTGAGTTTTCCAGTTCTTAGCAATAAGTATCCTTGCTGCCGTTGTTGCATACATAAAAAATGTTCGGTCCTTCTTTGACACCTTCTGGCCGACAATACCCAGAAGGAAGGCCTCTGGTTTCTTAGTGAAGGTATACTTAAATACCTTTTTCAACTCATTATATATCATTTCCCAGAAGGCCTTCACTTTAGGGCAAGTCCACCAGAGGTGAAAGAATGTTCCTTCATTTTCTTTACATTTCCAACATTTATTATCAGACGAACGGTATATTTTGGCAAGTTTAACTGGGGTCATGTACCATCTGTATATCATTTTCATTACATTTTCCTTCAGAGCATTACATGCAGTGAAGTTCAGCCCATTGGTCCACAACCTTTCCCAGTCCTCCAACATAATGTTATGCCCAATGTCCTGTGCCCACTTTATCATAGCCGATTTAACCATTTCGTCTTGTGTATTCCATTTTAACAGCAAGTTATACATTCTTGATAATACCTTAGTCTTTGGCTCTAACAATTCTATTTCTAACTTCGATTTCTCCACCTGGAACCCTAACTTTTTGTCATTTTTAAAAACTTCTTTAATCTGAGCGTAATGTAACCAGTCTCGCACTTTATCCTTCATTTTCTCCAAACTCTGCAATTTCCAATTGTCTCCATCTTTTTCTAATATTTCCCAATATTTTGGCCATTTGGCCTCCATATTGGGTCTTTTTCGGGCCTTGGCTTCCAGAGGAGAAAGCCACCTCGGAGTTTTGTTTTCCAATAAGTCTTTGTATTTTATCCAGACATTAAATACTGCTTTCCTGACAATATGGTTCTTAAAGGCCTTATTGATCTTAACCTTGTCATACCATAAGTATGCATGCCAACCAAAAGCATTGTTAAAACCTTCCAGATCCAATACATCAGTGTCTTCGAGAAGTAGCCAATCTTTTAGCCAGCAGAAAGCTGCGGCTTCATAGTACAGCTTTAAGTCTGGCAGGGCAAAGCCCCCTCTTTCTTTCGCATCAGTTAATATCTTAAACTTAATTCTGGGCTTTTTGCCCTGCCAGACAAATTTAGAAATATCTCTCTGCCACTTCCGGAAGCACTCCGTCCTGTCCACAATCTGCAATGTTTGAAACAAAAACAACATCTTTGGCAATACATTCATCTTAATAGCAGCAATTCGGCCTAACAAAGAAAGCTTCAGTTTTGTCCAACTGTCCAAGTCTCTCTTAATTTCAGACCAACATTTTTCATAATTATCCTTAAATAGACTCAGATTTTTTGCTGTTATATTTACCCCTAGGTACTTTACTTTTTTTACCACCGTTAGTTCTGTTTCTCTCTGAAACCGTTCTGACTCTGTATCTGTCAAATTTTTTCCCAACACCTTAGTTTTCTGTTTATTTAGTTTAAATCCCGCCACCCGACCAAAATCTTGAATCAATTGTAATACTCTTTTCGTACTAGATTCTGGCTCCTGCAGTGTCAAAACTAGGTCATCTGCAAAGGCTTTAAGTTTGTATTGTTTCGCTCCGACCTGAATCCCTTCCACCAACCTGTCCCCTCTAATCATATTTAAGAGCACTTCCAGAACCGAGATAAATAACAAAGGGGAAATCAGGCAGCCTTGTCGTGTTCCTTTTTCAATTTTGAACTCTTCTGTAACCACATTGTTAACTATCAATTTAGCCTTTTGTTCTGAATATATTGCTTCAATCCCATTTTCAAAACCCCGTCCCACTCCCATTTCTTTTAAATTTCCCTTCATAAATTTCCAAGAGATATTATCAAAGGCCTTCTCCGCGTCTATGAAAATTAGCCAGTTAGTCTATTTAAACATTCTGTATTTTGATCAATTTTGGCTGTTTGCTGATCAACTTTTCTATCCAAAGACTCCAATTTTTCAAGAATTCTCTCTAAAATAGAGCCAGTTGCTCCTGAGGCCATATCTTCCAATTGTAATTCCTCAGTTTCTCCCTCCCCTGCCCGTGGCAGAGAAGCAGCTTCTTCCTCAGAAGGCAAAGTAAGCACAGATGATCTGCGTGCCTGTGAGGCTGTGGTTAAAGTTGTTAGAGTTGTTTGTCTGGTTTTTGGTCCCTTTCTTTTTGCGCCACTCATTCCAAAGTTATCTAAAAGTCAAGGTCAAGCTGAGTTGTTCCCATGAGAAAACAACGGCCCAGATGGTAACAGTCAAACAGGAGGCCGGGAAAAGGAAAGTAAAACAATGTCACTGCTGTAAGTCCCAAATCCTCAAGGGGGAGCTTAAAATGTATTTGGGGAAGAGATCAATTCCAATAAAATAAAGTCTAATTCAATGTCCAGGAACCCTCACTAAGATAGATTTTAGCAGAGTTAGTATTTAAAAAGCCACAATGTTTCAGACAGTGCTTACTGGAATTCTGAAAGGTGCTTCAAAATAGCAAGTCCAGACTCCCTCAGATTATTTCAAAGTTTCAGTTCAAAGTATCCAAATCTGCAGGCTGAGTGCTCAGCTGCTCAGGCAGTTCCCGCACCTGGGTTTCTTACTTAAATTGTAATCCAAATAGAAGAAAGGTATCACAATCCCATAGAAGTCATAAAATCAATTACTTAGAGTCCTTAATCTGCTTAAAAGTGATTTCAGTGGGTGCCCAGATCAGTTAGATTGAAAGTTCACTCTTTGCCTCCACTCCTCCAGCTCTTTACTTTGAAGTTCAGTGTCAGCGGAAGACGGACTTCCTGTTTTTCGTCACTCCGCTTTCAGCCAAATTCAATATTCTTAAATCTTAAAGTTTTGTAAAGGCCTTGTTACTCACGGGTTGTTGCTTTCCGAATCAGAAGTTTCAAGGAAGAAAGGTCAGCGCTCACCGGCAGCAGCAACGCGGCTTCGCTCCGCTGATTGCGAGACGACCCACAGCGCCGCTACCCCCTCCGCGATCCGGAGCCCCTTACGGGGTCCCTTCAACGTTTCGGGGGCCGCTCCTGGCGCCCGCCGGGTCCCGAGGCCACAGGCTTCTGCCGCCTGTGGTTTTTCAAAGTGGGTCTCCGCTTCGCCGCAGCGGACGACCCGTTCTCAGCGGAGCTTCCCTCTCCCAGCTAGAAGAGGGCAGCCATTGCCGTTCGCGCCGCCTCCGGAATGTGGGCTGAGAAAGACATCTTGTCTGGGAACGGAGGGAGCTGGAGAGCCGCTGTCTGTCAGTGGAGAGAGGCGTGGGTTACTCTCCTACACCCAAAGTGCCAGATTGGAGAAGGTTCAAGGGCTACTTTCCGTCATTGGCAGCCTTCTGGGGAATGGACATGGGAGCACTTCCAGTGAGCACTCAGGGCTGATTCCCTTAAGAATGGAGAGGTTTGTTCTTCTTGAATTCCATGGGACTCTCAAGAGTCTCCTCCAGCACCATAATTCAAAAGCATCAATTCTTCGGTGATCAGCCTTCTTTATGGTCCAGCTCTCACTTCCATACATCACTACTGGGAAAACCATAGGTTTAACTATATGGACCTTATAGTTAAAGCTGTAGTTTTCCCAGTAGTGATGTATGGAAGTGAGAGCTGGACCATAAAGAAGGCTGATCTGGCCGTTTGCATTGCCCTCCCTCAACATAAAGCCTGCCCCCCCCCCAAATAAATCCTGGCTATGCCCATGGTGCAGACCCTCTAAGCCTGTCCTAAGATCAAGAGGATTTCTGGTGAAGGAGATGCTGCTTTTATGGACAATAGCAATACCCACCCACCCCCTGTTTAACACCACCACCAAGTTTAGCCTAGTTCTGTACTAAGTACCAGCAGGGCCCAGTTGGGTATGGTCAGCCCCACCACCCCAGCTCACTCACTAATGCCAGCCAGACCAGTCGCTTCATCCATGATCAAGTCATAGATGAGCATGTTCTTATCATGGAATAATTTGGCATTCCAGGAGGACCACCACCTGGAACCACCAAACCAGGAGGTTCAGCAGATAAGCTGCCAGCACTTTCCAGAGGTATGAGACGGCTGGAACAAGGAACAGTGCTCAGACTTCTAGGCCTCCTCCTTAGATGTGTCAGTCCCTCAGCTCTGACCATACCTTCCCCTGTCCACCATCGCTGAAAGTGTGACAGTGTCTTTGCAACCTTCTACTACCTGCCATGATCACTGCAGATGGTGACAGCAGTTACGAAATTAAGAGACACCTGCTTCTTGGGATAAACGTGAAGGCAAACCTAGACAGCATCTTAAAAAGCAGAGACATCACCTTGCCGAAAAAGGTCTGTATAGTTAAAGCTATGGTTTTCCCAGTAGTAATGTATGGAAGTGAGAGCTGGACCATAAAGAAGGCTGATTGCCGAAGAATTGATGCTTTTGAATTATGGTGCTGGAGGAGACTCTTGAGAGTCCCATGGACTGCAAGAAGATCAAACCTATCCATTCTTAAGGTAATCAGCCCTGAGTGCTCACTGGAAGGACAGATCCTGAAGTTGAGACTCCAATACTTTGGCTCCTGCAAGAGGTGTGCGCTGCCAAAGCCGACATAGATAAACTCCAGGCTTGCTGCCAGTTAAAATCTCTTTGATTTATTAACACAGTTCAAAAGGCCTTTTTCAGAGCTTCAAAGCGTGTCCAACCCGGGCGTCACAGATGCCGCGTCTAGTTTCTTTTTACTTTTTCTCCCCCAACGTGCAAGTCGGCGGAAACCCCACCTCTGATTTCCTCTGTTCAAAGCATAACTAGTTCCGGGCTCAGCCTCTCTGCTCTCTGCCTCCTCTTCGCTGTCAGAAGACAGACTGCTAATTATCTCTTTCGGCTCTCTATAAGTGCTGGTCTCTCCCCTTAGCTCTCTAGCCGTTTGCCTCTCCCTGACATCTCCAATACTCATGAGAAGAGAAGACTCCTGTCTGCCAGCCTACAAACTCACAGCCACTTGTTTTATATGACCATCAAATGAAAGCTACATTGCAGATGGAGAATCCCAGCAAAGCTGCTGGCCCAAATGGGGTGCTGGGAATAGTGGTAAAAAATTGCGCTGATCAATTAGCAGGGGTCTTGACGAGGATTTTTAACATCTCTCTGCAAACCGCTTGTGTTCCATCATGTTTGAAAGTGGCCACCATTAAATGACTATAGACCCATTGCATTAACATCTGTAGTGATGAAATGCTTCAAGGAATTGGTCCTTCAACACCTTAGAAATGTTTTCCACTGGACTTTGATAAACACCAGTTTGCCTATAGGAGAAATAGGTCAACAGATGATGCCATTGCTACTGCTTTTCACCTTGCAGCGAGTCATCTGGAGAAACCAGGGAATTATGTAAGAATGCTTTTTATTGATTATAGCTCGGCTTTCAATGCCATCCTTCCGGACATTCTCATTGGAAAGTTAAGGGACCTGGACCTTTCTTCTTACATCTGTGATTGGATTAAAGACTTTCTGAGAGATCAGACACAAATAGTGAGGATTGGGCCTGTTACATCTACCTCCCTGAAGCTCAGCACTGGCACTCCACAGGGATGCGTACTAAGTCCATACTTTAATAATAATAATAATAATAATAATAATAATAATAATAATAAATTTTGTACCCTGTCCATCTGGCTGGGTTTCCCCAGCCACTCTGGGCAGCTTCAAACAAAGATTAAAAATACATTAAAATATCACACATTAAAAACTTCCCTAAACAGGGCTGCCTTCAGATGTCTTCTAAATGTCAGGTAGTTGTTTACCTCTTTGACAACTGATGGGAGGGCGTTCCACAGGGCGGGTGCCACTACCGAGAAGGCCCTCTGCCTGGTTCCCTGTAGCTTTGCTTCTCACAGTGAGGGAACCACCAGGAAGCCCTTGGCGCTGGACCTTGTTGTACACATATGATTGCATTTCATCTGACCCATCTACTGCAATTATTAAATTGCTGATGACACCACCATAATGGGTTTAATTACAGGCGGAGACAAATCTGTGTGCAGGGGAGAGGTTCAAAAGGTATCCACATGGTGCTCAGAGAACAATCTGCACCTAAACATTGGCAAGACAAAGGAGATGGTGTTGGACTTTCGGAGGAAGAGAGGGGAGCTAGCCCCGTTGTATATCGGGGGACTGTGTGGAGAGAGTCTCTTCCTTTAAATTCCTGGGAGTCCATCTTAGTGAAGACCTTACTTGGAAGTTCAGTACAGCCCAGGTGGTTAGGAAGGCCCAACAGAGACTTCATTTCCTTAGGGTCTTGCGAAAAACAATGCTAGACAGCCAGGGGCGCCGACTTATAAAAAATATTGGGGGGGCGGGGGCCCATACCGACTTATAAAAAATATTGGGGGGGCCCAAGACCTCCAAACCGCTGCTGCTGGGGGAACGAAAGGGGTGAGCCCCGGGCTGCCCCGACCTTAAGTGAACCTGTGAGGGCCCGCCCTTTGCGGCAGCCGATTGGCTGCCGCCGTGGGCGGTGAATATTAATGAGCTAGGGGGAATCCCCGCTTCTCGCGGGGCTAACACCAGCCCCGCGAGATTGTTGATGGGTCGAGAGCCCGCAACCCCACCCCCTCTCTAGATTTTCTTAAATTATTGGGGGGGCGGAGCCCCCCAAATGAATTTTTGAGGGGGCTCGGGCCCCCTCAGGCCCCATGGAGTCGGCGCCTATGTAGAGAGCAACTGATGATTTCCTTCCATCGGTCCATGATAGAAAGTGTTCTCTCTTACTGTATTATGGTGTGGTACGCTGGTTTGTCAGCCATGGACAGAAAGTCCCTACAGAGGGTGATGAAGACAGCACACAATATCATGGGCTGTCCCCTGAGTCCGCTAGATGTCCTAGATATCATCGCAGGAGACCGTTGCCTCAGAAGAGCGAGGAACATTCTCAGGGATGACTCACACCCTGGCCAGCAGCTTTTTAATCTCCTGCACTTGGGCAGGCGATATAGAAGCATGATAAGCCACACCAACAGGTTAAAGAACAGTTTCTACCCATGGGCCGTGAGGCTGCTGAGTGGAAGACAGCAACATTGCAGCTGACGTTTGGGGTTGGTGGTCGTTCGACAGCACACAGAGTGTAACAGGGACTGAGAGATGGGGGGAGGGCTCATTTAATCACACTGTAAAGCGGTACAGTGACAATAAAGTATTTCTATTATTTCTATTATTTCTATTTCTATTTTTCTATTTCTATTATTTCTATTATTTCTATTATTTCTATTTTGACTCCCTGGAAAAGACCCTGATGTTGGGAAAGATTGAGGGTACAAGGAGAAGGGAATGACAGAGGACGAGATCGTTGGGCAGGGTTCTCGAAGCTATGAACATGAGTTTGACCAAGCTGCAGGAGACAGTGGAAGACAGGAGTGCCTGGCGTGCTCTGGTCCATGGGGTCACGAAGAGTCGGACACGACTAAATGACTAAACAACAATAACTACCTGCCCACCCATCATCCAAAGTCACCCTATACAAATGGGTGATGAGGGCCGCAGATAACAAATTAAGGCTCAGTAGTATGGCTATAGGTGGGAGATAAATGTTAGACCAGGCATCCCCAAACTTGCCCTCCATATGTTTTGAGACTACAACTCCCATCATCCCTAGCTAACAGGACCAGTGGTCAGGGATAGTGGGAATTGAAGTCCCAAAACAACTGGAGGACCAAGTTTGGGGATGCCTGAGTTAGACCAGCTACGTTTCCTGTGCCAGGCTCAGGAAAGTTCACCATCTAGTACAGTGCTACCTCCGGTTACAAATTTAATTCATTCCGGTGGTCTGTTCTTAAGCCGAAACCGCTTGTAACATGAGGCGCGCTTTTGCTAATGGTGCCTCCCGCTGCTGCCGTGCCGCCAGCGCGCAACCTCCGCTTGCATCTCAGGGCAAAGTTCACAACAAGGGGCATCTACCTCTGGGTTAGTGGAGCTTGTAACCCAAAGCATTCGTAAGGAGGGTGGTACATAATACAGTGGTACCTTGAGTTACAGATGCTTCAGGTTACAGATGCTTCAGGTTACAGACTCTGTTAACCCAGAAATAGTACCTCGGGTTAAGAACTTTGCTTCAGTATGAGAACAGAAATTGTGCATCAGCAGCGCGATGGCAGTGGGAGGCCCCATTAGCTAAGGTGGTACCTCAGGTTAAGAGCAGACCTCCAGAATGAATTAAGTTCTTAACCCGATGTATGTCCGTTCCATTAGGAACTTGTATGTCCACATGACTAACGTTGCTGGAGCTCCCTCTAGTGGAAAAAAGAAAAATGGACATTGACGGTCTCTGCTTTTTCTAATAAGAAAGCTAATCCATCAAACTAGAAGAAAAGAACAGGTGCTGTTCTGTCTATTTTTCAGATCCTAGCTGGGAAGGGATTGTAGATTACAAGTGAGATCTGCCGCAAAATATTAGTGTGAGGTGAAGGGATGGGTGGATCTGCCAGTTTCCATTTAGCCGTTCGTTCCTTCGTTCAGCAGTTTTGGCAAATTGCTTTTCAAGAAAATAATTATTTACAAAGTGGCCAACAAGGTAGCACCCAACATTAAGAAAATATTATTTTTAAAAAGGCAAACCTCATTTTCACAATTTCACAATACTACTACAAAGCTGGCACAGAAGAACCAGCAACACCCCAGGGTAATTGCAGATCACTGCATCTCTGTGGGAAGCTATTTCCCACTATCTCTGAGGGTTTACCTCTGCGTCACGGGTGGCACGTACAGACTTTGGAGTGGGGCAAGTCACCACACTGGCTGGATTAACACAGAGCACCCACCTGAATGTCACAACACAGCACAACACAAGATTGCTCCACAGGAGGGGGAAGCTGGTTCCTTGTTCCCCTGTGGAGCAATCTTATGCTAGGCCCCCACTTTCTTGGAAAGCTCTTCCAGATTCACCATCCCGCATTCAGCCTTTTGCCATGCTTCAGGGCTCATTGTCTTCCTCATTGCCTTCTTAACTTCTTTAACCCTAGATTTCCTCTCTACTCATTGCTTTAAGACTACTTTGTATTAACTCATGTCCACCTTAGATCTTAGATGACATAACTCTTTTCTAAACTGCTTGATAACTAGAGAGCTTTGCATCTAGGTTGTGTACGTGCATTTTGTAGAATTTTGAACTGCATCCCCTCCTTGGGCTGGCCCCTTCACTGCTTATAACTCCTGCCCTTATAAAAAGCAACCTACAACTGAGGATAACTTTTCCTGCATCTATTGTCCATGAAACTGATGACATAATTAATTTGTTCATCCCTAAGGTGCCATTAGACACTTTGCTGATTTTGCTGAAACAGATTAACATGGCTTTGCCTCTGGAAAGAAGAATCTAAGCCAGACAGGTCTCCAATTAAGTCATGTTTATTCAAGAAAAATAGTCATAAGGGTAAGTGGAAGTCGACATTTAGTGTTCACTATCAAAGAAAAAACAACTATCACAGTTTACTAGCTCAACCTGTATTCTGTAGTAGTAGTAGTAGTAGTAGTAGTAGTAGTAGTAGTAATATTTATACCCTTCCCATCTGGCTGGGTTTCCCTGGCCACTCTGGGCATCTAACATATCTACATACAGATCATAGAACTGTAGAGCTGTAAAGGGACACATGGGTCATCTAGTCAACTAACCCTGCAATGTGGGAATCTCAACACACAGCCCCCAATCCAACTTGAAGCCATACCGAACCCTGTCCAGTTCTGCAAATGTGCTAGCAGTTTATTTTCTTCAGGCACACCAAGGACTGTAAAGACGTTTTGGTTGCAGAATTGTGGGGGGTGGAGGACAAAGCATAGGTGAGAATATGCCATTTTTAACTTTGAGGCTGCAGAGTAGAGGATTGTCCTTGGTCCAACAGAAAAAGCTGCTGATATTGGAGCCCCTTAGCAGGTAGGCAGAAGGGTAGTTGTCATGGACTGACGGGATGCAGAGGAACGGTGGGAGGCACCAGCTGGGGAACCCCCAGGGGAAGAAGGCTCAGAGCCAGGGGCTCAGTGGTGGGATGATGATGAGTGGTCAGAGGGAAAAGACTGGGAAGAGGAGGTGTCGGAAGCTGAAGAGGCAACAGGGTTTAGATCTATGGCAGAGAGCAGCCCAGAAACAGACACAGAAGCAGAGGCTAGAGAGGAGGGAGGCCGAGATGAGACATGCTGCTGAAGAAGCCAGGGAGTCTCCCCCTCCTGCTGTGACCAGCTTCCTTCCCCACTGGTCTCCTAGAACACACATAGTAGTGAAAAGAGCAGAGCAGAGATTGGTTGTGCACAGATACAGTTTGTGACTGTTTAGAAAAAGCCCTGGAAAGGAGGGGAGGGGCCTTCAGTCCTTGCATCTGCATCTGCCTCATTGAGGCAAGACCTACTAGGAAGGGTTGCCTGCACTGTTTTGGTTTCTTTGAATAGTGCTTTGAAAAAGCACCCACACTGTGGTTTTTTATTGCTGACCTACACTTAACTCTGGTTCCTGACAGTAGTCTTCTCACTTTGGGGGAATCATGAGACTGGGCTTGGAAGTGCTAATTAAAAAGGAAATTATTCAGCCAACTCTGGTAGACATAACATAGGTAAAAAAAGGTAAAAGACCCCTGGATGGTTAAGTCCAGTCAAAGGCGACTATGGAGTTGCGGTGTGCTCATCTCGCTTTCAGGCCAAGGGAGCCGGTGTTTGTCCACAGACAGCTTTCAGGCCAAGGGAGCCGGTGTTTGTCCACAGACAGCTTTCCAGGCATGACTAAACCACTTCTGCCGCAATGGGACACCATGATGGAAACCAGAGCGCATGGAAATGCCATTTGCCTTCTCGCTGCAGCGGTACCTATTTGTACTTGCACTGGCGTGCTTTCGAACTGCTAGGTTGGCAGGAGCTAGGACATCCCCGTCACGGGAATTCGAACCGCTGACCTTCTGATTGACAAGCCCAAGAGGATCAGTGGTTTAGACCATAGTGCCACTTAACATACCACAAGGGATCACTGAATGAGTATCAGAAAGTGTTGAGGAGATGTGATCTGGGAGTTGCCATGTTGTGGTTGTCATTATGTGGTTTCTATTATTCTAGTTTACCACAGCCAACTATATGGGATTCTTAATGCAACAGACTTCTGACTGTGACTTTTATTAAAACTCTTCCCTTTCATACATAGACTCAGGTTGTTGGGGTCTGAGTGTTTGGGTCTTGTTGTGTGTGTGTGAGGTGGTGGGTGATTTCATAAGAAAGACCCATGTGTTCAGCACCACCTACTGTTGTTGCTGCTTCCAGAGGGAAAGCTGTGTTGTCTGTTATAGCAAAAACAGAATTGTGCAGCACTGTAAAGACTAACAAACTATGGTGTCAGCTTTCATAATCCAGAACTGTCCTACTGCATCCCACCCAAGGGCACACTCCATCAGGACAGAGGAGGGAACTCACTGATGGCCGCAGTGATAAGGATGAGTTCGCTGCTCTCAGGACCAGGCCTTTTCCTCACTGCCCCTGCCACACACCCTCACTGTAGGGGCAAAGAAGTCAACACATAACTGAGGAGGTGCTGGGTGTCATCCAACTCTTTGTGGTCAAAGGCCACACTGGCTGGGTGCAGCAGGGGTGGACCTACATTTCAGGGGCCCTGAAGCTTGAACTATCATGGGGGCCCCTCAGTAACCAGCAACAAGGTCTGGGTAGCCCTTGTTATCTTCTTCAGTGGGGTTGTTCCACAACAGATCAACACACCTTTGCAACATCTGTGCTACTGACTCTCAAATTTTAGGATGAAATACATACATACAACAAAAATCAATCCGTTTGAGTCATGCAATTCAAATTGGGTCTTGTAGACCCCAAAATTTGAAGCCATCTGGACTAAAGTAACTTCTGGGGCCCCTGCGGGATTGGGGCCCTGGAGCTTAAGCTTTGTTAGTTTCATAATAGAACCGCCCTTGCCTGCTACACCTGGTGAGTTGAAACGGAGGCAGAATAAAAGAAGGATTTGTTATAACACCTTCCGAGTGATTCATATAAGTTGCAATTTGTAGGCATGTGTATGGGCATGTAGGATTTTTTTTATATAAGGGAAGATAAAGTTATGTGATGTGGTGTGGATTGCACAAATACCTGCTTGTGCAACGGAACCTCTCCTTCCTCTCCTTCCCTTGCAGCCTCCCCACACCTATTAAATCTGCTCCAGAGGGTTTGGGGACCCTTTAGAGTAGATTTCAGGGGTGCATTTGGAAAGAAGAGGGGGGAAATTCCTGTTGTGCAAATGGATCTGGTTTGAATGGTGTTGGATGCCACTCTGGGTGCATGTGTTGTGGGTGAGTTACAACTTCCAGGAGCTTCAAATAATGAAATGAACTCAAATGACATTTTTCTGGGGTCAACCAGCATTCCCTTTGATCTAAATGATCCCCACCCCCAACTACCTTTTATGACATAGCGTTTAATGACATAGCGATTAAAATAAAGCAACCTTCCATTTTCAAAGGAAAATGGGAAGCACAAAAATTCTTCTTAAATTTAACTGACTAAAATGATTTACAGAACTAAACATCGGCTCCTAGCAATTAGTTTGGCTGAGATTGGCCAAGTGTGAAAAACAAAACGAAACATTGCACGCTGTCAGGACTGCCGCTAGGTCCCAGCTCACAGAGGACCAACGCCCAGTGGATATTATATACAAAAGTCTTTATTGAAGTTTAGTTTCCATTTCCAAGCTCTGGGCGCGCAGGCCCACGTCTTAACGCTAGACCGGCTAAGTCCCCTCTGACTCACTGCTCCACCCACACCAGTTTAAGATTCTAGCCCGGCTCCACCTCTTGCGCTGCTCTTTCCTGCGTTGGGTCCTTCTGCCCTCTGGGGTTCCCTCCTTCCTGGACTCCTCTGACGCGGAGCCTCCTGAGTCTTGCCCCTCCCTCCGGCGGGCTTTAGGACCTGGCTCCCTTCCCGGGCTCCCCGCTGTGCCGCGCTCCTGTACATTTGAACTTGGCGCGCGCGCCCAGCCGGTGACTTTCCTTCTGACCGTTTCCCCGCTTCCTGATGTGGGTGTTGCCAAACCTGACTCCTCTCCTCCCTCTGGTGGTGAGGACACTGGTCCCGACTCCTGGGACTCCCCCTCCCCACTGCGCTCTGGTGGAGACGCTGGCCCTGATCTCCAGCTGCTGTTCAGAGACTCCCCGCTGGCCCCTCCCTCTTGAGGTTTCTCCCTTGGAATCTCCCTTGCTCTGGCCACCGGCGCTCCCTTCTGTGAGTCCTCCGATTCGCTAGAGAGGCTTGTGGAATAACTCTGGCCACTGTCACTGCCTGCGCCCCCCTCGTACTCCTCCTCCTCACTCTCCATTTGCTCCCCCTCCTGTGTCTCTCCTTCTGAACCCCTGACATCCATCCCCCCCTCGAAGCCCCCCCTTCCCCCCTCCCCCTCTTCCGGTGCGGGTTCCGGGTGCTCCATTGTTGTAGGGGTGAGTCCAGGATACAGCTCGTCCCCTGAGGCTTGCAACCATCGAGATAAGTCTGGGAAGTCCCCCATGGGCTCGTCGACGACGACCTCCTCCGCTTCCATCTCCTGCGCGGTGTGCTCGAAATCTGCGCTCGACCCCAAATCACCCAAGAGCCCTCCTCCCCCTGTTGTGTGATGGGGGTCCACCTCCCAGGGCCCCTTCGGCATGTCTCTGGGCCAGCCCACTTCGGGTTGGTCCTCCCACCAATAAGATCCCCCCGTGCCAAAACCTGAAAGTGATCCCTCCGGAGAGCTGCCTCCCGGAGCCGAGTCCTCAGCTGACGAGAAACCCCGGAAAGTGCTGGCCGAGAGTGTGGGTGTGAACAAACAATCCTCGAAAAAGCCCGCCGGCATAGGCTTGTGCGGGAAAAGTGTGTGGAATTCTTCCTTGAGCAACTGCTCTTCCACTGCGTAATCCGGCACCCACCTGTTGGCGCTGGCCGGGGTGTCCTCCGTGGCGAGAAGATATTCAATCCCGTCCTCCCCCCACCTTGAGTCTAAAATCTCAGTGGCTTCATTAAGTGGCTCCCCTTTCGGCGACCCCCCTTTCTTGGGCGCTTCTCTGAGCGGGTCTGGCGCCTTCCCCGGTGCTTGAAACCTGTGGGGCTCTCTGTAGGGCGTGAGCACTGATCTATGAAAGACCGGGTGCATTCTGGAACCCTCCGGGAGTGTCAACCGGAAGGCCACTGGGTTGATCTGCGCCTCTACTTGGTAAGGCCCTAGCTGCTTGTGCCCTAGTTTCTTCTTGGCTAACGATCTGGCTGGAACTGCTTGTGCTGCCAACCAGACCCAGTCTCCCACCTGGATGTCCTCCCCAACCCTCCTGTGTCGATCTGCCTGCACTTTGTAAGCCTGTTTTGCCAACTCTAACTGCCTCCTGAGCTGCTCGTGGATCTCCTGCAACTCCGCTGCCACTTCCTCTGCTTCCTGTGGCTCCCCCTCCCGCACTGTGCCCAGACCCGGGAAGGTTCTGGGATGCCTCCCGTAGTTGGCAAAAAATGGGGTCACCCCCGTGGACCCGTGCTTCGTGTTGTTGTAGGCAAACTCGGCCAACGGTAGATAGTCCACCCAGGTCGATGGCTGCTGGTTCGCGTAGCATCTCAGGTACTGCTGCATGATGGCGTTGACCCTTTCCGCCTGCCCGTTAGTTTGTGGGTGTCTCGCCGACGCCAGGCTGACCTTGACGTTCAGGAATCCCATCAGCTTTTGCCAGAAGTTGGAGATGAACTGGCGCCCCCGGTCGGACAAAATAGACCGTGGTAGGCCGTGCACCTTGAACACGTGGTCTATGAACATCTTAGCGGTCTGCTCGGCCGTGGCCACCTTAGCGCACGGAATGAAGTGGGCCATCTTGGTGAACAGGTCCACTACCACGAGCACTGCCGTCTTGCCCCTTGAGCTGGGTAGATCTGTGACAAAGTCCAGGGCTACCCTCTCCCACGGTACGAACGGTGTCTGTAGCGGTTCCAACAGGCCCGCCGGCGGCTGGTGCACAGGCTTAGCCCTTTGGCAGGTGTCGCACCTATTGACATAGTCCGCGACATCCCCCCGCATCTTAGGCCACCAAAAGTCTCTGGCTACTAAGTCCACCGTCTTCTCCTTGCCGAAGTGCCCCGCGCTGGGCGCGTCGTGCAGCTGTTGCAGGACCTTCGCGCGGAGGCTGTCTCCTGGTACGTAGAGGACTCCCTTGCGTAGGAGCAGGCCGTCTCGCACTTGGAATTCGTCGCCCCTCGCCTTGCCACTGCACACCTCCTCCATCTTGGCTCGGGCGAACGAGTCCGTTTGCAGCGCGCGGCGCACCGCGTCCAGGTCCACCGTGGCTGACGCGCATGCCCACGCCTGTGGTGTGAAAATGTGCTTGGCCGTCGCCGGTGCCTCTGCCTCCAGATACTGCGGTTTTCTGGACAGCGCGTCCGCCAAGACGTTGCTGTTTCCTGGGATGTACTCAATTCTGAAGTCGAAATCTGCAAAGAACTCCGCCCAGCGGATGTGTCGCTGGTTCAGGAACCTCGCCGTGCGCCAGTACTCCAAGTTCTTATGGTCTGTGCGGACCTGCACCGTGTGCTTGGCTCCGACGAGGAAGTGCCGCCACGCCTTGAAGGCTGCATGTATGGCCAGCAACTCCCTGTCCCAAATGGTGTAGTTCTGCTCCGCTTTGCTGAGTTTTCTGGAGTAGAAAGCGCACGGCCTCCAGTCCCCCTGGTGGTCTTGCTGCAACAGAACGGCTCCCACGGCCCTGTCTGAGGCGTCCGTCTCCACTCTCATGGGCCTGCTGGGATTTACGTGCAGTAGGTTCTCTTCGGAAGCGAAGAGCTGCTTGAGCTTCTGAAAGGACTGCTCTGCCTGCTCCGTCCAGATGAACCTCTTCTTCTTGGAACTGAGGGTGTCGGTGATGGCCGCTGTCTGCATGGCGAAACCCTTGATGAACTTGCGATAAAAGTTGGCAAAACCGACAAACCTCTGTACTTCCTTCCTATTGCGTGGGCTCTTCCAATCCAGTACTGCACGTACCTTGGCACCGTCCATAGCCAGTCCCTTGTCGGACAGTTTGTAGCCCAAGAAATCCACCTCCGTCTTGTCGAACTGGCACTTCTCCAGCTTGGCGTACAGCCTGTGCTCCCGCAGCCTCTGCAGAACTTCCCTAACATCTCTCTCGTGAGCCTTCGGCGATTCCGAGAAGATTAGGATGTCATCCAGGAAGCAGACGCACTTCTTGTAGAGGAGACCCGCCAAGACATGATGCATGAAGGCTTGAAAGCAGTGGGAACCATTTTTTAATCCAAAAGGCATAACTCTGTATTCATAAGTGCCCAGCGGCGTAAACATGGTTGTTTTCCACTCGTCGCCTTCCCGTACGCGAATGAGATTGTACGCTCCGCGCAGATCCAACTTGGTAAAGATGCGACCCTTCCTCACCGTCGCCAGCAGGTCATCGATCTTGGGCATAGGGAATGCTGAGGGCTTGGTCTTGAGGTTCAAGAAGCGGAAATCAACGACCAGCCTCTTTTGGGGCGTGTCCCGCTTCTTTACAAAGAACACGGGACTGCCTCCTGCCGCCTTGGACTCCCGGATGAATCCCCGCTTCAGGTTGTGATCTATGAACTCCCTGAGCTCTTGCAATTCATCCTCAGACATGGAGTACAGTTTCCCCGTCGGGAGCGTCGCCCCGGGCAGGAGGTCTATCTTGCAGTCGTAGGGTCTGTGGGGTGGCAGCTTATCCGCCTCTTTCTCGCAGAAGACCTCCAAAAACTCCTTGTATTTGTTAGGCACCGCTTGCAACATGCCCAAGTTCAGCTGTGGTCCATCCTCGTGCCCCTCATCTTCCAAGTCCGCCAGGATGCAGTGTTCTGCGCAGTAAGAGGAGCCGAAGGTCAGTTGCCGCTGGTACCAAGCTAATGCCGGGCTGTGCCTATCCAGCCAACTCATTCCCAACACTATGGGCGTGTCTGACAGGCGGGTGACGTTGAAGCTGATGACCTCACGGTGGTTTCCAATGCGCATCACCATTGGCGGCGTCTGCTGTAGCACTTGCCCTCCCAGTAGCTCCCTGCCGTCCACTGTGACGACTTTCAGAGGTACCGCCGCTGGCAGAAGGGCTATGCCATGTTGCTGGAGGAACTGCATGTCTATAAAATCTGCATTGCTCCCCGAGTCGACGGTGATGGGAATTTCCACAAGTAGCCCATTGGGGAGCTGAAGGGATGCGGTGAGCTGCACTACTGGTTTGGGTGGGAGGGGGTCGGTGGGCTGTAAGATCCCTGGGGATTGCTTCACTGACTTGTCTGGCTGGTCCCCAGAGACGCCATCTCCAGCCAGACAGTGGAGTTTTCCTGCTGCGACTCCCTCTGCTGAATTGCGTCTGTTACTGTCGCTGCGGCTGCAGTATGCTTGTGAAACCGCTGGGGACACTCTTTTGCCATATGCTGAGCACTGTCGCAGATGTAGCACTTCCTGGTTCCTCTAGGAGGCTTCATCTTGACTGCTCCCGGAGTTAGGGCTCCGACTGTGGAGTGAGCCTTAGCACCACCTATCTCCATCGGCTCCTCTCCCCCTCCCAGCGGAGGCATGGATCGAGCGCGCGCCGCCTCCTTGGGGAAGGGAGGCAGTCCTCTCGCTGGCGTGCGTCCCAAATGCCCTTCCTCCCTGTCCCAAGGGCGTCCTTCCAACCGAACCCCAATGGAGAGTGCCCGTTCCACCACTTCCTTGGTGGTTTGGGGTCTTCCTCCCCTTGCGATCTCATCTTTCACAGCTCCGCTCAACCCCTCCCAGAACAGGTCTCTGACGGCAGGCGATTCTTTCTCCCAGGCTAGTACATTCACCAATCCGAAAAAACGTGAATGATATTGCCTCACAGTGGCTTTACCTTGTCTTAGTCCGTGAATCTCCCTCCTAGCGATATCCACATCAATCTCAGATAAAAAACACGCATCCATCACTTTAATGAAGGCAGCCGCATTTTGGAGGGCTGGATCCTTGTCTCTCCATAGATTGCGCAGCCACGATTTTGCCTCCCCCCGCAAATGCGAAATAATAAATCCCACTTTCTCTCCCTCATTTTTAAAGTCTTTGTCAAGCAGCTGCAATGTATAAATCACATCTGCTCTGAAGTTAGGATACTCCTGCAGGTCCCCATTGAAGTGAGATACCAGGCTCCCTCCTCTGTTTCCCAGCCCAATCCCTTCTGGTCTGGTGGCTGGTAGCCTCTGTGTACTTAGCACTTCTAACCTGGTTCGCAGATCCTGGCAGGCAGCAGCTGCTTCCTGTTCTTTCTTTCTGGAAGCCGCAATTTCTGCAGTCAACTGCGTCACTGCGTTTTGCAAACTCGCTATCCTCTCTTCGGTAGTCATTTCCCTGTTTTTCGTGAGCTCGCGAAGCACCAATCTTCACCCCTCGCTGCTTTCCCGCACTCCACGAGGTTGCAAAATTGGTGAAAAACGTGAGGGGACTTACTGTCAGGACTGCCGCTAGGTCCCAGCTCACAGAGGACCAACGCCCAGTGGATATTATATACAAAAGTCTTTATTGAAGTTTAGTTTCCATTTCCAAGCTCTGGGCGCGCAGGCCCACGTCTTAACGCTAGACCGGCTAAGTCCCCTCTGACTCACTGCTCCACCCACACCAGTTTAAGATTCTAGCCCGGCTCCACCTCTTGCGCTGCTCTTTCCTGCGTTGGGTCCTTCTGCCCTCTGGGGTTCCCTCCTTCCTGGACTCCTCTGACGCGGAGCCTCCTGAGTCTTGCCCCTCCCTCCGGCGGGCTTTAGGACCTGGCTCCCTTCCCGGGCTCCCCGCTGTGCCGCGCTCCTGTACATTTGAACTTGGCGCGCGCGCCCAGCCGGTGACTTTCCTTCTGACCGTTTCCCCGCTTCCTGATGTGGGTGTTGCCAAACCTGACTCCTCTCCTCCCTCTGGTGGTGAGGACACTGGTCCCGACTCCTGGGACTCCCCCTCCCCACTGCGCTCTGGTGGAGACGCTGGCCCTGATCTCCAGCTGCTGTTCAGAGACTCCCCGCTGGCCCCTCCCTCTTGAGGTTTCTCCCTTGGAATCTCCCTTGCTCTGGCCACTGGCGCTCCCTTCTGTGAGTCCTCCGATTCGCTAGAGAGGCTTGTGGAATAACTCTGGCCACTGTCACTGCCTGCGCCCCCCTCGTACTCCTCCTCCTCACTCTCCATTTGCTCCCCCTCCTGTGTCTCTCCTTCTGAACCCCTGACACACGCTCTCTCCATCTCCATCACGAGGATATGGCCTTTATAAAGGCAAACTGCAAATCTGGCTGTTGGGAAAACAAAATCCTTGTGGGTTCCACCATTTGGAGGAAGAACCAGTACCGCAGACCCACTGTGGTTCAAGGTGCGTGTGGTGGTTCACAGTGCCATGTGAAGGGCAGCAGAATGTGCCACAGCTGCCTAGGCCTTCCCTGCCCCAAATCTACAATTCCCAAGTAGCAATGCAAGAATTCTAAAAAGGGGCCATTGAGAATTTTATATTTATTCATTTATTTAAGTGAGGAAGGGATATTTTTAAGGCTCTTGGATTACAACTGCAACTGAAAAGCCGGTTGCAGTTTGAAATGAGGGAAACTCACAAGCGTTTTGTTTTCCATTACTGGGTCAGTCCATGATGAGAAACAGCGCAGTGAGGCAATGTAGCAATTCTTATGGGAACGCTGCCTTTTGCAACCCTGTTGATAAAACCAGAGAAAGATGAGGGAGGCACAGATTGATGCATTATAAAATGCAGTGATGTAATCACCTAACTCTATGATAAATACACTTTACCTGGCATGGGTGGGTAGTTAACACATTGCTGCAAGTTAAAGCCTGGGATCTTGCAACAGTTACCATGAGATAGCTATGCCCTGTGAAGATTTAAAGGAAGCTTAAGTATTTAGGTGCATGGTTAACAGCAACTAATATAAACCTGTATAAAGATAATTATTTAAAAACCTGGGAAGATATTAAAGGAAATTTGGAAAAGAATGAATCTTTCACTCTTAGAGTGTCAACTACAAAAATTAATGTATTACCTAGAATGTTATTTTTGTTTTAATCAATTCTGGTGATCGGCAAGACAGATTCTTTCAATGCATGGCAAAAAGATATTTCCAAATACATTTGGCAAGGGGAAAAAATGAGAATAAAATATTAAATATTGATAGATGCAAAAGAGACAGAAGGTTTCTCCCTGCCAGATATAAGATTATATTATGAAGCACCTGGTCTTTGTTGGTTGAAGGAATGGATGACATTGGAGAATTCACATATTTTTGATTTAGAAGGTCGTTATAATATTTTCAGTTTGCACGCTTATTTATGGCATGAAAAGGTGAAAGTACATAAAGGATTTACAAATCATATAATTAGGAAAAATCTGTGTAGAGTATGGGATAAATACAAAAATCTATTAGAGGCCAAAACACCACTTTGACTCTCACCATTGGAAGCCATAGAGATAAAGAAGAAGAATATGATAGAAAGTTGGACCACTTATAGATATTTATTAAAACAAGAGTGGGGGAGTATCAATTAAAAGAAATTAAGAATTTATCAGGAAAATTAACAACATAGATACAATATTATCATTTGAATGAAAAATTTAAGAGAGATAGGATATGAGAGTTTGGGAAACAAACATCACAATTGGAGAGAACTCTGTTGGAATGCAATGTAATGTAAAAGAGCTGTCTAAAATGTGTAAGATACTGTTAGAATGGGAGACACAGGATGAGCAAGTAAAATCCTCAGTAATACATTAGGCAATAGATATTTGCTATACTATAGATATGGAAGCATGGGAATGATTGTGGAATATGGGTATAAAATTCACAGCATGCTATTGTATGAAAATGTTATATCAATGGTACCTAACACTGAGTAAATTGGCAAAAATGTATAAATCCAAATCAAATAAGTGTTGGAAATGTAAAGAGAAAGGAGGTTCTTTTTATCACATGTGGTGATCTTATAGTAAGCTTAAAGCTTATTGGGAAATGATATATATAATGTATTGAAAAAGATATTTAAAATAACATTTGTTAAAAACCCAGAAACTTTCCTTTTGGGAATTATAGGGGCAGAACTACCCAATCTGTATAGAAAATTTATTCATGCATGTGACTGCAGTGGCAAGAATGTTATTTGCTCAAAAATGGAAAGAAGTCCCGACGAAAGAAGATTGGATACAAAAAGTTATGGAATATGCAGAAATGGTGAAACCTACCAGTGAAAAAAGAAATCAAGATGACAAACTTTTTATAAAAAGAATGGGAATGGTTTATTGAATATTTACAAACAAACTATAAACAGATAAGAACATTGGTAGGATTATGGTAATAACCTGCAGTTTTATTAGAGTATACATTTAAAGTAGATGAATAAATGAAATGATTAAGTTGAGTTAATTTGGAATATGCAAAAAAGATATAAAATAAATAAATTTAAGGAACTGCAAAAAGAGGGGGAAGGAAGTTGAGTTTCGAAATGTTAAAATGATTGTAAAATTATTGAAATGTATAAAATTGAAAATCATAAATAAACATTTAAAAAAGAGAGTTCTGGGCACCTCAATTTAAGAAGGATATTGATAAGCTGGAATGGGTACAGAAGCAGGCACCGAAATGATCCAGGGTCTGGAAACCAAGCCTTATGAGGAATGGTTGAGGGAGTTGGGTCTGTTTAGCCTGGGAAAGAGGAGACTGAGAGGAGATATGATAGCCATCTTCCAATGTCACATGGAAGATGGAGCAAGTGCAAATGTTTGATGGAGAGCTGCATTTCACTTCATATACAGTTTCAGAAAGTACAATTAGTTAGGTTTTCTAAAAGGAATTCCTCCCCATCAGAGAAACATAAGAAGCTTTGTTAGACTGAATCATACCACTGGTTCATCCTCCTCTGTATTATCTACACTTGCTTGAAGTAGATCTCCAGGCAGAGATCTATCTCAGCCCTACCTGGAGATGCCTGGAAGCTTCTGCACTCTGACCTGAATTGAACCTGGGATGCTCTGCATGCAAAGCATTCGCTCTATCGCTGAGCCTGGGAAAGCACCGTGCAAATGAAAGAATTCCCCTTGAGTGCCTCCTCCCCATACAAATGCATGGGCTTTGATGTTGATGCTGCAATCCTTTTTGTCATGTGCTTTAGACACTTGCTTTTATTTATTTTTGTTATTTCCTTCCTGCTATGTCACAAAAAATAGCACAACTGTAATGGAAGAGCTTGTGATTTGTTGACACTCCCTTAATGTTAAGGGCTTGGCAATCTGAGGACTTTATTCCTCTAAATAAAGCTTATTTTTTTAATACAGCCGCTCCTGATTCTTGATGCCTGTTGTTAGACCCAGAAAGAATAGAACTAACTTTTTAAAAAAGAAATTGTGTGGGTGCATACTAATTTAAAGCACACACAGGCAGGCCACATAGTGGGCCTCCAAAAGATGTCTTTCATCTTTACTTACTGTTTTAAGTCAGATACAGTGGTACCTTGGTTTACAACCATAATCCGTTCCAGAGGTCTGGTTGTAAACCAAAACAGGCTGTAACTCAAGGCGCGCTTTCGCCAATGGGGCTTCCCTCCCAAGGGTTGTAATTTTTTAAAAATGGGTTGTAATCCAAAAAAAGGGACATGCACTTCCGGGTTTGATGTGGTTGTAATCCAAAATGGTTGTACAGTGGTACCTCTAGTTATGTACTTAATTCGCTCCGGAGGTCCGTTCTTGACCTGAAACTGTTCTTAACCTGAAGCACCACTTTAGCTAATGGGGCCTCCTGCTGCCACCGTGCGATTTCTGTTCTCATCCTGAAGCAAAGTTCTTAACCCGAGGTACTATTTCTGGGTTAGCGGAATCTGTAACCTGAAGTGTATGTAACCTGAAGCATATGTAAGTATGTAACCCAAGGTACCACTGTAATCCAAAACGGTTGCAAACCAAGGTACCACTGTACACCGTACGAGGGACCTCTCAGGAAAAGGAATCTACTCATGACTGCATAGGAGATGGTGCTTGCAAACTAGAAGGTGGAGGAGAGCTCCAACTTCAGCAAACAACTGTTGATCCCTCCTCCCTCCTCTTAAAGCACTGCTTTAAGCCACTATTTCTATTAACTGGAGCTCGCTGACACCCCTGTCCCCATGATTCAGAAGAACTAAGATGGGGAAGGACAAGAGAGTGAGAAAAGAGCAAGATGCATACATGCCAACATTTCTCTGATGAAAATGGAGACTCCCAATTAAAAGCGAGGCATACTGGGATCAAATCAGAAATTGGGACAGCTTCTGTAAATCCAGGAATATCCGTGGAAAATAGGGACACTTGGAGAGTCTGCAAGATGATGCGACTGAAAAAGAAAACGCCACCCTCCTTTTATAGATCTGCGTGCATACACACACACAACTGGATTAAACTCTGGGCCTGGGGAGGTCCCTGGGCAGTCGAAATCTTGGGACCCTCCACTCTAGTGGGATAGCATTGAACTAATAAGGCTTGGTTGTAATTTTCTTTCAAGATCAGGTATTGCAGGGCACTTAAAAAGTGGGGGGCCCATAGGCCAGTGCCTTCTCTGGCTATTTGGTGAACTAGCACTGCACACATTTAATGCAGTGGGAGAATATTCACAGGATCCGACTGTAAATGCAGCTGTGACTGCTGTTGGTTCCAGCTGCCTTCCTCTCCCCTGTAGCTGCTGACATGAGTTCCCAGCCAGAGTCATCTAGATTGCATTCTTTTTCTTCAGAGTCTCAGGCTGGCCAAGAGCTAAAAAAAAAGGAAGGGGACACCCTTGTCCAGCCCAAGATTATGAAGAAGAGCAGGAAATGTTGAGAAGAACCAGGGCATATTAAACTTAAAAATAATATGGAGTTGTTTTGGGGGGTGGGGATAGCAATTGCTGAAGGTGGGGAGGAAACATAGCAAGTTCAAAGTACCCAAACAAGAACTGAGAGGGCATAAATCTGTACTGAAACTATTTGAAGGGTTTTTTAAATATAGAATTGTTTCTAAATGTCCTGCTATCCGAACACAATGTGTTTTCAGGAAATGGTTTGTTAGGTGAATGGATGCAGAGTAATTCAATGATCTCCATTGGTTTGGGATATCTGAATCTGTGGTGTGCACAGGGAGTGGATATTTTTTTATAACAAATGTTTGATAGTGGGACCTGCATGTATATGGAATTGCCTGTGGAAATTATTATTTTTCATTTTCATTTTCAAAGAAACTGCTTGGATTATGGGAGTATATACTCTTTTTTAACCCTGTGATGCTATTGTTTTTCCTAATTGCAGCCTGTTTTGGCTTCTTTTCCATCTTTCCTGGCTTATCTGATGTATGATTCAGCCAGGCAGGGATCACAACTGGAATGGTGCCACGTAGCAGAGTCAATCCAATTTGGGCTACATGATGTTGCAAAGGAGGGCAATGTGATTGAACAAGAGAACATTTTTGGCAGGAGTTCCCAATACAATTACTGGAAAAGGTTGCATTGTTTGACAGGATTCATTCAACATGAATGGTGCTTCATAATTTAATAGGAAGATTAACTTGATGAAACATAAATCCATCACACATGCCCTCAAATCAGTTTTAAATAGATAGTTTGAAGAACAAAAACCACATGCAACTGCTCATGATTATTCTGTTTCATTGAAATAGGAAATTGTTTCATGATTACAAAGTATCAAAGCACTGTTATGCATTTAAATAGCAGTCACAGGTCCTGATTTATTACTGGATGGGATGAATATTGAATCCACTTTTGCACGTGGTTATGGCAGTCATATTTACATCATGTGACTTCATTTACTGATAACCATGGAACTCTTACACACAACAGAGTGGTGCACTATCAAGAACAGAAGCCACAAGAACAGAAGGCCCAAACACATGGCCTTAGTTTGTGCCCTCAGTGTCCAGTTTGATGCCCTGGAGAAGCAGCATGCAGCCGCTGGGCGACCAAGAGGCTGGATCCATCACCAGGACATCTCACATGCTAGCATAGAAGGTCTCCAAAACTAACGTTGTCCCCGATCTTCTCCATAGGCCTTTCTTCATGCTTAAGAAGCAATGCACCTCTTATCAAGAAAATGGCAACGGCCATGGCTTTTAATAATCCCTGGCACCTCCAAGTAGATAGGGCTTTTGTTAAAAAAAGCAGTTTTTCCAACTGTGCAAATTCTCCATCAGATACTCCACACTTAGAATAAAAAAGGCAAATGAACACAAAGCATCCTCTGCTCCTGGCTTACACTGCATATCAGGGACAGCTTCTCTGTAAGAGTCAGTAGGTCTTATCTACTATACAGCAACAAGTCATTTATGAACCTGCCTTAGTTCAGTAATGTTACCTGCCTGAAGGAGAGGAGGTTGTGCCCCAAAAGAAGAATGTGTTTTAATTTGGTTTGGGCAGTATGTTTCAGGTATGGAAACTGAGTGCATTCTACATGGTATCCTTGACATGACCTGTCATTTAAGTGCTAGCCCTGTGTCAACACAAGCCAGAATGTTATTGGGCAAACTGAATTGCAAGGCACTGTGGTGCTCCTGAGGTCATGTAACTTGGTGGATCAGTGCCAGGAGAGTGTATCTGCCTAGAACATGTCATTCTGAAAGGATTATCCATGCAAAATCTTCCCAAGGATTGGCTGCAGAAGGAAAGCTTCGGGATGGATGCACCCAGAGTGGCTTGAGGCTGATCAGCGGCTGTGTCAGTGGTGTATCTGTTGCCATGCAGGCTGATTAAAACGCTAAAAGCAAAGTACCCTCTGCACTGATTTGCCTTTTCCAGTCTCTTTGGAGTTTCTCAAAGTTTCTAGAGCTAAATGTCCCAGGTTCAGCTCACCCATGCCTGTGCAAAAGAAAGAGAAAAACACCCATTCACAGTTTCATTAGGATCTAGCTAATCCCCACTCAAAGGTATGCTTTCCAAGGCTGCTTTTTCCCATTTTCCCAGCAGCATCAGATGGTGGCAGGAGAAGATTCATTCCTGAGGACCTTCCTCTTCTTATGCATGGAGATAGGCGTCTTGCCAGTGCTCCCCTGATTTCTTCAGAGAGCTGCAGAAGGAAAGGGGGAAATGGCCTCATGAATCGCAGACAGCAACATTTCACAAGAGTTATCTCTTCCATACCCTACCAGTGCTGCCGTCTGTCATGTCCTCTAAATCTGGGTCACAGCATTGCCCTGACTGAGGGGGATTCAGATTTGGACAAATCACAGGTTGCCTGACTTGGGGAGGGAAAACTTCGGAAACCCCTTCTGTACCCTCCTGGCCTAAGGATGTGGCTCTCCCATCATCCTCAGACCTCAAGGCTAACTTCCCTGGAGCTTCTGCTGCTCCACAGCCATGTAGGAACATGTATCACAGAGCCAACTTTGCAACCTTTAAACATTGCTTAAAGTTTTTTTTTTTTGGGGGGGGGGGGGACCCCTGACAGTCATTTTTAACCTTGCTGAGACAGGGTTGCAAGTGGGACCCACTGAAAACTGTTCAGGCACTTGACCTGACTGGAATAAGCTGTTTATTGCTTCCACTTTACATGTAGGCTCCAAGCCCAGTAGGATTTCCCCCACTCCCCAATTGATCCTACCTCCCTGATCCTCCTTCAGTTAATTGACACTTACTGCAATATATCTGCAAAAGCCGTGAGCAAGGGCTTGCATTGGTACTCAATGCCATGCTTGGCACAGAGGGATTTCACCAGAGGAGCGACCTTCCAATAATTGTGGCGAGGCATCGTTGGGAAAAGGCTGTGTTGAAAAGAGGGATAAATGGGGTCAAGCAGCTAGCAGAGAACCTTAAGTGGGCCAAAATCATCCCAGTCCTGCCCAGTTCAGCCTTCCATGAACTGGTGCTCTCCAGATGTTTAGGATTACAACTTCCATCAGCCCCAGATAACGTGGCTGTGTACCATGCAAGTGTCCCTGAAAAACAGGAACATCCCATTTTTTATCATGAGAGAATGGCGGCCATTTTGGCTGCTATGCTCTTGCGTGATTTTGCGGCATGATTTTCCCCTGAAAAACAGCACTTTTTCTGGGGCTGTGATCTTACACTGTGCCCCAGAACACACATTTTTGGGTATTGTGCCCAGGAAAAGTGGGGGGGGGGTTTGGGGGGTAACCGTGGAGCAAAATCACATAAGATCCTGGCAACTGAAATGAACCGCTATGCTCTTGTGATAAAAGACAGGAAGATGGCCTCTGGTAAGATGGCACCCTGGATTTTGGCTTCAAAATGTTGGAGAGTATTTGGCTGTCCAAGGCTGGTTTAACCTATTACATTTTTAGTTTATTAAGCAGTGCAAAAAGCACTCCTGGCCACCACCTGTCTTTCCAGGTGCGAAGTAACATTCAGGATTTGGGGGTGGCCCATCAGTTCCATTAGGGGCTCTCCCACATACATTCATAAAAGGGTATATTTTTACTCACTGGTGCTCAATCTGGAAGTTTAGGTGTCCTGTGTACCAGTCATTGAACAGGGATTGATCCACATTACACGTTGCTGCAAGCTAAGTGAGAAAGAGGAACGTGCTGAATCCCACTTCTTTCATTTTCAACACACCATATTCCTTCATTTAATCTTTGTTGTACTGCATACTACTGTTTTTAATTGTTCTTTGTGGGTTTCTTTTCCTTGTTGGTACCGCATGTGAGGCCACTAAAAAAACTTCTGAACTCAACACAATCTGTGTTGTGTGACCATGATGAAAATAGGCTATAATCACGAGTGGAGAACTATGTACACTGTGGAACATTGGTGCTTGCACTGCTGAAGAGGCAAGTTGTTTTTCAACTGGAAAGTGTGTTTTCTCTGTAGCAGGTTGAAGAAACTTCAGAGAAACTTTGGACTCTTTCCCTTGTTCCTCTGTTATTTCCACTATATTATTGGTGACCGCAAAGTGCACCAAATAGATCTATTTAAGCGTTAAGAGCCACTGATCAACACATTTGCAATTTGTTATAGCCACACACAATGAATTAATTGCACTGGGAAGTAGGAATAGGTGAAACCAATTTTGGTTTCTTTCTGTTTCTTATTTTCTCACTCTTAAGTTCAGTTTCCCTTATTTCCACATCAGTTTGTGATTTTTATTTTGAAAAAGGCCTCATGGACATTCACCAGCATTTTAATACAAATTTCTCTTAATATTCACATTTGTATGCTATTCTACTTAATATACACATTTTGCAATGCAATTTCCTGTAATATGAGGCAGTTTTATATGTTATTTTCATGAACACATGCCTTTTAATGGACACTTTTATCCCAGTAAATTCACTTTTGTAACCATTATTCGGCGGGAGAACTGCATTGAAAAATTCAGAAAAGTGTGGATTTTGAAAGATGACTTTTTTGGTTTTCCTATTGTTTCAGAAAATGCAAATTAGGTAGGTTAACTTGAAATGTGAGCTGAATAGAGGGCAAAGGTTAATTTCATTCATCTTCCTTCTTCCCACTCCCCTTTTTATGAAGATTACCCACTCTGGGATCCCATAGCTAATTCTCCCCTGGTCTCCTCGCTGGCACAAATAGGACTAATTTAGCCAGCTAGCCCTAGTGATCATCTAATATTTATTGGATGGATTTATTGGATTTGATTTTTGATCTTTGAATTTATTGTTATTCTCGCTTTTATACTGTATTTTATGCTGGGTTTTTTGTATCACAATTAAGTGTTTTAATTTGTTGTTAGCCACCCTGAGCCCAGTTTTCTGAACCAGGAAGGGGGGCGTATAAATAAAAAAATTGTTGTTGTTGTTGTTGTTGTTAGTTGTATGGGTAAACCACAACATAAAGATTTGGCATTTGCTTGGCCTTAGGGAGCAAGCAAGATGATAAATAACTGGCTATTAAGAAACAAGATTAGTACCACAAGCTATCCTTCCCTCTTGTCCACACTTTCACCTTCTCTGCTTGTGTCAGGTCAGAAAACAAAGTTAATCTGGCATTAGTGTCTCTATGATCTTATGGTCCCTATCTTTATTGGCAAAATTATGGGCCTTAGTAGACAATGGAAAAGAAGGATTTGCAATGCAGCCTGTAGGGCTGGGTGTTGTCAGCTTTCCAACATTGTGGTGTATCACCAGCCAAACATCACAATACAGTGGTATCTTGGTTGTTGAATGTAATCTGTTCTGGAAGACTGTTCAACTTCCGAAACGTTTGACAACCGAGGCGCAATGGGCGGTGGGCAAAACCCATTGAAAAAAATGGAGAAACGTGCCTCAGCCTCAGGAGAAACATTCAACTTTCAGAAAACGGAAACATTCACTTCCGGGTTGTCAGCGTTCAAAAGCCGAAATGTTCGACTTTCAAAGCGATTGACAACCGAGGTACCACTGCATACATCGCAATGTTGAAAAGCAGAGGAACAAGCTGCAATGGTCCCAGCCCCACGAGGCACCAGGGTGAAACCACCTCAGTTCCCTTGGTGGGAGCGGTGGCAATTTCACCTGGGTGCCTCACAGGGCCGGGGCCAATGCAGGTTGTTTCTTCCGCCAGGTGGTGGCAGAAGAAGGATTCAGGTTAAGGCAAGCCCCATCCAAGATATACTGCCAGGTGAAGGCGCCATCGCACTCTGGCTCCCAAACCAGTCCTAGGTGATGTATCAATACATTGCCCAGACCCAGCAGCCTGTCCCATAATATAATAGTAGTAATAGTAGTAGTAGTAGTAGTAGTAGTAGTAGTAGTAGTAGTAGTAATTTATTATTTATACCCTGCCCATCTGACTGGGCTTCCCCAGCTACTCTGGGAGGCTGCAGAATGATGGGGGTGGAGACACTCCTTTAGGTATACTGGGCCGAGGCCATTTAGGTAACTTGCAACCTACAGGTAACTTGTAACTTACATGCATTTAACTTGTGCACATTCAGCTTTTTGTTCTTCCATATATATATATATATATATAATAATAATAATAATAATAATAATAATAAATTTTATTTATATCCCGCCCTCCCCAGCCGAAGCCAGGCTCAGGTCGGCTAACAACAATCAACAATCAAACAATCAGATATTCACACATTCTAAAAATATTTCATTATAAAAATCAATTAAAATCAAATTAATGGCAACTAATTAAGCAAGATTCTAAGCAGGTTGCCAGAGGAGGGAGTCAGGCTGCGCCCTGACCAAAGGCCTGGTGGAACAACTCTGTCTTGCAGGCCCTGCGGAAGGATGTCAGGTCCCGCAGGGCCCTAGTCTCTTGTGACAGAGCGTTCCACCAGATTGGAGCTGCAACTGAGAAGGCCCTGGCTCTAGTTGAGGCCAGCCTAACCTCTCTGAGGCCTGGGACCTTGAGGATGTTATTATTTGCAGACCGTAGGTTTCTCTGTGGGGCATACCAGGAGAGGCGGTCCCGTAGGTACGAGGGTCCTAGGCCGTATAGGGCTTTAAAGGTTAAAACCAGCACCTTAAACCTGATCCTGTACTCCACCGGGAGCCAGTGCAGCTGGTATAGTACCGGATGAATGTGATCTCGCAGCGAAGACCCCATAAGGAGTCTCGCCGCGGCATTCTGCACCCGCTGGAGTTTCTGGGTCAGTCTTAAGGGCAGCCCCACGTAGAGCGAGTTACAATAATCCAGTCTGGAGGTGACCGTCGCATGGATCACAGTGGCTAGGTCAGGGCGAGAGAGATAAGGGGCCAACTGCTTTGAATATATAATTCAAAAAGGGGTAGAAAGAAGGTGGACATCTGGGTGGGGGGGACTTTGGCAATTCCACCAGTCATTGCACCCAATGTGTTTTGACAATACACGATTTTGGCTTTATGCACAATCCCTGGACCATAACCCCTGGAAACATTGAGAGTTGCCCGTAGTATTATTATTATTATTATTAACCCACCCTTCACCCTAAGGTTCCAAGGCAGGTTACAACAATATACGATACTAAGAGTGGACTTCAGCATGATGCTCTTCCAAACATTCTGTTTGCACAAGCATTGCAGCTTGCTAAATGGAATAATCTCCCCTCTTCTCCCACTTCCAGCCCACTGTTCCCAGCCCCCTGGAGCCAATTTCAGGAGATGTGGGGTGGGGAGGGTGGAATGGGAAAGCCCCATTGCACAAGCCAAAATTCTTGTGCAGGGCTTTAGCTGATGTGGTTTGTTAGGTGTCTCCTTCCCTGTGCCCAAATATATTCAGGAATGAGCTTATTATATGAAAGAAAGATGAAGATAAAAGCAGTAGTTATCTTACCTGGGCAGACACCCAGTCTAAATTCTGGTCATAGTTAATGTTCATTGGAATGTGGTTCATCTGTGAGATCCAGAGAAACCAAGAGCTTTCTAGGAACCTAGGCAGACAAGCAACAACGCTAACAATCACCATCCGGATAAGCTAAAGGTAAACACATAAAGGCCACAACCCTTCTTTTTATTTTGCTTTGAAATTGCTAGATCAGGGATGGGAAACCTGTAGCCCACCACATGCTGTTGGACTCTAACTCCCATGAGCCTCAGCCAGCATGGAATGATGGGAGTTGGAGTCCAGTAACATCCAGAGGCCCACTGGTTTCTCAACCCTGCATGAGACCAAAAGCCATTTAGAGCAGGGGTTTCCGAACAGTGGTCCAGAAGCTTCAGTCAGGTGGTTTGCAAAATGACTGCAAAAATGAAATTAAAAACCATTTGGCATCTCACACAGTGTATTACAATTATTACAACAGGCAGAATGTTCATTAAGTGGTCCTTGAAGACACTCAACAATTTTCAATTGGTCCATGGGTGGCTGTGGGGGCATCTAGAAACCACCGATTTAGAGTAACCACTAGAGGAGGCACAGTCTCTCCTGTGAGGCACCTTCCTGGGCTGCTTTTGTGTCATTGTGGTATGAGGGTTTGACATATGTAGGAGCCAGTTTCTACATGAAGAGAGCATGTATTCTGAACACACAGCTCATAAATTAAGGAAAGCCTGTAGAGCAGAAAAAGCAGAAGAACTATTACCTGGCCAACCAGTAGTATGCCATGAAGGTCTTAAATCCCATTAAAGGAACATACATGAGACAGATGCGGACATAGTAAAGCATCATGAAAGCAAACTCCTGCCAAAGGGGGGGGGGGAATAGGTTAGAAAACAGTTGCCAGGTCCTTCATTTCAGATCTACTAACTGTATGCAACAACTATGGAGAACACAAAGGCCATAACAAGATATGAATGAAGAGCACTGTTTGCATGCACGAGAACATCCAGGGATGCTGTCATGAAAAAAGGAAAGGGCATGAAGGGGATCAGTAATGGTCAAGATGGGACAAGGCTGAATCTGATGGGCCAGGTAGATTTTCTACAGGAAGCCACATTTCTCTTCAAAGTGAAAAGAATTCCCAGAATAATTCATTGAAGGGATTTTTATCCCTCTCATCTGCTGATGTCACCCAAGCTTTTTGTTAGGAGGGTGTTCAAATCAGAGATCCCAGGAAGGCTCACTAATCTCAGGGGTCAGCAACCATTTTCAGCCATGGACTGGTCCACCGTCTCCCAGACTATTTTTTTTTTGGGGGGGGGGGAATGAATGAATTCCTATGCCCCACAAATAACCCAGAGATGCATTTTAAATAAAAGGACACATTCTACTCATGTAAAAACATGCTGATTCCCGGACCGTCCATGGGCCAGATTAAGAAGGCGATTGGGCCGCATCTGGCCCCCAGGCCTTAAGTTGCCTACCCCTGCCGTAAAGCATTACCAGCCCATGACAGCAGGAGAAACATGGAATGCAGGGGAGGGAGATCTGCCTCTCCCTCTGTTTCTCTGGTGTCCTGATGCACTACATAGTCAACAGGCCCAAAGCTGCCTCATAGGAGATGTAGATCTTCCAAGGTATGCAGAGAACGACGTCTTCCCAGTTGCCTTAGCTCACTGCACAGCAGCATACAATAGCACCAGAGAGTGAAAGGAAGGGTCAGGACCCTACCTTTCTCCCCGCTCCCTGCATACTGCCACTGTTCCTGCTCTGTCTTATAAAAAAAGGTAAGGGTACCCCTGCCCATACAGGTCAGTCTTGCCAGACTCTAGGGTTGTGTGCTCATCTCACTCTATAGGCCGGGAGCCGCAGACACTTCCGGGTCACATGGCCAGCGTGACAAGCTGCATCTGGTGAGCCAGCGCAGCACATGGAACACCGTTTACCTTCCCGCTGGTAAGCGGTCCCTATTTATCTACTTGCACCCGGGGGTGCTTTCGAACTGCTAGGTTGGCAGGCGTTGGGACCGAACGACGGGAGCGCACCCCGCCGCGGGGATTCGAACTGCCGACCATGCGATCGGCAAGTCCTAGGCGCTGAGGTTTTACCCACAGCGCCACCCACGTCCCCCTGCTCTGTCTTATACCCGTCCCCAAATAGACTTATCCAGAGGAGAAACCACTGCAAATATGCAGGTGACTTACCAACCAATTTTTCCTTTGAAATGCGAAACGCAATACAGCAAACTGGACGTATAAAACGAAGGTCAATGGGGCCAAAACTAGTGAAATCAAAAAAGAAGAACATTACAAAGATGTAAATCACCCAAACTCAATACAGCCTATCTATCTATCTATCTATCCATCTCTGGTCATACTGGCCAAATAGTAGTAGTAGTATATAATAATAATAATAATAATAATAATAATAATAATAATAATAATAGTTACAGATAGGTAGCCGTGTTGGTCTGCCATAGTCAAAACAAAAAAATTCCTTCCAGTAGCACCTTAAAGACCAACTAAGTTAGTTCTTGGTATGAGCTTTCGTGTGCATGCACACTTATCTGAAGATAATAGTTTTTAATAATAATAGATAATGGTTTTTAATTGTTTGAAGATAATTGTTTTTAATAATAATAGTAGTAGTAGTAGTAGTAGTAGTACAATAACAATAACTTAAAATAGAATTCCATATTTTCATCAAATCATCCATCTAAAACTTTTGTCAAAAAAATTTATGCCATCCGATAATAATGCCATTGTTCTCATCCACCACAAGGCATGGCTTTACTAAAGGTTGCAATTTCCGGATTCATACTCCTGAGACCCATCTCTGGGGGCCTTCTGGCAGTTTCCTCACTATGATAACTGAGATTACAGGGAACCAGAGAGGGCCTTCTCGGTAGTGTCACCCTCCCTGTGGAACGTCCTCCCATCAGATGTCAAGGAAATAAACAACTATTTGACTTTTAGAAGACATCTGAAGGCAAGCCTGTTTAAGGAGGTTTTTAATGTTTGAAATTTTATTGTGTTTTTAATATTCTGTTGGGAGCTGCCCAGAGTAGCTGGGGAAACCCAGCCAGATGGGCGGGGTATAAATAATATATTATTATTATAATAACAAAATGGCAGGGACACTCACGGGCGAAGTATATGTGCTGGTGCTGGTAAGGCATGTATTTCTTTTTCTTCTTGCCAAGCTGCAGATGGAGAGGAGAAGTAACGTGGTTAAGCTGACAACTATATATAAACGTTCTGAGTGCCAACTTCCATTTGTTACAATAGGGATCCTTGTGTTAGCTCTAATAAGTACAATTGGGGAGGAGACATTATACATAGCAGGGTCTTCTCAGTGGTGGCACCCTATTTTGGGAGCCTACAGGCCAGAGGTTCTCTACCATTGAGCCCACCAGGCCTCAGAGGTTGGCTTGTTAAGCAGTTCTGGGCAAACCACAAAGCACGTGACGTGTCATCCTTACGACTTTGCAGCTGTGGCTTGAATCCAGGGACACAAAGAAAGAATCTTTCTTCCTTCAGCCACAGCTGAAACTTTAAATCACCTGTTGTCACCTGCCATCAAGTGACCAACAGCTTGGCCTGTCAAAGGGATATGTGGAGGGATGGCCAGAAGGCCATATCCATTTCTGAACTCCCGCTCCAGCCTGTCATGAGCAGAACAGATGCCATCTAGAAATAAGGAAAATAAGAAACTAATCTAATGGTATAAACAGCCCATCAACAACATGAGCTGCAGGAAGGAACACTAAAGCTGTTCCTTGGAGATGGCATGCTTCCTTTCTTCCTAGGTTGCTCACTAAGAGTATGAATTTTGTTAACATGGTGTTCCCTTTTCTATGATTTGAGTCACTCCCAGGTCTTTTGCTCACCTCCACAGAGAGCGCCTTTCCCAGGCTGAACAAAAATGGGTGCATATTGAGATCAGGGTCCTTGCGGAAGCAGTTGGGTTTGGCGTGATGCTGGTTATGCATATAGTTCCATTGGCTTGGTGGTCCACCCTTCATACATAATGAAAATACACACATAGATACCATTTATTCGTGGGTGGAGCTACATACTGTACTCATTACTGCTGTATAAAGATTGCAGAATATAAGAGATTAATAAATCTAGGTGTATACTGTCAGGGAGAGGCAAACGGGAAAAGATGAAAGGACAGTAACCAGCGGTTATAGAGAGCCTAAAGAGATTATCAGCAGCTTGTCGTCTGACAGTCAGTCTGACGTAGAGGGGGAGGAGGATGAGCCTGGGACAAGTCATGCTGTACACAGAGGAAGTAAGGGGAGGAGTTTTCGCAGACTTGCATGCTGGGTGCGGAAAAGGAGGAAGTAAGATTAGAGGGAGCAACTGCGCACAAGGAGAAGGACGTTAATGGAAACGCTGGAGATGTACGTTTGAACTTTGTCAAATAAATCAATTGTTGGGAACTAGCTGTGTAAATAAACCATATATCCTAAAGACAACACAGTCTCTGTTGTGCCTCCTTTCCAAATGGAAACATGAACCCTGAGTAAGCGTCTGAAATCACTGGAATCTTGCACCGCTCAGAGATTAGGGTGGCATGAAACAGTGTATTCTATTGGCCAAAGACTCTTGTAAAGTTTTAAGACGATATCTATGTTACAGAGATACATAGTGCTTATTTAGTACCTTGACTTTATTTGTTCTTTACTTCCTAGTGAACCAGGATCCACTGCTAGGTAGTACCCAAATTATTCTTTAGCCATGATGAACTGAGGTATTCTAAAGAGCCCCCTTACTGCCGAAGTGAGGGGAAAGAGTTGCCACAGTCCTTCACCAGAGTCTTTTAGCCCCAACAGCTGGTGTTGTGTAGCAAGCTGTTCAAATCTCACCAAAATCATGAAGCCACTAAGCCTTAAACCATGCTTTTCTTCACTTTGCCCCCTGAGTATGGACTGAGGCAATACTAATAGAGTGTTGTACGAATGAGTGAGATCCCATATCTGAAGCACACTGAATGCTTGAAACATCATATCATCAACACTATTTTCATTATCCTTGTTATCATCACACCAGACAAGCCCAAGAAATGATCCTTTTCCCCCCAGTGAAGTGCAAAGAGGGCACTGCTATTGGGACATTGTCATTGTATCTATTTGCATATCATTTTACCTTACATATTCCCATCACAATGAAGTGAAATGGTCTGTTCCACTTGGCCTTCTGAAAGACTGAAAGATGCCCAAGATCATGTTGTAAAAATGCATACTGGATCTGGAAGGCAAAAAGCAACACTAGGACAATGTGATGCAGTATGGCACCATATATTTGAGAAATGGTGAAGAATTCTGCTACTGCTTTACACGATAAACTCAGGAGCATCAGTGCTAATTTATTGACCAGAACGCCAACAAAGAGGCTGAAATTCCACTGACACAATAAAATTCCAGCATTGTGGCTAGGGAGAATGCTATGAATCATAAATCAGTTCATTGATCCTGGAGGTGCTGAGAAACACCCCAGAGATCTTCATGACACAAATACATTACCTGTGCAACGGTGAACAGTGCCACACCAACAAGGAAGGGCACCCAAGATACTCCAAAATACCAGATAGTCAGCCAGGATGCAGTATCTAGCAGGAAAGCATGCAGAAACATGAAGCCGAAGAAGAGAAAACGAGGTTGTAGGAGTCCCATCCTTTTCACTGTGGTGCGCAGCTCATGAAAATCATTGACCAGCATTGCCTGTGAGAGGTGCCTAAAGTTAATATCTCTTATCTGTGGTTATATATGATGCAGACTGCGAGTGGAACAGACTTACAGAAACATACTCTGGAAGGCACCCAGCCAGCAGGGGGACTGTGAGACCAGGGGATCTCCTTTAGCTCAGTGTCTAACCAGGGACAGGTTAAAAAAGCAAACAATCCCATCTCCACTATCTCCCCATCTTCATTTCAGTGAGAGATGAAGAGGAAGCTGTAGCAAGCAGATTCTCCATAGGGGTAGGCGCCTTTGTAGCTTGGATTGTCTGCAAAAGGACAGCTGGCTACATTCTAATAATTTGAAATACTGAGCTTCTGCAGCATCATGAAAAATCACATGCCCAGTGTGTGTTTTCTATTCTTCAGTGATCACTAGGACACAATTACTTAAGATGTTGAGAGCAAGGTTATAGGGTCACAAAGGGAGTCCTACAGCCAGTTAGGTGCCACAACTAGAACATGTGCTAAGCATGTTACAGAATTGTAGTTGCAAGCTACTGTATATTTCCTGTATTTGTTATCTACAGCGTTATTCCTACCATTAGGCAGAGTTGGTGAGGGAGGACAGTACCAGACTTCCTCCTAAGTCCCCCAGCAACTCCCCTTTATCAGAAAACAAAACTGTGTATGTCATGCAGCCTACTTAAGATATCCTGCTGGTCTCAGGTGTGACGATGGACACTGTCCTGACACCAGCATCACCAGCACTGAAGCTATGGGTCAGATTCCAGACCAGCAATATTCAGTATATGTAATGGAGAGGGTGCCATCTTATCCTTCCTCCCAGGCAGCAAAATGTCTTGAGGCTGGCCACACCACATATCCTTAAAAGAAAGTTGTGAGGGAAACTCACATTTTTGGTTGGTTCACAGCTGGGTTGATCAGGTGCCAGCTCCCCAATTAGTAGGGGGCTCAGGTATTTCTTGACTAAGTCCTCATCCTTATGGAAAGCGGTGAAAGCATCCTAAAACCACAGAGAGAACAAAAATAGGGTGTAAAACGGAGGAGGCTGCTATGCTGAAGTGATGGAGCTGATATTCTGGGAAGTTTGTTTTCAGCTCCACAACAAATGATACAAGGTGCTGGCTGGTTCTCTTCCTTGAGGGCCGATAGTCTCAGTGATGCAGGCTGATGGGTGATTTTGGAATTACAGTTCATTGGACAGTTGGGATTGGGAGTCAAGAGTGGGGAGGGAGGTACAATCAGGGTTTTTTATTTTTTTAAAAAAGTCAAGTGGTGTATAATTTTTATTAAATAAATAAATACAAATTCTGAACAAGGAAGGAGATACGACTTGACATTTGGAAGGGGAAGTAACAGGACCTCTGTGGGCCAGTGAGGGGTGGGGGGAGAAGCAGCAGTAAAATGAGGGGGAGGAACTGTTGTGAAAGAATGAGAGAAATGAGAATGGAGGTAAAGTAGGCGAAAAAAATAAAGAGAAGCTTAAGAAAGGACAACATACTGAGAATTTTGCCTGGGGGATGTGTAACTTTGGGCAATTCCCTCTTGCAGATGTATGATGAAAGAAAATCCCAGTGACACATTTGGGAGTGACATACATTTCACCCGTTCACTGTTAAGTCAAATAAGTCACATATGAAGGCCACTCCATACAGAATTTTCCCGCTGGTGCTGGTTCTCATTAGTGGTCCCCCACACAATTCTCTCCCCCCCCCCCACTTAAGTTTCCTGAGTTTGCTGATACCTCCCTCTCTCAAGTGTGGGTGTGCTGCTGTTATCATTCCGTAAGTCCAAGCACTCCAAGACTAGGGTAAAGATAACAGTTGGGAAATGCTTTTTTTCTTCTGCATTCCCTTGGGGACATTTGTTTTTGGGCTGGCATATCAGCAATAGTTAGGGCCAGAGCCACCCCATTCTGTCTCTGACTCTCTCTTAAAGGTGAAACAGGGAGATGTCCAGGGAAGTAATGAGGGGTGCTGGCTATCTCAAGATTATCACACACACCCTACGCTATACTCTTTCGATCTTATTCTCTCTCAAACAGAGTCAGAACTGGGTGTGGATGCATCCATTAAAGGATGGCTGTCTAAAACCCCCTCTCCCCACCACCCAAAGTAAGACCACTAACTCCAGCTTCTAAAATTAACCAGCTGCATTTTTGTACTCTCACTCTCACACCTGAACATCCAGCAGAGGCGGATTTAAGGGAGCAAAACTTTTCCTCCAAAGAAAGCAGCACAGGGAGAGTTTCCTCACCTTCTTTGTACCAGGCTCTTCTGCCAACTCTGTGAATGTGAGTATTTTGTGTCCTGAATGACCGAATTCACAGCAGGGAAATCAAGCCCCCGAGCCGCAAGATCCATAGCAAAGACAACTGCTGATTTCTTGCCACAAAATCAGTGTAGACCTCCATTCTATTCATGTGCTGCTTCTTGCCCCAAAGAGCCAGTATAGAGAGCCCGGGTCGAAGATGGCAAAAGACTCTAAACAAATACTGAACCTCTTTACAGCTTGAAAAAAAAATACAATACTTTTCTTATTCAGATGACTTCTCAAAAAGGAGTACAGCATATTGATTTTCTCATGCAATTCACAAGCAACATGGTTCTGTTTCAAAGTTGCTGGGGTACTGAACTTTGCCTTCTGGTGTACCCAGATATATGCTGGGTGTCTCAAGCTCAGCCAAGCCAGGTCCTCCACTGATTTGGTTTGCATGGCTGAGAAAAACAGAGTCTGGTGCAAAGCTGGGAAGACCCCAGACGCCAGAGATGTAGTTAGGGCATTTCCTCATGTGCTGTGACAAGATTCTTGTTGTGGGAGTTTGTGCATGACTAACTGTCATGATCCTGTGTGGCTGTGGCGCTCTGCATTTGGGAATTGTGTGGAGGAGAATATCTCTTTCAGGGGACTTAGATTTTCTTCTCCATTCCGGTTTGCCCTGCCCTGTGGACTGCAAGTGAACTGCTTTCAACCTTCCCACTTGGCCTGAGTGAAAGGAACTTAAACATGAGGACTACTAATGGTCACATTCTTCATCTTTTCTACCCTCCTCAAAGACGCAGAGGGAAAAAGACAACCTGATGACTTCTGGTTTAAATTGTTTTGGAAGCTATTCAGATAAATGGTTGGAGGGGAGTTGTAGCAACAGTTATTGGTCATAATAGCTCAATTGTCCCTAAACATGATGAACAGGTTGCAATTAGTCCTTTTCTTCTAGAGAAAGGGTGCCAGCACTCACCATGAAGTTGTTAAGCAAGTGCCACATTTTTAATTAGTGCTTTTCTTCTAGAAAAAGGGTATATACACTTGAGTACCCACAAAAAAAGATGCACTGGTGGCAACCATTTTTGATCCTGGCATCTGAGGAGCATCAGTCAGTGACAGACTTGTTCTGTGCACCATAACTCAAATCTAAAAACTCTTAAAAGTTCTACTCCCTCTGGAGTAGAAATCATATATCGAACAGATGGAAAGCTCTTTAATCTGAGCAGGCAGTAAGGTTACTGTAACTTCTGTCATAGAGCTTCAGTATGCTGATGACAACGTGGTGCATGTAGACTCAGAGGATGAAATCCAAACCATCCTAAATATCTTCACAGAAGCTTACAAAAAGCTTGGCCTATTGCTCAACATCCAAAAAACAAACAAAAAACCCAAAGTGCTGCACCAACAAGCATAAAACAACCCCTCTGCGGCACCACAAACCCAACTCAGTGGTGCAACATTGGAAAATGTTGATCACTTCACCTACCTGGGCAGTTATCTTTCCACAAGGACCAACATTGATGTCAAAACCAGCATCGCCTGAACTCTGAGTGCAGCTTTCTCCCAAATGAAGTGCAGAGTGTTTGAGGACTGGGACATTCACAGGGAAACCAAAACGCTTGTTTACAAAGCTATTTTACTACCAGCCTTACTGTATGCTTGTGAAACATGGACCACTTATAAACGCCATCTCCAACTCCTTTGAAATATTCCATCAACAGTATAGCTGAAAAATTGTACACATCAACTGGGAAGACGGGCAAACTAATGCCAGTGTACTAGAAGAAGCAAAGATCACCAGAGTCGAAGCAACGATCCTTCAACATTAACTTTGTTGGACTGGTCATGTTGTTCAGATGCCTGGTTATCATTTTTCAAAACAACTACTCTATTCCGAACTTAAAATAGAAAGCGTGCTGGTGGTCAACAAAAGAGGTTTAAAGACTCTCTCAAGGCAAATCTTTAAAAATGTAGTATAAACACTGACAACTGGGAAACACTGGCCTGAGAGCACTCCAATTGGAGAACAGCCATTACCAAAGGTGTCATGGGCTTTGAAGACACTCAAACTCCGGTCGCAAGGGAGAAACATGCTAAAAGGAAGGCACACTTGGCAAATCCACACCATGATCAACTCCCTCCCAGAAACCTATGTCCCCACTGTGGAAGGACATGTGGATCCAGAATTGGCCTCCACAGTCACTTACGGACTCACTGTTAAGACCGTGTTCATGGAAGACAATCTTACTCGGCTACAAGTGATCTACACAGGAGAAGAAGAACTCTGATCCAGCTAGACCAGCAGTGAGTCAATGTTAAGAATACATAGGCCAGAACAAGTCGTGTGGCGCACCTTTTTCTCTATAAAAATGATTAGAGCTTGCTTGCCTGCTAGTCTGAACAAGGGAACAATTGCATAGTTCCTATTTAATTCAGTGGATCATCAAGCATAGTGAGGCAGTCCAAGTGTGGGCATGGTCCAATAACCAGAGTCATGAGACAAAGTCGGGTCAAACACAGCAGAGCCATCCGAAGGTAGGCATGATTCCAAAAGCAAGTCATTACTGGCACGGACAGACAGTTTAGCGTAGGCCACAGAACAATTATTAGGTTGCACATAATAATTAGATAATGATTTCTGATGTAGTTGTGATGCTTAGCTTATTTCTTAGTTGCTGCTTTTTGAAGTGTTTTATAGCGTGTAATTGTTTTATTGATGATTTGTTAATTTTGTGTTTTATGCTGTATTTGTGATGTTCTATTATGTCATTGGCTTTTTATTGTTTGTAATCCACTTTGAGATTCATTTGAATGAAAAGCATCATAGAAATAAAAGCAATCAATCAAAGGAGATTAAGAAACATCTAGGTCATGCCCAGGTGCTATGCCATTTCCAACATGAATGCTATTTTTAGTTGTTATAATGCTCATCATTTTAGCAACAGAAATAAACTATTAGTTATTTCTTTTGAGATTAATTTCAAAGGTGTGCTGCATACCACCAACAAAATGTTATCAGTGCTAACTTTAATTCATCAAGGTATCCCCATTCATTTTCCTGCTTTATTGGATTTATTTTTTTTTATAAAAAAAACAAGCTGCAGATGAAAAGACATAAATTATGCCCCTTACCAAGAATGCTCAATGAAAACAAGTTTTCTTTCAAACTCACCAAGTAGACCCACTAAAATTAATTTACCTAACTAGTCATGTTCATTAATTTCATTGGGTCTACCCTGAATAAAGCTTAGCTGAATGCCACCAAAATAGCCTTTTATTAGGCTACCTTTGATCATAGGCAGTGCTTTATGAATTTCAACTTCACTGAAAACACCACTGAATGAATTTGGTTGGGAAGCTATTGTGAGAGTGCAAATAGAGAAATATGAAATCCTAAGCATAACTTAACAAGAAACCACACCCACCCACCCACCCAAACCTGAGAGATCTCACTGATGTTTCTGAAATTCCTCGAGGCTCCCCAGCGTTATTGATATTTTGTCTGAGGAAAACCCCTCAAATCCACTTGAATATCACCCGGACAAAATTTAGATGGTGCTTCTGAGCAAGCATTTTTTGAAGACGCTTTGAAGCTTAAGGTTGCAATCTCACACATTATTAGGCTGCTTAAATCCCCTGGGATTGAAATGCTGTGGGATTTAAGCAGGCTAACATTATATAAGGTTCTAATCTACTATTTGCCCCATTTCCATGTCTGAAAGAGGAGTTGCAGACTCTTGCTTCATCCATCCATCCATTCATTCCCAGATACAACCCAAATTCTTTTCTGAATAGCCTGCAACTTCTGGAATTTCCTTTTTTGTCCCTTCAGATGCTTCTTCCCTTAGTCTAAATCTTTTTAGCACCCTCATATATTATACAACGTTGGCAAGTAAGCACCATATCATATGATCATCTGAGGCTGCCTTACATTAAGTCTAACCATTGCCCATCTCACCCAGTCCTGTCCATTTTGCCTGGCAGTGGTTCTCCAGGGAACCAGGCAGATACTGTACCTTTTCTATGTCTCCTACCTGAAATCCACTGAGATAATAGGCAGTACCAAGATTGAACCCGGGACATCATGCATACAAAGCTGATGTTTGGCCATTAAGCTATGCTTCTTCCCAAATGCTCTGGATCCCCAGGCCCCACTACAAGCTCTCACCGTGGCATCTTGTCCTGCATAATGGCTGATGACACGGGTTCCTCCAGGGTGTCGCAAATGGAATTGGCTGATATCATAGATCTTCCTTCGGATTACCAGCCATCTCTCCTCCTTGAATTCTCCCTTGCCTGTGCGGAGTCCTATCTCCTCCCAGGTGAAAAACTGTGGGGCACCCAAGGCAAGTTCTGGCTTTCCCACACTAGTGCCCGACTCTGGAGGCATCCTGACCATCCACTGAGCACATACAGCTCAGTTTTCCAGCTAACTACTCTGCTTCCACTCTGTCCAGTGGAAAGGTTGGTGCAACTGTGTCTCTGTGCTCTGCTTTTATAGAGACCTATTGTCATCACCACCCTTTCCATTCCATTGCTCCAGGCGTTTTCTTTCAGAGCCGTCCTATTTTGCTCTTCAGCAATGCTTCATAGGAGTCACCCTTCACCAGTCATGTCAGCTCATGATTCTTCTTATGAGATTCAATGAACCCATCAGCGTACATAACGCTTTATCCTTTGGGGCTATGCATTGTGCAAGAGCTACAGCCCATTCTAACAAAGCCTTTATCTACAAGTGCTATAATCCTCACCAACACTTTGAATTTATTGAGCCACACAATGCGTGATTTCCATACCACACAATGTGTGGTTGTATGTTGTGTAATGCCAATCATACTAGTCGCTAGTGATCTCTGCTCTGATACAGCCTTGAGTATTGGTCTAGAATTCCTAGGCTTTGTGATCTGCTATAGCTCTATATTGTGGTAACCCCTACTTCACAGCATTAGGCCCTCACTCTATTCAGTCAAAAGTATTGCTTCCCTCACTTGAGTGGTAGCCCCAAAGGCAGAGATTTGGGGGAACCATAGGGACAAGTATGGTAGAGGAACAGTATATGGCTGATGGTGATACCAGCAACCTCCTCCTTGACTAAGTAGTAATGAGAATATTTTCATTTGTCCCCATTCACAATGAATACATGGCAAAGTCAAGAAACCACTTGACAATTTTGATTTGACAGTCTTGTCGATAACATTACTATTTTAATCCTGTGCCGCAGAATCTTAGTTCTTAGGCAGGAAGAACCAGATGCACAAATCTAGGACGGGGGACACCTGGCTTACTACCAGTACATGTGAAAAGGATCTAGGGGTCTTGGTGGACCACAAGCTTAACATGAGTCAACAGTGTGATGCAGCAGCAAAAAAAGCTAATGCTATTCTAGGCTGCATCAACAGAAGTATAGTGTCCAGATCAAGGGAAGTAATAGTACCACTCTATTCTGCCATGGTCAGACCACACCTGGAATACTGTGTCCAGTTCTGGGTGCCACAATTTAAGAAGGATGTTAACAAGCTGGAATGTGTGCAGAGGAGGGCAACTAGGATGACCAAGAGTTTAGAAGCTAAGCCTTATGAGGAATGGTTGAAGGAGCTGGGAATGTTTAGCCTGGAAAAGAGGAGATATGATAACCATCTTCAAATATCTGAAGGGCTGTCACATGGAGGATGGAGCAAACTTGTTTTCTCTTGCTCTGGAAGGTAGGACTCGAACCAGTGGCTTCAAGATGCAGGAGATTCCGACTAGACCTATGAAAAAATATTCTGACAGTAAGAGCTGTTTGACAGTGGGACAGTCTCCCTCGGGAGGTTGTGGACTCTCCTACCTTGGAAGTTTTTAAGCAGAGGTTGGATGGCCATCTGCCATGGATGTTTTAGTTGAGATTCCTGCATTGCAGGGGGTTGGACTAGATGACCCTTGTGTCCCTTCCAGCTCTAATATTCTATGATTCTATTAATCTTTAGAGCTGAGAGCATCCCAGCGCACCTGTTTCAACTAAAGAAAGCAACAACTTAGAATAGGTCTAGATTGATCCACCCCATGTCCTGGAATGAAGACATGAGATATGAATGCTGTAAAGGTCTCAACGGACTTACAGCAAAATATTATAAAGCTTTAACAGAATTTACAATTAACATTTTGTGATTATCAGAATTGAATAGAGAGTAAAGAGGGGAAATATGAAATGCAATTTAAAAAGATATAATTTAAGGTAATCATGGACTGGGAGGGAGGGGAGTCGTGTGCTCGCGAGAGCAGAAGATAATGTGAAAAAATTGAGTATTTATATAAAATGGAAACTTAATAAAAATTATTTTTTTAAAAGGAGACTCAGGTCTCCTTGTCAGATGTGTCCTTGTGAGCCCAAGTATCCTTTGGCCCAAGCGCACCCTGTTAGCTCTGGGACAATCTACACTGTGCCCATCTCAGTAACTGTAGTAAAAATGCTACAGACAGCATTCCCTGTTTGAGAAGGACTTGCCTCCTCAGCTGAATGTCTCAGCTTCATTTTTCCTGTTTCTCCCCCCGCCCCAATTATTTTTATTAAATTGGTTAATTAAATTTCCAAATTATTACAAATCAAACCAAATTAATTTAATTGAATGCAGTTTCTAAAAATCAGGTTTCCCGCTCCTGTTCCAAACATATGATTATCACCTCTACAGTGGTACCTCAGGTTAAGTACTTAATTCGTTCTGGAGGTCTGTTCTTAACCTGAAGCACCACTTCAGCTAATGGGGCCTCCTGCTGCCACCGAGCCACCGCTGCACGATTTCTGTTCTCATCCTGAAGCAAAGTTCTTAACCTGAAGCACTATTTCTGGGTTGGCGGAGTCTGTAACCTGAAGCGTATGTAACCTGAAGCATATGTTACCTGAGGTACCACTGTACTTTGTTCTCTTTTGCAAACCCCAGGGAAGTTGTGATCTTCCTTCCAGGAAGCTACTATTTCGTTTTGAAATGGTGGGCACAGGAAACAAATAATAAGCAGCAAATGTTGATTCCCAATAACGGAGTTCACAACTTTTGCATCTTGTAGATAATCCTTCTCTGTTTCTGAAATGTAGTCCTTCAAAAGGAAGATACATTAGTATGAGGTTCATAAATAGACATTCACACTTTGCCAGAAACTCTTTGCCAAATCAAGTGTTAGGTTGTGGGCGAACATATCAGACGACACAGCGTTTCTTCCAAAGCAGCTCTTTATTTGTAAGCTGGAACAGAACTGAACTGAGGAGCTCAGTCAGCCTGCTTATATAGAGCTCCACTAAAATGCAACAGTAGCCATTTTCTGTAACTAGCCAATCACTGAACGTCACTTTCAATCCTTCATTTGCATAGTAAAGGTAAAGGTAAAGGTACCCCTGCCCGTACGGGCCAGTCTTGACAGACTCTGGGGTTGTGCGCCCATCTCACTCAAGAGGCCAGGGGCCAGCGCTGTCCGGAGACACTTCCGGGTCACGTGGCCAGCGTGACATCGCTGCTCTGGCAAGCCAGAGCCGCACACGGAAACGCCGTTTACCTTCCCGCTGGTAAGCGGTCCCTATTTATCTACTTGCACCCGGAGGTGCTTTCGAACTGCTAGGTTGGCAGGCGCTGGGACCGAGCAGCGGGAGCGCACTCCGCCTCAGGGATTCGAACCGCCGACCTTTTGATCGGCAAGTCCTAGGCGCTGAGGCTTTAACCCACAGCGCCACCTGCGTCCCTGTTTTCATTTGCATACAAACTATCTAATCACTGAACGTCACTTTCGATCCTTCATTTGCATAACTATATACAGTATCCCCCTGCTGGCCCAGGGTGAGAACTTCAGTACATAACACCAAGGACATAAATTTGTACTATAACTAAAGTAAAGAAGGAAGAGTATGCAGAAGATTTGAAAATCAAGAATATAAATGGGACGACCAGTCAGATTTGAGGCCTGATTGACCTACAGGGGTTTTTCTCCAAAGTGAATTGGGGATCTCTAAAAAGTTTTGGGGTGATTCGGATATTTGGATGTTAAAAAAAATCTGTAGACATCATGTCTGAGGTCAATGGTGCAGTATGAAGGCTGTCTGTCAAAGCTGTAGCTGGGTCCAAGGCGGGGAGTCGGGTGGGATCAGGAACAGGTCAGGGTGCAGGCAGAAACAGGCTAGCAACAACGTTGCTCCCGCAACCTGGGACTGGGGCTGACTGCCTTTATTCTGCCCCGAGGCATAGGGCATCCCCGGTCCACAGGTGACTCACCTCTCCTGGCCCGGAGGCGAGCACTCCTCCTGCAGGAACTTAGTTCCCCCCGCCTCTCTGCCCTGAGCCTCTGCAGCTCAGGAGAGGCTGGAGGGTTACCGGACCCAGAGGTAACCTCCTCTTCCCCTGACGGGGCTGAGAGTGGAGCACCTGCAGGCAATGGGTCCTCCATCACTTCAGGGGCCAGAGCAGACTCAGCTGGTGCCTGCACCTGAGGATCCAGCACAGGTAAGGACCCTTCAGGCTCAGGCCCCACCCCCGGCTCAGCTGGTTCTGGAGGCGGGGACTCCTGTGCAGGCTGGGATTCCTCAGGTTCAGCCTCTGAGTCCAAATCCCAGGCCGTCACAAGCAGCTATGCCCACAAATTTCATCTAACTCTGCCAAATATCAAAAAGTTATAGATGGTTCTTGGGGGAAGAGGAAGTGTTTAAATTTGATAGGGCTCCAGCACAAAAACCCTTAGTCTGATTTGTCTGTAATCTGTCAGATATTTTCTACTCTAAAAGTTAATGAGCTTGGAGATAGCCCAGTCAGTAGAGCACAAGACTGTTAATCTGAGGGTCAAGGGTTCGAGTCTCACACTGGGCAAATGATTCCTGCATTGCAGGGAGTTTGACTAAATGACCCTCATGTTTCCTTCCAACTCTACAGTTCTATGGGTCTATGATTAATATTCCTACAAATTTCATCCAATGCTGCCAAAGATATATATTTATATAGCAGTTTTTAACTTTTCCCATAATGGAGAATGGGAGTGGCAGAAAGCACTGATTTTCCCAGTTGGGAATCAGATTTGGACCTCAAGACAAACCAGCTAGCCTCTGAAGCACTTCAAACCAAACCTTGCTGTTTCCTCAAGTGCCAAAGTAGAGTCTTTACCAAATATTGTGGGCAGTGAACACCCCTAGCAAAAATGTTGCTATAATAGAGGATCTCTACTGCCATTCCTAAGGGACGCGGGTGGTGCTGTGGGTTAAACCACAGAGCCTAGGACTTGCTGATCAAAAGGTCGGTGGTTTGAATCCCTGCGACGGGGTGAGCTCCCGTTGCTCAGTCCCTGCTCCTGCCAACCTAGCAGTTTGAAAGCACGTCAAAGTGCAAGTAGATAAATAGGTACTGCTCTGATGGGAAGGTAAACGGCGTTTCCGTGCGCTGCTCTGGTTTGCCAGAAGTGTCTTAGTCATACTGGCCACATGACCCGGAAGCTGTACGCCGGCTCACTCGGCCAATAAAGTGAGATGAGCACCGCAACCCCAGAGTCGGTCACGACTGGACCTAATGGTCTGGGGTCCCTTTACCTTTACCTTTACTGCCATTCCTATTTCTAAATGTGTATTGCTGTTGATGGTATACTAAACAGCATACAGAAAAACCTGAACCCAGCTGTACAGCCTTGGTTATTCACCAACATTAAATGTATTTCTTACTAATTCTAATACAGCCTAATTGACCATAGCCATGTGTGTGTTATCTATCCATTGCTGTTGGGGTTCAGCTGATTGACTACTAGAGAGGACAGGTGTGGAATAAAGTTTAAGACTGGCTTTAGGTTAACTAGGCTTAAAGAACCACTTACAAAGCTTTAAGAGGTGGACTGAAAAAACTGTAAACATGGTGATAAGGGGGGGTGAGGTTTAAAGGAGCAGCTCCATCAGAAAGACTGGAAACACCTTTGGACATTAAGCCAGTAACAGACATATATAAAGCTTCCTATAATGACCAATAATCCTTTGTTGCCATTTCCTCTCTCTTTTTTTCTTAATTATAATGTTTTATTAGTTTTTTTTAACATATCGTTTTCAATAGTAATTAAACATACTTTTACATCTTATTCAAGTTTTTGACTTCCATCAATCCTGTCTGAAAATTTTCCAATCTAATCTCTCAGTATGCATTTCTTATCTTCCCTATTACATTTCAAACTCATCACCAATATCTCTATCTTTTTCTACTTTGTAACACTTCGTATATTTCTCCTTACAAAACTTCTTGTAGTCCTACTAGCATAATTTGTTGATTACAGTTGCTCTTCAAATAATTCATATACTTCTTCCAATCTTCTGTAAATCTCTGGTCCCGCAGGTTTCGAATCCTTCCTGTCATTTTGTCCAATTCTGCATAGTCCATTAATTTCGTCTGCCATTCTTATTTCGTCGGAATTTCTTCTTGTTTCCATTTCTGGGCTAACAATACTCTTGCCGCAGTTGTTGCATATAAAAACAATTTAACATCTTGCCTATTAATGTCCTGACCTATAATACCAAGTAAAAATGCTTCTGGTTTTTTAAAAAAATGTATATTTCAACATCTTTTTCATCTCATTATATATCATTTCCCAGAAGTTCTTTACTTTTTTGCATTCCTACCACATATGATAAAATGTTCCTTCTTTTTCTTTACATTTCCAACATTCATTATTTGTCTATACATCATTCTCATCATATTCTCTTTCAAAGCATTACAGGCTGTAAATTTTATCCTTTCATTCCTCAATCTTTCCCATTCTTCAAGCTGTATATTATATCCAAAGTCTTTTGCCCATTCAAATGCCATTCCAACAGTATTTTATACATTTTAGACATTGTTTTACATTCATTGTTTAATATTTCTATTTCAAATTTTGATTTTTTATCATCAAATCCTTTTTCCTTTAAATCCTCTTTATATATTTCATTGACTTGGCGATAGTGCAACCAATCATTTACATATTCTTTAACTTCTTCATATGGTTTCATTTTCCATTTATTTCCTCCCCCCCCCAACAATTTCTCATAGGTAACCCAATTTTTACTCATATTTATCTTTTTCACACTCATAGCTTCTAATGGAGATAACCACCACGGTGTTTTACGTTCTAATAAGTTTTTATACCTGTCCCATACTTCATATAAAGATCTTCGAAATATGTGATTACCAAATCCTTTATGGATTTTTGTTTTATTATACCATAGATATGTGTGCCATTTCCTCTCTTGACAGTTGTAGCAGCAACCACTCAGAGCTGTGTATTTCTGTCACTGGAGTTCGTGTTTTCTTTCTAAGAAACAGCAGCCAGACTGCCTAATCCCTGATTCTCTAGGACTTCAGCAATGCTTTGTTTAGAGTTGTTTAGAGACAAGATTCTATCTTTCCTTAACTTCTTGACAAGTGGCTTACCTTCTGTTCTTCTTTTCTTCTTATTATACATGACTAGTACTGCTGCAATCTGATAAACAGGAGGTACAGTATTATATATGAGGGAAAACTCCACCATCTCCTTACTAAATCCCATCAAATATATTCAAAGTTTCTCATCAGGAGAGGATTAGGACATTCTGAAATAGCATCCCTGGAGCTTTTGGTTTCCCAAGTTGTTGCCGTTATGAAGGATTTAAAATTTAGCAACAGCAGCAACGAACAAGCAAATTCTTCAAGTCTGAACTTGTACTCTTAAATATGAAGAAAAAATATCATCAGAAAAACCATAAGGAAAAGCTGCAACTTTCAGAGACACGGAAAACACTTTCCTAGAAATCCTTAGATATTGTTAAGAGATTTATTTACAAATTACAGCGGATTATATCAGAGTAGTCCAAAAAGAGGTGCCAACTCAAATGACGTGTGTCCTACTGAGATGTATCGGGGGCGGGAGGTTGGTGGGACTAGACCTGACTTAGCACTGCATGCTTGCATACTTGGTGCAGCACCAAGCCAAACTGCAGCAGCAGAGTGGGGGAATTGCTGCAGTCCACCAGGGTTTGCTGTCCATCACCAGGAAACCCCTCCTTGGAGTGGGACTAGTGGGCCTCCACCCTGTGCTGGACCAATGAGACAGGCTAAAGATGTGATTATGGTGTTCTGCTCTCTCTGCCACCTAGTGGCCTCCCTGACCAAGCTGATCAAGGTGATCCCTGGTGTGGTGCTGGAGCCGTCTGGAATGGTGAGTGACGTCAGCTTAATCTATGCTAAGGACACCTTGGGTTCGGCTTGGGATTTCATGGCTTCCAGAGCAACCATAGGGCCTCTCTCATACGGTTATCCGCACAATACGCAGAGCAGGACACATACTTGATCTGGTCTTTGTGGGGAGCTGATAGACTGGAAGTTGTATGTTTTGATACTGCATCATAGTCATGGTTAGGCCACCTCTTGGTGGTCTTGAGGCAGCTATTCCCACCTGCAATTGATAAATACAATGGTGTGTGATAAGTACTGGCCAGCTACCAATAACATTTTTTCCCAAGAGAGGGTGGTGGAGAAGGTAGTGTTGGAGCAGTCTGAAGAATTCCTAGATGACACTGATTATCTGGATCCACTTAAAACTGGGTTCAGGTTTGGTTTTGAGACTGAATTAGCCTTGGTCACTCTGGTGGATTACCTTTATCAAGAACAGGATAGGGGAAATGTGACCCTATCACACTTATTAAGAGCAAAGGCTTGAGTGGATACAAACATTCCCCTGGCACCTAAAAATTGATAGTGATGGTGCTAAGTGCATCTTTCTAGGGAAAGCATTCCACAGTCAGGGAGCCAGCACTAACCAGGCCAGCACTCACATTGCCATCCTTAGCATCTGCCTCAGGTTTCATTGGAAAACATGCATGCACACTGATTGGCCATCCTGCCTGCCTGCCTTTCTGCTCGCTCGCTAATTCTCTCTCCGTAACTTACTGCCCAGCATCTAGCCACAGTTCTTGTTTAGAAGGAAGAGCCATTCATTTAAATGGGACTTATTCCAAATGAAGCGGGTTTAGGACAACAGCTGCCAATATTAAGTTCTGAGAGTACCGAAACTTTCCCAGATTTATTTTCTGTACAAGGCAAGTTGAAACAAGAAGAGGGCAGATAGGTGATTGTGTGAAATAAAAAATTTCACAGGAGGTGACAAAAAGAAGAAGAAAATTGCAGGAAAGGGAGAGAAGGTTCAGATCCCCAGGTAAAGAGAACCTTAACCTTAATTAAATTAATTAACACAGTCTATGCATGTCTACTCAGGTCTAATTGTTTGAATGGAACTTACTCTCACATAATTGGGTACAGAGCTGCAACTACAGCGGCGATTTGGAGTGGAAATGGTTTGCAAAATGGCAACTGTGCAAACTAAAAGGGGGGGAAACCCTTTTGTTCTTGGCATGCAACTACATGTTGCTTCAGTGTGGGAGAATCTAGGGAGTTTCACCAAACTTCATCAGTAGAGGGGCAACAAAGACCAACTGCCAACTATATTAGGTCCTGAGGGTGATGAGGCTTCTGAAGCTGCTTTGAAGCCCCTGCGATTGACGGAAACATTGGGAACTGCACCCTTTTTCTTTTAAGTTTCTTGTTCTTAATTAGGCAGGTTTCAGTAAGTTTTGGAAAATGGGATTAAGGGAGACTGGCAGTGGGGATTGATGAAGCTGTCAAATTCAGGTGTACAGTGGTACCTTGGGTTACAGATGCTTCAGGTTACAGACGCTTCAGTTACAGACTCCACTAACCCAGAAATAGTAGCTCAGGTTAAGAACTTTGCTTCAGGATGAGAACAGAAATCGCGTGGCGGCAGGCCCCATTAGCTAAATTGGTACTTCAGGTTAAGAACAGTTTCAGGTTAAGAACAAACCTCCAGAACGAATTAAGTTCTTAACCCGAGGTACCACTGTATTTTCTGTTTCCATTTCTTCCCTTTTTTCCAGTCTTCAGTTCTCTATATTTCCATATCAGTCACAAAAATTCCCTGCCTCCTAGGGCCATGTCCCACTTCTTCCCCTGCTCCTGTCTCAGCCCATGTGATGGATTTTCTTCACCAAATAGACCTTTCCCTTCAACTGACATTGTTTCATTCTACTTCCAAAAAAGTTGGTGCTAGAGGTGTCACAACATCCCTTAGCACATGACAGTAAATATATGTGATGTGACATCTGAACACTTCTCTGCAGAGCAGGTCCGCCCATGAAACAAGGTGAGGCAGTTGCCTTGAGTGGCAGTTGGGAAGAGGTGGCAAATCCACCTCCCTCGCTTGTGGGCCATAGCTACCTCCTCCTCTGCTGCATGCCAGCCTCCTCTTCTTCCACTGCTGCACAGTCCAATGCCCTCAAATTTAGTTTAGGTCCCAAATTAACTCTTATCATGCTTATGTCAGACACCACGCTTACACCTTATCTCTTGTTGTGAATGACAAGCGCCGTTGTTGTGAATGGCAAGCGCGGCGTGTCTTTGGTAAATGAGCGCACAAAGTCAAAAGTTCTTCAGTGAAACAGTAGGTATACATTTCAGTAATACCTAGGTATATATGTATTTTGTTTTTCTAGCTTGATCAAAATTATTTATTATTTCATAACAGGTAGATAGTTAAGAGCTTAGGTGGCTTCAGTGGTGGGCGCCTGGCGCCCCCCCGAATTCAGCACCTGGGTACCCCGCACCCCTGGGTAAAGACGGCCCTGTTGCTGCATGCCCGGTGTGCCTGCATGCCCACTTCCAGGCAGTGGTGGGCTGAGTCATTATGCCTCAGCCATCTCCCTTTCAGTCAGGTGTATACCATCAGAAACATATGTATAAACATGACCAGGCTTGGCTCTATAAATCTATCTACATAGGGAGAGAGTGGAGGAGAGAATAGAGTGGTTTTTAATTATGTTTTTTGGTTGGGGGTGAAACCATGTGGTGAAAGAGGAAAGCAGGCTGACTGTTAACCAGCTGCTTATATAGCACAGCAATATAACCATTGTAGGAGAGTCTTCTATGAGAGGCTGGCGGGCAAGGTGTGTGGGAAATAGACTTTGCAACACTGGCTGCCATGGCTGGGCAGGCCTCTAGGGTGGAGGGATAGGGATGTCATCTCTCTCATTTTGGGGAGCCTTGTGATGCTTAATTGCGGAGTGTCTTGTGGAATATATCCAGCCTCATATAATCAACATGTTTAACTCTAATGAATGCACAAAGGGGCTAAGACCACAGAGTAGGCTGTCCTGCCAGGCTTAGCTAGGCCACCTTGGAAGGAAGGGTTATCAAGCTCTTTGTTTTTTCCCTTTCCACCATGTGAACACTACCACTTAGGAGGTCTAATCTGGATGATCCAAGCTTAGACCACGTGGCTTAAGCAACCATCTTTGGTGTTTCTATGCAAATAATTGAGATGCCTTTTACTTTTTGGAACCTAAATTATACTGCCTGTTGTTGCTTCTTGCTGCTGTATGGAGAAGCATATGAATCTGAGCTCTGAAGGGTTTGTAAGTAAACCATTTATAATTTTCCAAACGTGTGGTCTCTTTTTATGCCAAGGCAGGTGGGGAACTTTGGAAGCAACTGTTGAAGGCAATGCAACAGTGTGCACAGGCCAATGGGGCTGGAGGTCCCATAGCATAGCCTTTCTACCACAGGTGAGCAGCTGCGCCCTGCATTTCTAGGGCCAACAAAAGGGAGATCCGAACCCACTCTTGGTGACCCTGGCAGTGTGTGCATAGGCATGCGGCAGTGGCGCCATTTTTCATTTTGCCTTCAGCTGCAAAATATCTAGGGCTGGCCCTGCTTCTCTGGATAAATCTGATATCTATAGGGTTTCATCACTAAATCTGATAACCTCATATTAGGAGATTACAATTTGTCCCAGTCTAGCTTCCACTGTGTTTCATAGAGCTTAGAAATTTCTAGCATATTTTATGTAAGACAATAGTGCTCATATCTCATATCTATCTGTTCCCAGCCAAATTGGCATGTCCCAATAGCTATGTAGTCCTTGAAAAGATCACCTCATTAGGCAATTGTAATTTCTCAGTACACATGTATAGGGTTGCACTATTAAACTAAGAAAATCAGTCAGCTAAGATTTATTTAGTCAGCAGATATCCACAGTGATATGTGATGCAGTGAAATGTGCTGCATTCAGACTGAAGATACCCACATTCAAATTGTCTTCAGCCATGAAACCCATTCTGGGAAAATTTATCATCCTCACATACAGTAGTTGTGAACGTAAATGAGGACAACTTATCAATATACCACTCTAAACACAGTTTAGCTGCTCAATTATATTGGTGCAACCCCTATGTGCAGTTGAAAACCTTTAGAAGGAGATGAAAAGTGGCAGCATTGTAGGAAAGAGACGGCTTACCTGTTTCACCTAGGATTCTACCAGTGCCATGTTGCCTTGAGTCACTCAGACCATGCAACTACACCCGCTTTTATGGCTGGGCCTCAAAGCATATGGTCTGCCACAAAACTACTCATTTCCCCAGCATCTCCAAAGCTAACGCATAGGGTTGGGACAACATGCTGAGCATGCAGGTGCATGTTGCATCCACATGAAAGCTACTCTGAGGTTAGCACAAGGGCCATCAAAGTCCTGCCAGCCCTCTGTGAATTCATCTTGGCACCCAGTAGGTCACACTTTATTTACTCTATTGCAAATCCAAATCCAAAGTGGGTTATAAATTAAAACAAATCCTGGTGCATCAGACAAGTACTGGTACTAAAAACAAGGAAGATAGCTCCAACTAGCCAACTAAAATAAACTTATACACCGGCACAGAAGTCCACCCATATTTAGCGGGCATCAAAAGGTTAAAAGAGTAGGTGCTAGTGATATCTTGGGGGGAGGGGGGGAGGTCTAAAGCTGGAGCACCACCACTGAGAAGGCTATCCCCTGTGTTGCCTTACAGCAGATCTCAGCTGTATGATACAGGTAAGAGAGACTGTTGTAAACAAAAATTGCCCTTTTCCCCTTATGGGATATCCAAGAGCCCATATAGAGTCCTTACATAGGTTCCCTATTGGTAGGAGAGAATAACAGAGGCCAACCAGAGAATATTGAGAAGCAAAGCAGCTTGTAAGCTTGATCTTTATTGATCTGTTGCAACAGGGTCTCCCCTCACCTGCAGGAGAGGAGGAGGAACCCAGAAAAATGGTGCGCAAGGCCTTATAAAGACTTTTGAAATTGCCACCCTGTAGATCAAGACCACCCCCATAAACATCATACATACATCACAGAAGGGGTGTAAGCTAAGACCACCCCTCAGATACATCATACCTACATCACAAAAAAGGCGGTCTAAAACAGAAATTCTGAATGTTGTTTTTCTCCTGTCTGGCAGGTTACTTGATTGGATTGCCCTGGGTAGTCTGGCCAGTCTTTTGTAATAATAAATACTTAGTTCCTGGGCTCACAGGCTCACACCCTATTCATATCTTAAATGTGCCCTTAAGACAGGATTTGTGAGGAAAGAGACAATGGGAGGTTTCCCACTTTGACCTTGCAGAGAAAACATTTGCTCAGTTTAGGAATCAAAATGGTTCCAGGTTGGTCTTCCTGTGCTGATCTATGTACGTGCTTGGTTGGTACACTTATGAACATTACCATATATCTAAGACCATAAAATTCCTATCACAGACTCCCTTGTAATATATGGTGAGCTGATGATACTGAAGGCTTTTCTTACTGTCTCCAGGTGCTGTTCAGGTATGAGCCCCATTTGGTACATATATCATGCTATGAATATGTTCATCCTAGCCGCCATTTATCACTGATAATTTATCACCTTGGTTTATCAATGTAATTGATCCCAGAGACATAGGACTAAATGCATAGGAGCTAATCAGTATATTGGAGACACCATCCGCACCCCAACAACAGAGATTACACTTTTAGTCTAAGATATTAATACTCCATCAAAAAGTGATGTTATTTTGTTATCGCCTGGTCTATGTTGTAAGATGTTAGAAGCAAACATGGGGAATATCATAGTTTCGGATCACAATCATTGGAACTCAGACCAGACCAAATTTCATAAAATCATACATAGACTTTACTAAAATAAAACTCTACAAGAGAGAAAAACTCCAAATAATAAAACAGATTAAAATAGCTCAGAAGGTAAGAAAACAACAAACTTATCCAGCTAATTAACATAAACACTTACACTTAAATCTCAGTAGGCTGAGCAATGGAACAAGATGCTTTCAAAAGCCCAAATAGATGCTGACCTTGGCTTGGCTAGCTCCCAAGAGTTTCCACCAATCCAGGTTTTATGGGAATTTAGACCATGGGCGTTCACCTTTTCCACCCAATTACCTTGTGACACTGGCCATGAAGTCTTAATAGCAGACAGCTATATGTAAACTTATTATTTCTGAGGTTCTAACCCATTCCCATAAAGCAGTCTTAAAAGGGGTGATATCATCACACAGCCTCCCAATGCTATCTTTGGAAGGTACATCATATGCTTTTGCTGAATGAGATGGAATCGTCTTGCAACAAGCAACTCAGTTCCATGCTCTGAAGTTTATTACAGGTTCAAATTGCTACATCCTGTTACAGCCCATTATTTTTATTCCAACTATGTAACATACCTTCTCAGTGTCCCAATTTTGCTGGGACAGTCATGGAATTCCTAAAGCCATCACAGCTTCTGACTTGATCACAGAAAGTCCTGCCAGTGGGCCCCTGGAAGCAGCTCCTGGGGCGGCAATATCATTGTGAAGGAGGTATGAAGTGACAGCAGATGGTGACAGCAGTCATGAAATTAAAAGACGCCTGCTTATTGGGAGAAAAGCGATGACAAACCTAGACAGCATCTTAAAAAAACAGAGACATCACCTTGCCGACAAAGGTCTGTATAGTTAAAGCTATGGTTTTCCTAGTGATGATGTATGGAAGTGAGAGCTGGACCATAAAGAAGGCTGATCGCCGAAGAATTGATGCTTTTGAATTATGGTGCTGGAGGCGACTCTTGAGAGTCCCATGGACTGCAAGAAGATCAAATCTATCCATTCTTAAGGAAATCAGCCCTGAGTGCTCACTGGAAGGACAGATCGTGAAGCTGAGGCTCCAATACTTTGACCACCTCATGATTAGAGAAGACTCCGTGGAAAAGACCCTGATGGTGGGAAAGATTGAGGGCACAAGGAGAAGGGGACGACAGAGGACGAGATGGTTGGACAGTGTTCTCGAAGCTACCAACATGAGTTTGACCAAACAGCAGGAGGCAGTGGAAGACAGGAGTGCCTGACGTGCTCTGGTCCATGGGGTCACGACTAATGGACTAAACAACAACAGCATGAAGTCTCCTTCCCAAAGCCTAGTTGGTGCTTACTAGGCTTTGTTTCTCCCTCACAGCCCTGCTGTCAAGCTCAGGAAGGAGGATGAGCTAGCGTTGTTCCATGTGGTGGTGGCTGTAGAGAGCATCCCATGGCTTTCTCATGGCCGTTGCCAATGGCCTCTTTCCTCACGTGGCTCATCCCTCATGGCTACTGAAGAGTGGGCAGGAGGAGGAGAGAGTACCACCACCAAGGCCTAACCCCATGTGACTCACTGGTTCTGAAGGGGGAGACAGTGATGCCCTGGGTGGAAATAAAGGAGGAACAGAGCAGAATGCAAGGCCTGGCAGGGGAATCTCCTCAGCCATACTCCATCCCACCACGAGGGGCTCCTCCACCAGTGCTTCCTTCCCCGCACAACACACCACCTGTGAGGGGAAGGGCTGAGAAGGAGCAGGAGGGCTCAGGACCCCCAGCACATGCTCTTGTTTTAAAGCTGAAGCTCACTCAAGGGTATGTGAGGTAGATTTTTTTAGTATTAAAAAAAGAGAGATGAGTTGCACCAGAGTGTGTACTAAGTTCCTCTCCTGTCTTGCTTTATGAAGCTCACAGTCCCCTTTGCTGCATCTCTTAGGAAAAGGGTCTTCTTCCTTCCAGTCAGTCATGGTGGCTGCCTGACCTGACCCTCTACTCCCATATTCCAAAAAAGATGAATTATTTGGGCAGAGCTTCCTATCCTTATTCCTGTTCCTGTTCTTCCTGATAACGTCCAGCTACCTGTTCTTACAGTGGCCGTCCAGATGCCCCAAGTGGAAGTCCACTAGCAGGACTAGAGTTTAAGAGCAGCAACTCTTCCCACTTGTGATTCCTAGCAGCTGTTATTTGGAGGCACTGACTGCCTCCACGGTGGAGGTAGAATGCAGCCCTTAACCTCCAGGGCACTGATGGCCATCACTACATCTTGTGGGAGAGAAACCCACAGTTTAGCTATGTGCTCTTTGAAGAGGTTAAACAAATAAGTACCGTACTGCTGCTTCTGCTCTCATGTGCCTGGGGCTCTTGCTAGTGGAAAGAACCAATACCAACTGATTCTAGTCATGAGGATAATTCAGCAAACCAACGATATTGTCCATGTAAAACCAAAATTATACACTTCCCCTTTAAAACAATTCACAAGTCTTCTACAACACAACATCCCCCTATTGCCAAAGAAAAACCAATACAAACTGAGCTGGTTGCTTTATGTTGTTATTATTTTAAATGTAACTTGGATATAATCATATCTATCTGCCGAGGATAGTCTGTAGCGTCCAAATGCCTGTGGAAGGCTTGTGGAAAATAAAACTTGTTGTAAGAGAAGTGTGTTTGGACTAACGTCACAGTCAAAATCACATCAAACTAAGCCCACTTCAGAGGTTAGCATCCCACACTATCACAGCTAATTATTTGAATATGCCTCACAATATTCCTGGAACATGGAGTTCTGACTGCAGTTTTGCCCTACATGGATCAAACAAATCTCAGTTGACAACTGCCACTACTTGAAGTTCACAAAAGTAAACTATTGCATGCACAGGTGTTTGGTGTACGTTAGCATCCTATTCCAACAGTACAGGGCTGTTAATAGGCTTCATCTTAATCATGTGGATACATTTTTCTCATCAAAAAAGGAAAATCCACATACTGTTTAGTAAGAAATTCTAACTGAAATGTTGACATTGGTCTCCCTAACAAATATAATTTGAGCCCACTCAAAAAATCCATGATCTGTTGGTTATCTCACATGCTTATACATTCTCTCTATGCTCATTCTTTGCCCTCATTCATAAAACATACCAAATATCAGCACTGTGCCAAAATTATCCTAGATAACATGCTGTTTTTTAAACGGACATCAAAGACACCTGCATAAAACAAGATTTATACAAAGACCAACATATCACTTAATTGTGAGGAAAATTAGTAGCAATGGGACTCATTTCAAAAGCTTGCTGATCACAGCAAAAGGATAATTAAATCTAGCAGCTCAGAGGAAAAATAATTTATCATTATTGCTTGGATCAACCCTTTCCCTAAAGCAATGCAATCATAATGTGAAAATAATTAATATCATGATGCTTAAAGATTCGGCAGAATTACTTCAATATATGTATGTTGCTACAATGTGATAGCACTGCATGCAGAATAATATTTAAATTAAAAATAATAATAATGCAGACCCTGAGTTGATGCAGTACTGAGTCAGGAAATATATTTAGCCCATTGAAATGAGAGAGAGAAAACTTTTTCCAATGCTGATTGCATTTTGAATACAAAAGAAGTACATTTTTAAAAGCACAAAACAGATTTCTTACATACAATATTTTGGGGGTTAGCTTATTTAGTTCTCTATTTTTAATGTTACTAAAACAATTTAATTATACTGTACAGAAAATCTTAGCATAAGTTTAAGTGCTACACATCCAAACTCATCAAATGGCATAAGCTCAGAATTGTTCTCCTTTGCAACTTCTCTGGATCTTAGCTTCTCTGCAAGTAATTGTTGCAAAGTGAGTTGTTTTCAGAAACCGTGAGCAGGAAAATACAGATATTAGCAAGCTTAATTATGTTATATGATTGATTGTTTTTGCAACGGCATTTTGAAAACAGTTGTTTCGTAAGTCTTGCTCTGCAGCACAACTAAGCATGAAATGGGATGAGTGTTAAATACAGAATACATGTGTGGATTTGGTCCCATACTCTTCTGAATGTTTTCAGTAGTTGCCCATTAATGTTGTCACTGTGTGCAGGCCTACTTCCCATTTTTAAAGCTACACTGGTGAACAGTCAGACTTGGGAAATGGACTTACTTGCCATAGATTGATTCAGATTCCAAAATGGTGTGGTGCACTGAACATATTTTGTGTTGAACTGTTAGAAGCAGCAAAATAATTATCATACCCAAGTGGATCAGTACTCAGCAAATATCATCCCTAGGCTCTGGTAAGGGCTGAATACTTATTACTATCATAATCTAAGCCAATGTGCCCACCTTCGTCAACAACATGATCTGCTGATCTCTTCTCCCATTTAACAAATGACGGGCTGTATCCAACTACCTTATTCCATCAGCACAAGGATTTATGCCTGTGCAACAGAATCATCCCTCCCTCTTCCCACTATGCATGCCCCAGACCCTTCCCAAATCTGCTCCTGTGGGTTGAGGGGAAACCTCAGAACAGAGGTTTAAGGGGGTGCAGTAGGAGGAGGAGCAGAAAGGTTCTTTGCACAGGTGTAAATCCTTGTGCTGACAGACCAAGTTGTTGGATACCACCGTATGTCATTAAAACACAGCCACTATCTTTACCTGCCTTGATCAGGTACTCTTGCATTCCAAGGTGGAGAACTCTTCTCACAGCTCATCACACACATATCTTGATCCTCCTCACTCTCACTCAACTTACTTTGGCACCCCTCAAAATACTCTGCTCTGGCAGCTTCTCCAAAGCCAGTGTGTCTTGTCCACGGTGGATTCTTCAAGAACAGTATCGCTTGGGATGCAGCTCCTGTTGTCCTTCACGAAGGAAAGTGTTATGTACTGAAGTTCTCACCCTGGGCCAGCAGGGGGATACTGTAGATAGTTCAGGTCCACATATGCAAACAAGGGATCAAAAGTGACATTCAGTGATTGGATAGTTACAGAAAATGGTTACTGTTGCGTTCTAGTGGAGCTCTATATAAGCAGGCTGGCTGAACCCTTCAGTTCAGTTCTGTTCTGGCCTGTGAATAGAATCATAGAATCACAGAATTATAGAGTTGGAAGAGACCACAAGGGCCATCGAGTCCAACCCCCTGCCAAGCAGGAAACACCATCAGAGCACTCCTGACATATGGTTGTCAAGCCTCTGCTTAAAGACCTCCAAAGAAGGAGACTCCACCACACTCCTTGGCAGCAAATTCCACTGTCGAACAGCTCTTACTGTCAGGAAGTTCTTCCTAATGTTTAGGTGGAATCTTCTTTCTTGTAGTTTGGATCCATTGCTCCGTGTCCGCTTCTCTGGAGCAGCAGAAAACAACCTTTCTCCCTCCTCTATGTGACATCCTTTTATATATTTGAACATGGCTATCATATCGCCCCTTAACCTCCTCTTCTCCAGGCTAAACATGCCCAGCTCCCTTAGCCGTTCCTCATAAGGCATCTTTTCCAGGCCTTTGACCATTTTGGTTGCCCTCAATAATAAACAAGAGCTGTTTGAAGAATCGCTGTGTCGTCTGATATGTTCACCCACAACTTAACAGAAAGGATCTCCAAGTATGCTGATGTAAGCAACATCTTGAAGTTATTGTGGATTTTACCAGCAGAACAATTTAGTCTCCTGGAGCATGGGCGTACCCAAGGAAGAGCAGGGAGGGGAAGCTGCACCCCCCATCAATAAAAATACATAAGTAATTGAGGTTCTGCCCCCCCCCCAAAAAATCCTGACTACTCCCATGTCCTGGAGTGCCAATAGTCAATAGACTTATTGTTGATTTTATTGAGCCTGTGCAAAGATAGCTAGGAGCTCTGTATGAGCTACATTGACCATCGGATCTGATTTTTACCCAGATCCCTTGGGACATCGAAGTTCATACATGCATGCTTTCTTTCATTCTGTCTCAGGCAAAATGGCAGATAAGTGACCAGAGAACGCTGGTGACCCCTGAGGTAGAGTTTACATTCCTTAGGAAGGAGCCTGTCTTTCTTATGTTCCTCCACCTTTATAATATATTAAATTGTAGCCTGAACCTTGTCCTGCCAGGGAATCGTTTGCCCGCGTCCCCAGTGCCGAAGAGAGAGCAAAAAGCACCAGGAAAGATTCTTCTTTGGAGAAAAGAGTTTATTGCAATCTGTGCACAGAGACAACCAGCAGGATAGCTCCTGAAAACCGGCTGCGAAGAAATACATTTCAGCAAGCCTTCTTATACCTTTTGAGCATTTCCCCCCTCCCATTCTTTCCTCAAATTTTCCCCAATCAGCTGGCAAATGTTCAACTTATTCCCTTATATGGCACATCTATATTGCTTGCTAAACATTCCTTATACGTGTCTTTCTGCTAGCTAAGCACTCCCCCCTCCCCTCCTGCTTGTACGTGCCTTTTCTTATCTTCTGCATGCAAAGCAGGAAACGCGAGGCAGGAAAGGCCTTCTTAGCAGGCTGGTTAGATTTGCAAACAGCTGCATTTCTTGCAGAAATGGACTCTTGACCTGCCAGAGTTAGTAAACAGCCATTGTTTGCTAACTGCCACAACTGCAAAAACAGGATTAGCACAGGAATTTACTGCAGATAATATTTGAGAGCAACCCTTCTTAGGTACAAGGTACAAGGTACAGAGAATATTGAGAGAAATCCTTCCCATCTCCCTTCACTCCCTCCTCTTCTTATGAACAATCTATTACTTAGATTCGTTCTGGGGTAAGGGTCTATATTCTCTCATAAAAGCAATCACACGAGGTCCCATCGTGCGGGATATCATCTTTTCCATCATATGTTGCATACATTGCATCAAGCAGGGAATACAGAAGCAGAAAAGCAAAAGGATTATAAGTGGCCCTGCTATCAATACCATAATATGCCTGATCCAACCACCATCGGGCAGCCAAGAATATAACCAATTCCATGGATCACCTTCTGTAGTTTTTAGCGGGTTTTCAGCTATCATTGTTTCCATGTGGTCAATTGTGGCCGAGATGCTGACATTATTATCTGGGATAAACATGCAGCAATGAGAATGAACTAACGCACAAACTCCTCCCTTTGAGGCCAACATTACATCTAAAGCATAACGATTTTGCAAAACGACCTCCCTCATAGCAGACACCTCTTGATTGAGATCCTTTAGTGCCTTAATGGTATCATTAAATAGCCCTTCTGTCCAATTGGCGAGCAAATGAAGATCTCTATAATTCATGGCTGCCCCTAAGGAAGGTAGTAGGCCCCGCGATACCTGGGTCCCAACATAGTGGTTAATAGGTGTATTCACTGCCCTGTGGTTACGCAGTCTGAGAGATGTTGGTAACTCTCCTATCTTATATAAAAGGGGAACCACCACTCCTAGGGTACAAACTCCAGTAAGATCTCGGGGAATGGATTTAAATGCTGCATCGCCACAATTTAGCCAGAGTTCTTCCGGAAGAAGGTGACTTGTGTTTCGTTGTTGCTCCGACCATTTGAAAGCTTGTGAAAACAGAAGGCTTATCTGCCATAACTCCTGGGTGAAATTTAACAGGGACTGAACAGAAGAATTGGATCTAGAGCTTTTGTGGAGGTGGTGCATATCAGTCATTAACTTGGCGCTAGTATCGGATTGATAACACCGTGAGGTATTTCCATAATTAACAAAGGCAGAGCAGGCCCTATCAAATACAAAATTCAATACATATAAGCAATCAGGATAAATCCCTTGTGGGGTTGACCCTTCAGAAAATTTAAAACAAATAAAAGCTGGCTCGGACAGGGCCAATTTTACGGGTGGCCACTGAGCTTCTTCAGGGTTTTTTCTATTTTTTACATTGAAAATATCATCAGTGGGAATTCCATGTAGCATCAAACCTGGTCGTTGAGCATAAGGTGGTATGTGCATACACAGCCAACAATTGGAGAGATTTAACATTGTGGTGAACTTAAACATATCCTTGACATAAATATTGTCCTTCCACATCTTATGATAATTTTCTCATCGTGATGTTTTATTCAATAACCTAGTCCCCATCTGTCCATGTCCACCAGGTGCAGCACCTTCCTTGTCTCCTACAACTATGAGAACGAGGAATACTAGGAGGATCATCAAGGGGGTAGAATGATTTGGTTGTTGCCTCCCGCAGAACCTATGACGTTCATGCCAGCAAAAGAAAAGGCACATCCATATTGCAAGGGCGGTTGAGATAACTCCCACCCACCAATCCCAAGAATTCCACGGTTCCTCCCACCAATATTCGGGGGTCATTTCTAGCTTTTCTTCTTATCGCTGAAGGGCCCACTGATATTCGTATTCAATTATTCTCCGGACCTCAGGGGTGGCTTTCCACTTTTCTGCTGAGGCACCCACTATATGGAGCAATTTTCCTATAATCCCTTGTTGATGGGCTGGGCCCTCGTGCTGTCTCTCCAAAATATTATATCCAAAAGGGGCCTCTCCCTCTTCATATATTAACATGCACCCACAGGAATATATCCACCCCTGCAACAGTCTGACACATGGGGTGACTATATCAAGGGGTTCTGGTCCTAATACCAAAAGACCTATTGGTGCCTCTAAATTTGCTGGAGAGCAAGTTTCTACGTTGGGGACGCTGCCCACGGGCGCCCCTCCCATCCAATTCTTCAGCTGTGCGTAGAGATATCAGCTTCCGGTGTGATAGCAGCAGAGCGGTCGTCTGTCAGGCGTCTGGAGATAGTCAGCCGAAGGGAGTTCTCTGGATCTGGTGTAACTGTCCAGTCTGAAATGGCTTTCTTCACTCGAGTATGGTGGACCCACGGGGTGATGCCAGCAACCTTCACAGCAGTAGGTGTAGAAAGTAGCACAGTGTATGGTCCCCTCCAGCAAGGCTGTAGGGGGGCTCGCTGCCAATCTTTCACCCACACTTCATCACCTGGCTCGAACTGATGGAACGGTTCAGTTAACACACATGGGGTGCGAGCCTGGGTCCACCTGTGGAAACAGGAGAGAACTTGGGAGAGTGACTGCACATAGTTATTCAATTGCATATCTTGGCTAGCATATGGAGTTAACATTCTAACATATGGGACTGGTCTCCCAAACAAAATCTCAAAGGGTGACAAGTGGGTCCGCTTTGACGGGAGACTGCGGACCCTGAGCAATGCTAAGGGCAACATGGCCACCCAATTAGACCCGGTCTCCTGCGTCAGCTTGGACAGCTGATTCTTTAGAGTTCTGTTCATTCTCTCTACCTTTCCAGAACTCTGGGGTCTATAAGCAGTATGCAGCTTCCAGTTGATCTGGAGCGCTTTTGCCAGTCCCTGTAGGACTGCATGAACAAATGCTGGTCCATTATCAGATCCTATGGACCTTGGCAATCCATAGCGAGGGATGATTTCCCTAAGCAGGCACCTGGTTACTTCAAGTGCCTTTTCAGTCTTGGTGGGCCATGCTTCGACCCACCCGGTGTAGGTGCACACTGCTACCAGCAGGTAGCGGTATAGTCCACAACGGGGTAATTCAGTAAAGTCCATGACAAGATCTTCCATAGGTGCAGTTCCACTGTGCTGAATCCCTGGGGGAGCCAGTGGTCCGGCTCTGGGATTATTCTTTTGACATAGCAGGCATTTCCTGGAGATCTGGGCTGCCAGTTGGTAGAGGTGGGATATATAGAAGCACTTCCCCAGCTGCTTGGTTGTAGCATCTGGTCCTATGTGGGTTGAATCATGGTATCTCTGAATTATCTGCCAAGAAAGAGACTCTGGAATCCATATCCTGTCATCAGGGGTAAGGTACCATCCTTCTTTGGACAATGTCAGTTCCTGGGCGTCTGCGGTGTCCCTTTCCTGCTTTGTGTAAGCTGGCTTGTCAGCGGTGCTTAAAATTCCTTCTGGGACCAGTGCTCCGATAACTGAGGTGGGGGCCAGTTCCCGGGCTGCTTCCTTGGCCACTCTGTCTGCCAATCGATTTCCTCTGGCCACTTCCCCTGGTCCAGTCTTGTGGCCATAGCAATGGATAACTGCCACTGCCTCAGGCTCCCATACAGCATCCAGAAGGTTCAATAGAGCTTGTGGGTGGGCCACCTGGTTTCCTCTGGAGGTAAGCAAACCTCTTTCTTTCCATAAGGCTCCATGGGCATGTAAAGTCAGGAATGCATACTTAGAATCTGTATAAATGTTTATTTTCTGTCCCTTTGCCAGGCTCAGGGCTCTGGTAAGCGCAGTTAGTTCCGCCAGCTGGGCCGATGTTCCAGGCGGGAGTGACTTTGCTTCGATCACCTGGTCCTCCAGGGCCACCACTGCATAGCCCGCCTTCCGCTGCCCAACCTCGACAGAACTGCTTCCATCTACAAACCATGAAGGCCAATGAGGGTTTGCCTCATCTTTGAGATCAGGTCTGCTGGAATATACCTCGTCCATTACTTCAATGCAATCGTGCGTCTGCTCCTCACCTTCTCCTACCGGCAACAGGGTAGCTGGGTTGAGGGCGGTGGTAACCTGGAACTTCAAGCGCGGGTGCAACAACAGCATCTGGCACTTTCTCATCCTTGCTTGGGAGAGGAAATAGGTACCCTTCATGTCGAGCAGAGCTGGGACTGCATGCGGGGTCACACAAACAGTGTCTTGGCCAAAAGTAAATTTGTCTGCCTTGTTCAGTAGGGTAGCTACTGCCACAACTGCTCTCATGCATGGCGGTAAACCTTGTTCTGTAGGTGTCAGGCGCTCAGATAGGTATGCCACAGGCTGTTGCCAGCTTCCCAATTTCTGGCATAGCACTCCCTTTGCTGTTCCCTGGTCTTCATCCACAAACAGGGAGAAAGGCTTTTCTGGATTTGGGATACCCAGCGCTGGTGCTTGCTGCAATGCCATTTTCAAATCCTGGAAGGCATGTTGCTGCTCTTCTCCCCACACAAAGGGGTCCTTTTCCGTCCCTCTGTTTGATTCATGCAGAGGCTTGGCAATTGTGCTGTAGTCTGGTATCCATATTCTACAGAATCCTGCCGATCCCAGAAAGCCACGAAGTTCTCTGCGATTCTTCGGTTCTGGAATCTGGATAATGGCTTGCTTCCTTTCTTCCCTTAGGGTCCGTCGCTGATAGGATATATCAAATCCAAGATATTTCACAGTGGGTTGGCATATTTGGGCTTTTTTCTTAGATACTCGGTATCCTGCTTCACCCAGATGGTTCAGCAAGTCCTTGGGGGCTTCCATACACGTGTCTTTGTCTGAACAAGCCAAAAGAAGATCATCCACGTACTGCAACACGACTCTGCGTGGGCTGGTGGGGAAGCTAGACAGATCCGACGCCAATGCAACCCCAAAAAGGGTTGGAGAATTCTTGAAGCCTTGTGGAAGCCTCGTCCACGTATATTGCACCTTGGTGCCTGTTCCTGGATCTGTCCATTGAAATGCAAACAGGGGCTGACTTTCCTCTGCCAGGCGGCAGCAGAAGAATGCATCCTTCAAGTCCAATACTGTGAAACAACATGCAGTAGGAGGTATTAGACTCAGCAGCGTGTAAGGGTTGGGCACATTGGGGTGGAGGGTTTCCACGGCCTGGTTGACCAATCGAAGGTCTTGGACCGGGCGGTACGCACCATCTTCCTTCTTCACCGGCAAGAGTGGGGTGTTCCACTGAGATTGACACTGTCTCAGGATGCCATGGCGAAGTAACCGTTCCAAATGTACCCATACTCCCTCTGCAGCTCTTCGGGGGATAGGATATTGGTTTACAGCCACAGGGTTGGCGAATGGTTTGGGCTTGACTATTATAGGTGGGATGTTCTTTGCCATTCCGGGCGGGTTGCTTTCTGCCCACACACCAGGGTTAACTTCTTGCAGGAGGTCCTCTGGAATAATCCCCTCCTCTTCTTTTACCATCATTAAGCGCCAGTGTTCCCTTAAGGGTACCTCTAAGGAGAATTCCCCTGCTGGCCCTGTGGTCATTGTTACTTCTCCTGTTGGTTGGAAAGAAATCTGGGCTTGTAATTTTGATAGCAGGTCTCGGCCCAATAATGGGATGGGACACTCCGGTATATACAAAAACTTGTGTTGGACCACTTGGCCACCCAAGCGACAGGCAACAGATTGCAGGAATGGGGCTCTTTGTGATTTGCCTGTAGCTCCTATTATATTAATCGTTTGCTTGGTGGGCTTGGACACTGGTACTGGCAAAACAGAGTGGGCCGCTCCTGTGTCCACCATGAAGGGGATGGTTCGGTTCCCTGTTTGTATTTTGACCATGGGCTCATGGGAACCTAAATCAGCTGGGCCCGGTCTGTCCTAATATTCTTCTTCTTCCTCTCTCAGGCTCATTGCGCCGGGCTGTCTTTGGGCTGGGGGGTGCCAAGGGGGTCCCTGTCCATGTCCTCTACCCCTGCCGACATTTGCCGATGTCCAGGGTCTCCGTTCCTGTCCAGGTCCCATGGGGATTGGCCCTGGGACTCGTTCTCCTCGTCCTCTTCCACCTGAGAGAGCCTGTGGGCATTCTCTTTTCCAGTGCCCTTCCTGCCGGCAGATGGCGCACTGGTTCCTCCCCAGACGGCCTTGCCCTCCTCCCCGGGCGCTTCCTCTTTCATGAGGGGTGGGTGTGGTAGCCTGTAACGCCATCAACTTTTTTGCTTGATACTTCTTCTTCTTCTTTTGTGCCTCTTCCTCCCTCTGATTATAAGTGGTTTGAGCCAATTCTAACATCCACTCAAGGGTGTGGCCCATGAAAGCCTCGTGTTTCTGGATTTTTCGGCGGATATCGGGTGCTGCCTGAGCTACAAAGGCAGTTTTTATGATAGGGGCATTGGCAGCCTCATCTGGGTCCACAGGGGTATACTGGCGGTAGGCTTCCTTCAGTCTTTCCAGATAGGCTCCTGGGGGCTCCTCACTCCCTTGCATTATCTCCCTAATCTTGGCAAAATTAGTAGGCTTCCTGGCTGCCCTTCTCATGCCATTTAAGACATTCTGGCGATAAGTGGTGAGGGTATTTTGCCCATTGGTAGTTTGGTAATCCCAATCTGGGGTTTCTGCCGGGTATAAAATGACAATGTTGGCCTCCTGTACTTGTTGCTGTCTCAGATGAGTTCTAGCTTCAGTATGTATCCTCCTTGTTTCTTCTGTTGTTAACAAGGCGTCCATTAAATATTGGACATCATCAAAAGTGGGATTATAAATTTTAAATATTCCCTCGAACAGCTTAATGATTTTTGCTGGGTTTTCCTCAAATGAAGGGTTTTGGTTCCTCCAATTACAAACATCTGCACTAGAGAAGGGGACATGTTGAACTGTATAAGTTCTATTGGGCACCACCCCGTTAGGTCCCGCGGGGACCGGAGGATCATATACTCTACGTAGAGGCATCACTCCAGCCCCACCCTTTTTCTGCACCTCATGGGACTTATGGAGGGCCGCCCTGGTTGCTGCTTCTATCCATTCCTTCTGCCATTTCTTCCCTTGTGTTGGGAGACATTCTGCTGCGGCCAACAAGTGGGGACCAACATCTACTTCTTCTGCATAGGGTTGTACATACCGTTGCAATCTCAACGACTGATACTGAGTCCACCCTTTTCCTTTCTTTGCTAGTTCAATTAATCCCTTTAAAAATTCCTCATCATCTTCTTCTCCATCTGATTCATCAGTCTTGGAGGGTTCAGGCTGGGGGCCAGCTCCTCCCAGTGCCTGGAGACCTGGGTCTGGTGGATTTGCCTGAGGGGCAGTTGGTGGAGCATAGGGTGGAGGTGGTTTAATGATTCCTCCCTCCTCATCTTCTGGGTCTGGTATCACTGGGGGCCTTTCTGACTTCCCTGCCGGTCGAACTGCACAAACTGTACTTTGTGGGGCGTTGCCTCGGCAGGCTTTCAACCACGGTGGGTTCTTTTCTACATTGGTTTTCCAAGTAGAAATATAAGGGATCTGGTCTGGGTGGACATTCAAGATATTCTGATATAATGGGCTGATTAGTTGCAAATCAAAGCTCCCTTCCGAGGGCCAATTAACTTCTTGTAAGGGCCAATCAACTTCACACAATGTCTTCATTCTCTGTTTTCTCAATTTAATTCCCCAATCATCATGTTTTGTAGCTGCTTTCCAGTTATTTAAAAAGCATTCCAGGGGACTACATTGGCTTGCCCCAGACCCCATTTTTCAGATACTCCGCTCCTAACGGGTTATAAATTCTTTCACACTTCACACAATACAGATTGTGGCCTGCACGAGGTCGCCCTGGCAGAAAACGCACAACCCTGCAATCGCTCGGCCAAGGGGCACTAATACCCCGGCCCACACTCGACAATTCAATCACCGGAGTATCTGACATGCAACACACAACATACAAATCACATCAATATAATTTCCCCTCTGTTTCCCTTTTATTTAACCTTACTGGTGGCACACTTCTGCCACAGCCAGTTCCCTTTTCCTGGCGGCACTTTTATTGCCACAGCCAGGTGAGGCTGATCAGGCCTCGCCCTTTCCCTTGGGCTTACCTTGATTCCGCTGCGGATTCCCTTCCTGGCCAGTCCTCTTTTCCTCCCTCAACCAGATGTCTCCACTCCGGGACAGTGTGGCCGGTTTCCCCCACAAATCTGATGGGGTGCGCACTGAAGCCTGCAAAACGCTGCCGGGCTGTTCACCGTGGTTGAGCCTGGCCCTCCTCGGCCCTCTGGGGTGGGGCAGAAATTCCCGGCCAATGCACCAAGCTGTAGCCTGAACCTTGTCCTGCCAGGGAATCGTTTGCCCGCGTCCCCAGTGCCGAAGAGAGAGCAAAAAGCACCAGGAAAGATTCTTCTTTGGAGAAAAGAGTTTATTGCAATCTGTGCACAGAGACAACCAGCAGGATAGCTCCTGAAAACTGGCTGCGAAGAAATACATTTCAGCAAGCCTTCTTATACCTTTTGAGCATTTCCCCCCTCCCATTCTTTCCTCAAATTTTCCCCAATCAACTGGCAAATGTTCAACTTATTCCCTTATATGGCACATCTATATTGCTTGCTAAACATTCCTTATACGTGTCTTTCTGCTAGCTAAGCACTTCCCCCTCCCCTCCTGCTTGTACGTGCCTTTTCTTATCTTCTGCATGCAAAGCAGGAAACGCGAGGCAGGAAAGGCCTTCTTAGCAGGCTGGTTAGATTTGCAAACAGCTGCATTTCTTGCAGAAATGGACTCTTGACCTGCCAGAGTTAGTAAACAGCCATTGTTTGCTAACTGCCACAACTGCAAAAACAGGATTAGCACAGGAATTTACTGCAGATAATATTTGAGAGCAACCCTTCTTAGGTACAAGGTACAAGGTACAGAGAATATTGAGAGAAATCCTTCCCATCTCCCTTCAAAATAACCCGAGTCTTAGCCTCTCTTCAATGGCAAATTTGGCCCAGTGGGGACGGTGTGGTGCAGTGGTGGCTTCAGGGTAGGAACTTTGGGCAGATCTCCAAAATACTGTAATAGAATGAGCAAGAGAACTTTGAAATGCAGCAGAGCTGGCTTACTGCCTTTCAAAGGAAAAGAAGCAATACAAGTTACGATCTAAATAAAAGCATTATAACCTAATAAGCTCATTAAGTCCAGAGTCTAAAATTATCTAACTGCACCACTGGTACTGCTGCATGCTATCTTTGCCTGAGATCCATTCCCATCAAACAAATATTCTCAGGTGTCTCACCTGTCATATTTGACTCAACGCTATACCACCTTTGCTTTGGGCTAGCTGTTTTGTGTTACCATGCGTCAAACACTCTTTGTAATGCTTTCATTCTTATTTTGCAACAGGAATTGCTTGAATAATGCTAGCTGCATCTTTCATAATTACAAACCTATTTCTAAACAAAGGATGCAATGCATTTGGAATTTTGAAATAGCCTTTGGAAGGATTTCAAAAGAAGGGATTTTGAAATTGGCAGGGATATATCAGCGATGTGACTTGCCTCAAAAAGCAGACTCATCCTAGCAGTGTGGGAAGCTCTGTTGCCAAACACATAAGACTTCTCATATATGTGCAGAAATATGGGCCTTAGTTCTTTTCCAGTGAGTTGTTGCCCTGACCAGGGGTACTTTGTTCTGTTTGTCTCCCTGTATTTACCATAGCAGCAGAAATAGGGAGAGAACATCCTTCCTTCTAGGTGAATTTCAAGCTGGTGGCATTAGTACAGACGTGGAGCTGGGAAGACTAAGGGGGTGCGCAGGAAGTCGTAGATTTGCTGTGTAGTTGCAGAAGCTATGTCTAGGATTGTAGCTACCTGCGGGAAGAAGGAGAGTTTGGAAGCTGTGTCCCACCAAGTCACTTACTGTGAGTGCAGTGCTTAAGATAATGCGGAGAGGTGCAGGAGGAGGTAATGGTGAGCATTTTCTTTCCCCTTCCCATATGATAATCTAAAACATGTCATATGGATTCCAGTTTGTTAATCTGGCAACGCTATAGAAAGAAAATCCTAGCTACTTCACAAAAGTTAACACTATGTGTTTTTAGTCACCCATCAGTCAAGACCAGGATCATGAATAATAATTCATGACCTTTAGCAAAATAATTAAAATGCAACAAGTGGGACCTGCAACAAAATATTGCAGTTGGGATGGCCAGGTTGGGGGTGGGAACAGGACAGGATGGGGTTTCTGCATCTTTCATAGTTGCATAGACAATTGGCAGGTTCAATTGGCATGCATGCCCTTCCGTTAGGCAACCTGAGGCAATTGGGCATAGGCTGGTCAATGTGAACCCTGGCTCGCATGTCTGGCCACCAAGCTCACTCACCCACTGCTGCCGAGCTTTCCAGAACACCAGCCCCATTTATATGCCATACTCTGAGGAGTGCCTGCTTTTCTGGAGTGGCTGGAAATTCTTTTTAAACATGAACTAACGCTTTGAAGTGACTAAAGTATTTTCAGCTAAATTGAGAAGATATTATCTAGCTACGCAGAATAACGGTGATGGTGAAGGTTCTCTCCAAAGCCATGTCATCCAGAATGCCTTACTCTGAGGAAGTACCCTTTTCTTGGGAGAGAGGAGAGGGATGTGGCAAGACCCATCAGTGCTGCTGCTGTGCTGACAGCAAAATGCTTTAAAAGTAAGGGCGGGGAGGAAGGGCGGTGGTAGCAGCGCCTCAGGTGGCACCATGTTTTGCACCAGCCTTCTTTAATGACAGGCTATACCTGCTGAATGTTGCCTCGTTCCCACAGCTATAAAGGATGCAGAAGACCTGCAATGCTCCTGTTTGGAATTCTGGCCCCTCTATTCCATTCCCCTCTAACTCAGCATAAGTAAGGACATAAGCAGCTTCAAGGAACATAAAGAAGCATCACATTTTCACAGGTCAGGCTCTGCTACAGCGCGATTTCCCCTTTAGCTGCTTCTTCTGTCTGAGCCACCACTAATTATTGTCCTCCAGACGGAGACTTAATGCTGTGAATGGGCTGTTCGGGTTTCGCAAATGCCACTGGCAACAGGTGTTTTTCAGCTTAACGGGGGTGGGGGGTGGGGGTGTTCTTCAAAAAGCCTACACAAACACCTTTCTTAAAACATCTTTTGATATAAATGAGGAGACGGTATCCTTTCTTGCAGAATAATCTGACGCGTCAGTCAAGTCCCTTATGATGCGGTGGTGTTGCCCAGGTGTTCCTGTGAGGTGACTTTCTTATGCTGTTGCTTGGCATCGCAGGCTATTGGATTCCCCTGAACCCATACAAGCCTTTCACACACACACCCATTTCAGTCCATCTCTATCCACCACAGTCACTCCCAGAACTTTGCCACCAGTCTCCACTCACTGGATGGCCTTCACAGACTCGTGACACTTTCTTCTTCCTGGCTAGCCCACCATTCCACTTCTCTTCTCTCTCCACTTTCTCAACACTCTGATCCCCTTGGCCACAGTTGCCCAAACTGTCCAGAATCTCCAACTAATCCCTTTAAAAAAACAACAACACCCTTGTTTTCCCCAGGCAACTAGCCTTATGAAATATATGAAAAACCAAAACAGGAACATCGAACCAAGTTTTCGTCACAGAACATGAATATGCATGCATTTTCTGTAACACATTGCCTGAAGAGACCGGGAGCTACATTGCTGAGGCTGGATATTAAGGGCTCCCCTCCCTTTAGAGTTGTCTCTGCAGGATTACAGTGAGAATAAGAGCGCCACACCCTTTTTGTTCACCCAACAGAAGTAAGGAATGTTGTTTCTGCACCCGCTAGTGAAAGGAGGACTTGGTGATTGCTGGAAAATATTTTTTTTCATCGATGAGAGAGTGATTCGTGTATATATCTTCTTCCATAATTCTGTCCCAGGATTTATTAAAGACTATCTTTGACAGCCCTAAAGGCTACCCACAACTCATTTCTTAATCTTGATTAATTATGGCTAATCAATTAATTGTTAATAGTCTTCACATTTTATTTCACTTTTCCAGGGCTGTTCATATTAATTCCTATAAAATTCCCCTTAAATATTTTATCAAGTTGAGCCTGCAACTTGCTGAGTGCATTTAGTTGGTTGGGGCAAAGGTTGCAATTGTGTACCCACTTGGAATAAAGGTCCACTGAACTCAATAGGACTTACTTCTGAGCAGGTATGTATAAGGGACTGGGCTGCACATCACTATTACCTTGTAATAAATCATAAAGACAATGTAGCATCAAATCGGCTACAGCTCTTTGAATCATTCATTTAGATTTTCATCTTTTAATTAAATGTTTAATTGGCTTTTATCCTGGGGTTACCAGTCATCTCTGCTATTGTTATATATGCTTTCTATGTTATTGGACACTTTGAGTTATAATTCTTGAGTCAGATTTCTTCATCTATTCCCCATGTTCATTAGTTGCTCTGGAAACCACTGCCACTGCCCCAGGGCAGTCCCCCCGCCCTGCATCCTCCCCGTTTGGTTCTAATTCTGGGGTGGATGTAAGTGAAGTTGTTCCAGCTTGGTTCTGTTGCAAGCCAACAAAACAGTTTGGCAAACATCTAGAAGCAGCTGGCACGTAGAGGAAAATATCACTAATTATATTACAGTGCTCATTGGCACAGGGAGCCTTAGAGGCAGGGAGTTGTTATAGGAATTCTAAGGGCTCAAATACAGAACATATGTTGATAATTGCACAAGGTAAGCTCACATACAATGGTACCTCGGATTAAGAACTTAATTCGTTCTGGAGGTCCGTTCTTAACCTGAAACTGTTCTTAACCTGAGTCACCACTTTAGCTAATGGGGCCTCCAGCTGCCGCCGCACTGCCATCACACGATTTCTGTTCTCATCCTGAAGCAAAGTTCTTAACCCGAGGTAATATTTCTGGGTTAGCGGAGTCTGTAACCTGAAGTGTCTGTAACCCGAGGTATCACTGTACATAAGTATATTAGCCACATTTCTAAATTAGTACAGGAGAGCAATCCAAAAGCCATCTAAAGACACTAAATATTTCCTCTGCCTCCTTAATCCCCCTTGCCTGAGAACATGTAGGCAGATAGCAATCAGGAGAAGTTCTTGAGTGGTTCCTCTCCTATATCTGTGAACCTCCTTTGCATTAATTGTCAGATACTCATCACTGAGGGATGCGGGTGGCGCTGTGGGTTAAACCACAGAGCCTAGGGCTTGATGATCAGAATCCGCGGTTCGAATCCATGCGACGGAGTGAGCTCCTGTTGCTCAGTCCCAGCTCCTGCCAACCTAGCAGTTCGAAAGCACATCAAAGTGCAAGTAGATAAATAGGTACCACTCCGGCAGGAAGGTAAACGGCATTTCCGTGCGCTGCTCTGGTTCTCCAGAAGCAGCTTAGTCATGCTCCTGGAGTGGTGTGTACCGAGGGCGGGGCTAGCATCCGGGGGGTGAGCATCCCAGGGGGGTGGGGCGAGCATCCCAGATGGTGCACCGCCCATAGTGAGCATCCCAAGAGGTGCACGTCTCAGGGGCACACGTCTCAGGGGCACGCTGTCCATGCCGAGTGTCCCGGGGGGTGTCCAAGGGGTGTGTCGCCCACGCCAAACATCCCAGAGGGCAGGGCGCCGATGTCACCCCCCTCATGGATGACACCTGGGGCAGACCGCACCCACAGCACTCACCGCACCCACCTTTCTCCGCCTCTGTGATGATGATGATGATTTTATTTATATCCCGCCCATCTAGCTGGGTTTCCCCAGCCACTCTGGGCAGCTTCTATCACATATAAAAACAATAAAATATAAGACAACTTCCACCCTGTTGAATATCCAGCACTTGATGATGGTTTTTCTATTTCAGCAAATATTTTAAATCTGATTATGTTAATATTTTTAAGAGATGTTATGTTGTATCCGTTTTGCATCCCTCTTGGATACCACTTAGAAACTCTGGTATTAAGTGGCAAATAAACTATTCAGTTCATTTAAATAAATAAAATCTCACCATCACTAAAATAACTTCTCATTTTCTGAAAGCTGAAACAAACCTAAGGAAAGGGCTGCTTCATTTCTGGCACGACTACGGCCTGATTTCTTGCAAGAATTTTTGTGCATTAACCCACACCCAACAATACACATTAGGTGGCCTGATTTGGCAGGCGGTGTATCTTGCCTTTATTGAAAATTGAAAGCTTGCATCACTTTATTCTTATGAATAATTTTATCGAGGGCAGAAGATGATTGGATGCATTTAATAATGCTTTGCAGGTGTTTTTATAGTTTTCAAAAAGAAGCAATGAATTAACATCACCACCTTTTAATATGTAAGCACATGCAACATCTGAAGCAATATACTAAGCACATTGTGTTTTGAAAGATAAAGCTCAGCCTGCAGGCACTGAATCCAAATCAGATGAATTTATTTAAATAAAGGGAATTAAATGGGTGTTCTAAATTAGCAAAGAAATAAGACCAGTGTGAAGCTCCTTTTCCAGTTTTGGAGAATTGTGTTATCAGTACTTAAATCAATGGCTTTATATATTTTAAGGAGGGGAAATCCCTTAAAGTGTGATATCAAAAGCTGTGTTTAGTGCGTAGATGTTCACCTCTGACCATTGCTCATGTTGTGGTCCAGAAACATCTGGAGGACGTTTCTCCCAATGACTGACCACTATGCATCTACAAATTAAGAGGATTTAGTAAATCCATTTTCTCGACAGCAGTATACAACTCACAAAAATTGTTTGGATGGGGGAGAAAATTGATTCAGTTTGCATTCAAGGGCAAAGTTACCCAATTCACACTTTCCAAAACAAAGTGAGAACCAGAACACAGCCATCCTTCAAATTCACATGTTTTCGATTTTTGCAATGTAGTTCTCCAGCCAAGAAAGTTTCAATTTCTTTACCCTGGTCCTGTCCATTAGTGATGACAGAACCAGTTTAGAACTGAGACAGCTTCCTTGGATTTAGAAGAAATAAGAGCTGGATGTCATCAGGATATTGGTGACATTGAACCCCGAAACTCTGGGCAACTCTCCCAGTAATCTAAATAGCATGGGCGGGGGGGGGGGGGGACACACAAAACAATATGCTGAAGGATCCCACAGGCCCTTAATGCAAGAGGATCTTGCAAGTGAGCATACCACAACTCATATTTAAAAGCTGATGGTATAACAGGGAGACTTCTTGGGACATTAATAGTGATTTATTCCATAAAATTGAAACATCATTAGTTATTTATTCCATAAAATGTATATACAACTGGACTGTAGAAGAAACCTCAAAGCGCTTTTTTCATCGCTTCCATTCAGTTCTGGACGTCTTGCCCTGCTTTTGAACTTCTGAGCACTGTGTCTGTTGCCAAGCCTGTGCCATTACTTTTCTGAATAAAGACCCTTTTCCTCCAAACCTTGAAGTTATCTTCAGATGCCCCTAAATAATTATTAAAGAAATTCAACAAGTTTTTCTGCTTTCATAAATCAAAATATTTCTCTAAGTCGTATTTTAATACCTGTAGTATTTTAATACCGGTAGTCTACATTAGATGTGTCCATTTCCTTCTGGTACATTCACTACTTTGCATATGACATGAGTTATCCAGAAATATACCACGATTAATGGTGTCAGTAGGCACAAGAGAATGAGCAGGAGTCAAGCTCCCAATCTGAAAAAGAACTTCTACAAAACAAATAAAAACTTTTATCTAAAATGTACAGTCTGTTATTAGATTGGGAAACAAAAGACAAGCTTGTCAAAGCCTGTATGACACATTGGGCAATAGATATAGGACATTATATAGATTTTAATCTCTGGGGAAAACTTTAGAAGAGCGATCTGAAGTTTACCGCATATTATTCTTTGAAGGAGAACTACTTGAAAATGATTTATAGATGGTATTTATCTCCAAGTAGGCTTGCTAAAGTGCAAAAGACTGAATCAGATAAGTGCTGGAGATGCAATGAAGTTGAGGGAACGTTCTTTCATATGTGGTGGACCTGTAAAAGGGTAAAAGAGTATTGGGAAATAATCCACAATGAATTGAAAAAAATGTTTAAAAGTAGTTTTCAAAAACAAACAAACACCAGAGTCCTTTTTGTTGGGGATAATTCAGACGGAAATTCACAGGTGTCAAAAAAGGTTATTTATGTATGCCACTACTGCGGCCCATGTTTTGTTAGCCCCAAAATGGAAAATGAGTGAGGTCCCAACTAAAGAAGAATGGCAACTTAAACTGATGGAATATGTGCGGTTTCTGGACCTAACATAGGACATCCACAAAGATAGCCAGGGTATTTCCATATCAAAACCAGGCTTAAAAATAGCTTGAAATGGGTCCAGAAAGACAGTCTCATCCAAATAGACTAGAAGTAGTTACACCCTTCATTTCTAGGCCCAAGAAGGCAACAGGTCATTAGTGCTAGAGGGATTCTCCTAGAGCTTTGCAGCTGCATTTATTAGATTAACCACTGGTTAATTTCTGGTTCACCATAATTTCTATTTTTAATTTGTGGCTTCAGAAGCTAAATATACCTGTTCACATAAGGTCATGAGATACACTGCTAATCCTTAAACAGATATCAGACCATGTTGTAATAATAAAACAACAACAACAAATACCATATTTTTCGCTCTATAGGACACACTTTTCCCCCTCCAAAAATTGAGGGGAAATGTGTGTGTGTGCTCTGGAGCGAATGCAGGCTCCTTGGCTTCAGCGATAGCAACGCGAAGCCTCCGAAGTGCAGAGGGAGAGCTCCCTCCGCGCTCTGGAGCCTTCGTGTTAGCTTTCACTGAAGCCTGGAGAGTGAGAGGGGTCGGTGCGCAGCGCAAGTTCCTACTGCGCTCCGCAGGCTTCGGGTTCCTTTTGCTGAAGCCGGGAGAGCAAGACTCTCCTGGCTTCAGCAGAGAGGGAGAGCTGTGCAGTGTCCCTTCAGCCAAGCGGGAGGAGAAATGGAAGGGCTCCGTTTCTCCTGCCGCTTCGCTGAAGGGGCACTGAGCAGAGAGGGGGAGATTTTTTTTTTTCTTGTTCTCCCTCTCTAAAACAAGGTGCATCCTATGGTCCGGTGCATCCTATAAAGCAAAAAATACGGTAGATGAATTGATTGATCTATCAATCTAATCTGTTACTAGATTAATTGACCTTTGGAGTGGTGTCCCTGGTTTTAAAAATGCATCCTTTTAAAATGCAAGTACTTACAAAACTGAAAGTTTCTGAATTCATCTTAGGAGAGGGCAAGGCATTTCTCCTTCTATTACACAGAGGAAGGAGGGCCTCTTCTGAAAGATCATACCTAGTGTGACACATGTGTGCATCTTCAAAAAAAGGGGGGTGAGATAGTAACATTTTATAAGAAGATTGGTTGACATGAGCCTTTAGAGTAATGACATGTTACTACTCCCCACTAAGATTAATTGGAACACTCTCATTGGTTTCAGTGTGGTATAGATAGTGCTTTTAGAGAACAGTTTAGACTGAAATAAAGCCTTTTCTATGTACTTTACTGAAATAAGTTTTCATAGTTTTGCTTTCTTGGTCCTGCACATGAGTTATAGGCGATTTAGGTTTTTGTACAGTACTCTTTGGTAAGAACATTTTAAGTTCCTATACATATTAGAGAATATATTATTTTGACACTGTGATTGCAATCATGTGCACATTTATTTTTGAGCAGGCTCCATTGAACTCAGTTGGACTTCTGGTTAAACTTGCATAGGACTGGGCTACACAGTGGGGTGGGGGGAGAGGTGCTGAACTGAGTCTTTGACCTGGGTGAAAGTAAGCCTAGTTTTGCCCCTGGAGAGGGGGAGAATGTTCCCTTGGGCAAGCAGAAAACCTTGCACTGCATACCATTGATGGGGCGCTTGGTTGTATATGACCCAATTTCATTTTCATTAATTAAACTCTAACCACTGCATAGTGGCTCTCTGTTGTCCTCTTGTGCAATGCTTCACTTTTCCCATCAGAATAAATCAAGGGCATTCACTTATTTGGCAGGAATAAATGCATGCAATAAATGCATGCAACCGAGACTCGGTCAAAATGGAAGATAAACGTTTCCCCTCCCTGTGTTCACAGCTCCTGAAGTGAGATGCAGGTCTTGCTTCCTCTGAACTAGATCCTCAGCTGGGACCTGTTTAGTTTGTCCCCTGGTAATCAACTGCAGCAGCTCAGGGGAATTAAACCACACCTACCTGGAGTTTCTTAAGTCACATTGCAACGGCATATCTTGAGAGACTCCTGAAAAGCTGGGAACTGGCTTTTGTATCTGTAAATGGCTGCAGGGATAATATATCTGCTGGACCCAAAGAATGCCTAATTATGCAATTAGGACATGCGGTGTGGCTTGAAGTTCCTGAGATAGCTACATATGTGCACACACTTTGGGGTGAGGTTCTCTATTGTGCATTAACCTGAAATGTAAAAGTTACACTCCACCCATTTTTGATAATTTGCAACACATTTCCGTGGTGCTAGAGGGATTTTACTTATTGTTTCAAGTCTAACAGTTAACAACAAAATAGATAAAGAAATCTCCTTATATGAAAACTGAAACTGTTGTGCCCCCACAAGGGTCAGTTATTAATCTGTGTATTAGTATTAGGTAGAAGGAATAACCACACTGGCCCTTTAAGAAAAGATAAAGAGTCAAGAACTTTGGGCAGCAGAACCGTCTTGCATCTCAAGACTACTATCACGGATTTATATTCTAAATTCACGAAGGCATCTGCAGCAGCCATCTCACCCAACGGGACAATACTATCTAGTGTTTAAACGTGGTACTGCAGCCTTCCAGTTTAAATACCGTATTGGCCCAAATATAAGCCGCACCCACAAATAAGCTGCACCTTTAAAATTCAAGGCTGGAGGGGGGGGGGAGGCAATACCCGAATATAAGCCGCTCCCTTAAAATTCCGCAGGCAATCACACCCGTTCTGTTTTACTGTATGTCTCTTTCAGCAGTTTTTGTAAGGTCACAAATTTAAGCCACACTTTAACATTTCAAGGTTGGAATGGGGGGGGGGGGAGTGCAGCTTATGTTTGAACCAATATGGTATATTTGAACAAATTTATAAAGAAAATGGGAGACCATTCTGAAAACGTAGCCAAACAAGGGATGAGACAGGGAGAAGCTTCTGATACAACTAATGGCGGCACAGAGTCTTCAGGTCAAAACAAACTTAGGAAGCTGGCCCCCAAGATGAGAGCTACCTTAGAGGAACAGAAGGCAAATCAGCTAAGGCGATCCGACGGAGCCTGGGAAAAGTTGCAGAAAGACATTCTGGAGACTAATGTTGTAACACTCCTGGAGGATAAGTATCACCAGAGGACCCGCTTGGCCAAACACCTGGTGCAATGGACACCTTACACAGATTGCTTCTCCATTTTTGCGCAACTATACCCTAGTGATACCTGCAATGAGTGGCAGCATTTCAAGCAGGTGAATGACCAGAGGGACTCCACTTTCTATGAAGCCATGGACGCTTTGGAGAAGCGCATAAAGGAACAAGAAGCAGTGCTTCTCACAGAGGCTGTTGAGGATCCAGGTGACAAAGTTGCTGATGAACCAGAGCCACATTCTCAAGACAGCGACCCAAGCTCATCTACTTTTTTTAAATATTAATTTTTATTAATTTTTCATTAATAACAATCCAAATGGAAGCCACATTAATACAGTACCAAATCATGCCAAATCACAATACAATCAAAAAGGCCAATTAATTCCGAATTCAATGTTTTTGGATGACTTCCCGTGTTCCAGTTATCTGGCGTTGATGTTGATCCTTATTCCTGCTCCAATTCTCTTAATTAGTCCAAATTCCACAATTCCGATCTTAATCCTTTGTTTTAGCAGCTACTGGTGTGATGACTTTTGTTCATATTTAATAAATCCATACCCATTAATTTGCAGAGGGAATTTATATCCTGTAGTTTGTGTGTTAAATATTTGTTTACCTTCTCCTTTTCCTTCATGTTGTAATCAATCAATTTTCTTCAACATTGTCCCTCCTTCGAAAGCTCATTTCTAAGTATGCCACAACTCCATTTTGCCACTCCAAAACCGAAAGCATTCCAGCGTCTGGCTGCAACTCCTGGCTTACTTCCAGCACTTATCTTCTTTACTCCTTTCCAACCTTCTACTGTTAAGGTCTTGCTCCTGACAACCGGCTCCATTGCAGGTTCGGCAGTAGTCACTTCAGGATACCATTCCTCATGGCACAAATGCTCTCCTCGTTCTCGCCATTGCTCGCTAACAGGGAGCTCTCACACCTACTCATCCATCAGCAAATTGTCTGTACACTTCACTGCCTCTCCAGTCCACACGTTACCCCCACAGATGGCTTCGGCTCACAACAGCTGAAACTGGATACCCCACAATGCCCACTTTCGTCTACCTTCCATCGTGGAATTACAGACAAGACTTAGCGGACAAAGGGGTGCAGAAATTCACAGATGTCCTGAAGATTATCCACCGTGGAAAGCCACCTTTCTGCAAGCCATCCAAGACATGGGATTGCCCACAGAGGAGGAGCTGACCGCATGGCTAGGGCCTGCTTCGTCAGGGCAGGCAAGATGTAGCCATGCAGCTCTAGTGGATGAACCAGGACTAGCACTCCAGCATGTTTGGGAACGGCTTGACTAATGCTATGGGGCGTTGAGACTTCATTTATGCAGATGGAGATTAAATGAGAATTTATTAAATGATCAAGAAAAAATAGAAAAGGAGGGATCTTAAAGGATTGTTTCAGAATTAATTTAAATCAGGAGACAAATTTGAAAGTGGTATGGGATGCGAGTAAGGCAGTTATGCGGCGGGGGGGATGTTTATTCAGCAAAGTGCATACCAAAAAAAGAAGAGAGTAGAAAAAGCAAGAAATTTTACAAGAAATAAAAGGGAAAGAATTGAGAAATTCCCCTCGAAAAGAGACAGTAAAACAGGATATTAAAATATTGCGAATGCAGTTTTCAATTATAATAAATCAAGAAATAGAGTGGGAAATTAAATATTTAAAACAGAAACAATTCAAGCAGGCTAATAAACAAGGGAAATTATTAGCGTGGCAAATTTTTTTAAAAGACAAGATAAATCCTGTATAACTAAAATTAATATAGGAGGTAAAGTTGTGGAAAATCCCAAAGAAATAACAGATCAATTTGTGAGTTTCTATATAGAATTAAATCGAGCTAAACGCAGCAATATAGATGAAATGCAAAAATATCTAGAGGATAGTGGAATATCTAAAATACTAAAAGATAAAGGAAGAATTTTGAATGCACCAGTGACAATAATGAAATTACAGTAAATAATCTCACAGGCAAAACTTTCAAAAGCACCCAGACCTGATGGACTTTCAGTAATATATTATAAGAAGTTGCAAGATTGCCTAATACAACCATTAAATGACATTATGAATATGACTTTAAATACAGTTGAATGGCCAAAATCTTGGAAGAATGCTTATATATATAACTTTCATTCCTAAACAAGACAGGGACTCTGAGCAGCTAAATAATTATTGACCTATATCTTTGTTGAATAATGATTATTATTCAATAGATTCAGGTAGGTAGCTGTGTTGGTCTGATGCAGTCAAAATATATTTAAAAAAATTAAAAATGTCCAGTAGGGAGTCAGGGCAATATATACTGAACCACCAGCTAAATTTATAGTACCGTAGATTCTGGCGTGTTAGGCGACTGGGCATATTAGATGACCCCCCAAATTGGCAGCTGCAATTTGGGGATTTGTCTTATAAGCCAGTCGCCTAATACACTGGGCAGTTCCGTGCTGGGAGAAAGCACCCCGGTGCGGAGCTGAGCCTGCCGGTTGCTGCTGCCGCTGCTGCTTCGGAGCCGCCGCAGCAGCAGCAGGGGGGGCAGGCTCCGCTCCATGCCGCCCACCTCTTTTCCAGCGTTAAAAAGCCGTTTTATACACTGGAATCTACATTAAACAATGTCCTGACTGAGAATTGTAAAATAACTAAAGGAACAAGCCAAGGCTGCCCATTGTCACCTTTTTTGTTTAAATTAGTCTTAGAAGTATTGGCGCAAAGAATAAGATGTAATCAAGACATTAAGGGTATAAGAGTGGGACAGAGCTGATATAAATTAAAAGCATTTGCAGACAATGTTGTGATTGCTGTAGAAGAGTAAATGGAGTCAATCCCGAAAGTATTACAAGAGATTAAAAAAACTGAGGCGGTAGCAGGTCTTAAGATTAATAAAGATAAAACCAAACTCTTGGTTAATGAATGATGAGAGTAAAAATAAATTAATTGGCAAAAATATATAAATCAAAATCAAATAAGTGTTGGAAATGTAAAGAAAAAGGAGGTTATTTTTATCAAATGTGGTGGTCTTGTAGTAAAGTTAAAGTTTACTGGGGAATGATATATAATGAATTGGGAAAAAAATGTTTAAAATAACATTTGTTAAAAACCCAGAAGCTTTCCTTTTGGGAATTATAGGGGCAGAACTACCCAAACTGTATAGAAATTTATTCATGTATGCAACTACAGCAGCAAGAATGTTATTTGCCCAAAAATGGAAAGAAGAAGACGTCCCAACGAAAAAAGAATGGCACAAAAACTTATGGAATACACAGAAATGGTGAAAGTTACCAGAAAAATAAGAAATCAAAATAAGGAACCTTTTATAAAAGAATGGAAATGGTTTATTGAATATTTACAAACAAACTGTAAACAGATAAGAACATTGGTAAGATTATATATAATAAGCTGTAGTTTTATAAGAGTATGTGTTTAAAGTAGGTGAATAAATGATTAAGTTATGTGAATGTGAAATATGCAGAAAATATAAAAAATAAATTTAAGGAACCGCAGACAGGGGGAAGGAAGTCGAGTTTTGAAATGTTAAAATGATTGTAAAATTATTGAAATGTATAAGATTTAAAATCTTTAATATATATATTACAGGAGAATTTCCCTTGGTAGCCTGCAGACAGTGCACATTCCCTGTAGCTATGTGCCCACCTCTCCTGCCGCCGCTTCCCGCAAAGAACCACACGTGTTTTCAGATGCAGCGACTAAAGCAACAGCAGCCGTGGCATTTCTAAGGGTGAAAGCCAAGTGCACGTGGGTTTCGTCTTGGAAGGGCTAGCACCACTCCAAGGACACACCATTCCAAGGCTAGAGCTTTTCGGCACCATGTTGGCAGTAGAACTGTCAGAGTTGGTAGAAAATGGACTGGATCTCCAGTTTGAGAATGTGACGCTCTACACAGACAGCAAGGTTGTACTGGGCTACATACACAATCAGAAAAGAAGGTTCTGTGTGTATGTGAGCAACAGGGTGGAGAGTATCAGAAGGTCAATATGTTTCCACCAACCAAATTTCAGTAGACCAAGCAACACGCTCCATTCCAGCATCTCAGCTTGTTGGATCAACTTGGCTAAAGGGCCCCAAGTTCCGCCTAGATCCAATCTATGCAGCAGAGACTGAGGAGGCTCTCTACGAACTCTTATCCCCAGACCAGGATTGAGAAATGAAAGATGACAATTAGCAGGTTCAAGACTAGAATGAACAGTTGTTTTCCTAAACAGAGAGAGGGACTGGTGTTCCTAAGCCATTTGAAGAATTATCCAGTACAGTCATACCTCATGTTAGGTCCGCTTCATGTTACATTCTTTCAGGTTACATCCCGCGGCGACCCAGAAGTACCGGAAAGAGTTACTTCCGGGTTTTGCCACTCACGCATGCGCAGAAGCATAAAATGACGCAGCATTTCGCAAGCCGCACATGCACAGACGCACTGCTGCAGGTTGCGCTCTTTTCATGTTGCAAACGGGCCTCCAAAACGGATCCCATTCACAACCAGAGGTACCACTGTAAACCATTTCTATCCATAGAACAGATGCAATTAACCAGCTTCCAGAGCCTTGCAAAGTAAATAGATTTAATTGCAAGATCCAGACCAAATCATAAGTTGCTTTGTTGATGTGAGTTCTTATAGCTCATGAGATATTGAATACTTCCTTAATCCAAAGAGATTTAATACTGCAAAGTCAGTTATGCATTTTGATCTGTCCTCAGATAGTCTCTTTTCTCTAATCTCTTTTCTCAGCTTCGTAAGAAACCTGTTCAAATGATTGGGATTTTCCTGATGAAACTATCTAGCATTTGTTTGTTTGTTTGTGGAATGTATACCCACCTTATTTCAGTGATTGTAAGTTGTCTTTCAACTGTTTTAATTATTGTGCTTCCATGTTGTAGTCTGCCCTGGGACTTTGGTGGTGGTGGTTGTTACAATTTATATACCACCCTATACCTGGAGGTCTCAGGGTGGTTCACAGAATAAAATCAAAATATAAAACAAAATACATAATCAAAATAAAAACAACAGCCCAATAACACCCCCCCCAAAAAAAACCCAACACATTTTAAAATGGCATAGGATGTCAATTAAATCAACAAAGGCCTGGTTATAAAGGAACGTTTTTGCCTAGCGTCTAAAGGTGTACAGTATAATGAAGGTGCCAGGCAAACTTCCCTGGGGAGATCACTCCACAGACGGGGAGCCACCGCAGAGGAGACCCGTTCTCCTGTTGCCACCCTCCGGACCTCTCGAGGAGGCGGTACATGGAGGAGGACCTCAGAAGATGATCTCAGGGTCCTGGTAGGTTCATATGGAAAGAGATGGTACTTGAGGTATTGCAGTCCTCAACCATTTAAGGCTTTATAGGTCAAAACCAGCATTTTGAATTGGGCCCGGAAACTAATTGGCAGCCAGTGCAGTCGGACCACGATCGGTATAATATGCTCAAACTGTCTTGCTCCAGTGAGCAACCTGGCTGCTGAATTCTGAAATATTAATGATAATTATAGTAATAATAATAATAATATTCCACCCTTTGACCTGAAAAGCAAGGCAACAAAAAAAATCAGATTTTTTAAAAAACCAGTTGAATCATAAAATAAAGCAGAAAACATCAACAATAAATGCAGTAAATAGTAAAACAATAATATTATAAATAAGAAAACAGAAGATAAGAATCTGCTGGATCTCTCAGTGGCGTTTGATACCATCAACCATAACATCCTTCTGGACCGTCTTGAGGGGCTGGGAGCTGGGGGCACTGTCATGCAGTGGTTCCACACCTTCTTCCTGGGCCGTGTTCAGAAAGTGTTGGTGGGGGATGAGTGTTCAGACCCCTGGGCTCTCACTTGTGGGGTACCTCAGGGTTCTGTCCTCTCCCACATGCTTTTCAACATCTACATGCAGCCGCTGGGAGAGATCATCAAGAGATTTGGGCTGGGTGTTCATCAGTATGCAGATGATACCCAGCTCTACCTCTCTTTTAAATCAGAACCAGTGAAGGCGGTGAAGGTCATGTGTGAGTGTCTGGAGGCGGTTGGAGGATGGATGGCGGCTAACAGATTGAGGTTGAATCCTGTTAAGACAGAAGTACTGTTTTTGGGGGACAGGAGGCAGGCAGGTGTGGAGGATTCCCTGGTGCTGGATGGCGTAACTGTGCCCCTGAAGGACCAGGTGTGCAGCCTGGGAGTCATTTTGGACTCACAGCTGTCCATGGAGGCACAGGTCAAATCTGTGTCCAGGGCAGCTGTTTACCAGCTCCATCTGGTACGTAGGCTGAGACCCTATCTGCCTGCAGACTGCCTCACCAGAATGGTGCATACTCTGGTTATCTCCCGCTTGGACTACTGCAATGCGCTCTATGTGGGGCTACCTTTGAAGGTGACCTGGAAACTACAATTAATCCAGAATGCGGCAGCTAGACTGGTGACTGGGAGCGGCCACTGAGACCATATAACACCGGTCTTGAAAGCACATTGGCTCCCAGTACGTTTCCGAGCACAATTCAAAGTGTTGGCGCTGACCTTTAAAGCCCTAAATGGCCTTGGTCCAGTATATCTGAAGGAGCGTCTCCACCCCCATCATTCTACCCGGACACTAAGATCCAGCACCGAGGGCCTTCTGGCGGTTCCCTCACTGCGAGAAGCCAAGTTACAGGGAACCAGGCTGAGGGCCTTCTCGGTAGTGGCACCCTCCCTGTGGAATGCCCTCCCATCAGATGTCAAGGAAATAAACAACTATCAGACTTTTAGAAGATATCTGAAGGCAGCCCTGTTTAGGGAAGCTTTTAATGTTTGATGTATTACAGTATTTTTTTTAAAAAATTGGAAGCCGCCCAGAGTGGCTGGGAAAGCCCAGCCAGATGGGTGGGGTATAAATAATAAATTATTATTATTATTATTATTATTATTATTATTATTATTATTATTATTAGCTGTAAGTGGCAGGGCACACAGCATGGAGCATTGAGGGAGTGGCAGACAGCATCAAGAAGGAGCTTAGGAGGCACAAGTGCCAGGACAGCCGCCAGTCATCTAAGAAACGTAACCAGTTTGGTGGCCCGAAATAGTCATAAAATGCATCTGGCTGCACTTATTTATTTATATTCTGAAAAAGCATTTGAGGAAGTTATATTGGAAGTTCGTGTTTTGGAAAAGCTTGGATTTATAAAATGGATCAGAATTTTATACAACTCTCTGAAATCACAAGGGGGGGGGGGCAAATGGAATTATTTCAGATCAGTTTGGCTTGGAGAGAGGTACAAGACAGGAGTGCTCTCTTTCTCCACTGATATTTGATTTATGCTTGGAACCACTGACAGTTAGGCAGAATAAGGACCCACATACAGTTTCAACAACCTCATGCTGAATCAAATGATTGTGTCATCTAATGGAGGGATTAATGTTAGCTCAAATAGGATTAAAAATGTTAAGAAACATATCTAGTTTTGTTGAGCATTCATTCTGATCTGCTTGCAAGCAGTTTATTCAGGTTATTCATCCTGATTTGCATTTATACATCTTCCCACTGATTGGTTAGAAAAAGTTAAATTTTGATACGGAAGGGGGGGCATGTCTTCTTCACCTTCTTCTTCGCTACAATATATCCATTTATTTCCAATTGTCAATGTCAAAAGGGACTAAAATCTATAAAATTCATAGAAAATCAATGTGCCAATTTCCTCAATTTCTCTAGGACTCCATGACACCTCCCCTGTCCTCCATAATCCATCAAGCAAGGTGTCAAGACCCTAATCCTGTCAAATCACTCTGCCAAGCCTTTCCTCCAGGCAATGCTAGGTGGCAGACTATGCGTACATGGACCATTGTCTTCTCATCATCGGTACTCAGGATGTGCTTATCTGCGCATATCTCCAGCTCTGCATATTTCCCCCTCCCTCATCCATATGTTAATCCTGTGTAACCCAACCTCTTCTTAAAGTATTCATGATGTAATCTGTGTAACCCAACCTCTTCTTAATGTATTCATGATGTAACTGGGATGTATTTTGCACTGTATTCTGGGACATGGAGGGAAGTTTCAAAAGTTCATGTCACCTCTTTCTCGCTGTTCAATCTCGCCTTGAACCTGTTGCACAATAAACTCGGATCTTCTGCAGCTTGCTCCTGTCTCGGGCTGAGCTCATTTTCCTCCGCAGGGACCCGCGGACTTAGTCCGACGAGCTGGGTGCCAGAGCAGCCTCGCACCCAGATTTTACCGTAACAAATTTCAAAATAAAGTTGGATTTGTTGTGCAAGAATGGCAGTGTTTTAATTCACTTGAATTGTGCATACCTTAATATCTGGTATGCACTTGAATCTCTCTTGCAAAATACTGACATTCTGGAGGCACCATAGTTGGTTATTGCCTTCCCTGACTTGCAAGTGGTTCCCTGGGGAGACAAGAAGCCTAAACACTTTTGCAAGGCAAAGAACTGGAGAAGAACTGAAGCAGCATTATCAGAACTCTGGCTAGATAAATTCAGTGATAAGGAAGCCCCTTCCTTACATATTTAGGGTATTCACATCTTGCCCACTACAGCTATTGGGTAAACAAATTAAAAACCATTAGAAGTGTTTTTCCCCATGTGAAAGAGATAAAACTGTTTCAGGTTGAGCAATAAAATAAATTAAAAGGTCTGAGAAAATAAAAGGGTATTTGTGTGGGTAAGCATCTCTCAGGAGGGCATGCCCACAGAAAATACCCTTTTCCCTGTAATCAGCTGCCCTGCTACACTTCTTTTCATGTGAGTATGCAGAGAATGCTATGCGAAGAAGCATTTGGGGAGATCCTTGTGGAAACAGGTAGTACCTTAGTGGAGAACCTGTACCGCTCCAGATGATGTTGGACTCCAACTTTCCTCAGCCTCAGGGGAGCTTGTCACAGCTGGAGGGGGAGACAACCATGACTCTTCACCAGTTGCGCTCATCTCTGCCTCTTAGCCTCTCTCCTCCCACCCTCCTGTTTCAGCTTCTGTCTCTGATTCTGGACTTCTTTCTGCCATGGACTCTCCCAGCTTACTAAGCCCTGTTATCTCTTCAGCTTCTGACACCTCCTCTCCCCAGTGTATTCCCTCTTCTCCTTCTGACCACTCACTGTTGTCCTGAGCTGGTTCCTCCCACCATTCCTCTGCATCCAACCAGTCCATTACACCCATTGACCTTCAACCCTGCGATCTACAGGCTAACACTAAGCATTGTGGCCAGGGTCTCTGTGTCTATCACAAATAGCAAGAGAGGTGTGCCTAAGGTTTAACACTAGCTTTCAGTTAACGCAGCTAATATAATCTGTCAAGCTCTAAGAGGAAAATCATTCTCTGAAATGCTTAAGGGTAAATGGAAAACATAAAATTCAGATGAGTAAATGTGTTGTGCTCTATAGCTTCAGAAAAGATTGGATAACAGCCCAGAAGCCAGTATGTAGAAGACTTCCTGTATATCTAAACATTAGGACCTACATCTTATCTTTGTAGCTTTTGTTTCCCATGTTATTGCCCCAATCTCAGAGTTAATATTTAGCAACAAGCTTGTGACCAATTTAATGTATGCTAGTTGGGATTGATGTTTTCAAGTCTGAGCCTGTATCCTTAAACACTAACAACAGTGTTGTTATTAAAATCATAAGGGTAAGGAACATATTTTAAAAGCATTAAATTTGCCTTAATGTGTGGTATCACAGAACCTGAGATATTGTCCAGGATAATGAAATTTGCAATTTAAATTATGGGAGAGTAGCTAAAAAAGGAATGAAACAAGTCAAATCAGAATCCCATTTATAATCTACTGTCATGTGACTCCAGGAACAATAGTTTTCCATAGTTTTCCTGCTGAGTTTTTCTTTCTTCAACTGTCCTAGTCTCTCATATATATATATATATATATATATATGCTTTCGTAGATTTTCACGGGTACAGGAATGCAGGTTTTGGTGTCCTCGGGTGTCTTCCCGTGTAAAAGTTGGGGTGTCTAGGCGACGTTTCGACGAGGTCTCACTCGTCATCTTCAGGCTGGTGCTTTCGGCTTCTTGTTACTGGAACAGAGCGGGATCTCAATGTTTGAGTTCCTATAAATACTGTAGAGGGGGTGTGGTGTCTAGCCTCCAATGTTCTGGGCAGAGAGGAAGTTCCCAGGCTAGTGTGCCTTTTCTTCTTTTGTTCCTTAATTACTTGAGAGATACCTTGAGTGATTTCTTGAGTGATATCCTGAGTACCACTTAGGTGGGTCATTAGGTGTGGATTAGTTGCTAAAGTCTTTGTGTCTTGACCTCTTGAACTTTGTGAAGAGTTTTCCTGAGAAGATGGCTGTATTGCACTTAGTTGTGCTTTGGCTTGGCTTCGTGTATAGGGGCGAGCTGTGGTTTTGTGGCTTGTGTCAGCCAGATCTGTGTAGGGATTGCAGGGGGGTGCAGCATCCGGAGGTGCCACCATGGATTGGCTACTGGATGGTGTCAGTAATTCATCTGTGGAGAGGGTCTGGGTTTGGGTCTGGTGTGGTTGATTGGTGTTGGCGTTCTGTGTGCCTCTGGATCTGGTGTCAGTTTTTGTGGGGAGGGCTAATTTCCAGATGTCTGGCAAGCGGGATGTGTCGTCACGCTTGTTCATGTTGTGAGGGTGTTTCTCTATCTCGATGGCTTCCATGATTATTCTCTTGTGGTGATGTTCCGTGTTAAAGAGCAATTTGGAATCTGCAAATCCTCTCCACAGATGAATTACTGACACCATCCAGTAGCCAATCCATGGTGGCACCTCCGGATGCTGCACCCCCCTGCAATCCCTACACAGATCTGGCTGACACAAGCCACAAAACCACAGCTCGCCCCTATACACGAAGCCAAGCCAAAGCACAACTAAGTGCAATACAGCCATCTTCTCAGGAAAACTCTTCACAAAGTTCAAGAGGTCAAGACACAAAGACTTTAGCAACTAATCCACACCTAATGACCCACCTAAGTGGTACTCAGGATATCACTCAAGAAATCACTCAAGGTATCTCTCAAGTAATTAAGGAACAAAAGAAGAAAAGGCACACTAGCCTGGGAACTTCCTCTCTGCCCAGAACATTGGAGGCTAGACACCACACCCCCTCTACAGTATTTATAGGAACTCAAACATTGAGATCCCGCTCTGTTCCAGTAACAAGAAGCCGAAAGCACCAGCCTGAAGATGACGAGTGAGACCTCGTCGAAACGTCGCCTAGACACCCCAACTTTTACACGGGAAGACACCCGAGGACACCAAAACCTGCATATATATATATATATATATATATATATATATATATATATATTCAATATTCTCTTGTTGTTATTTTATTAAGTGTAAACTCAACGAGTCTTCTATTTAATTGCTTACCTGGTTGTCATTGGAGACCTGCAATTCCATTCAGTCAAGTGCATGGAATTTCCTTGGGGCAAGTGATCAGCTGATAAAACAAGAGAGTGCTCAACTTCTCCTTTTCCTCTCTGGATCGCCATCTGTACTGAAAGCGCAATTCCTCCATAGCCAGGAAGGAAATGCAGCGGACGTCTTCCTCAGATCACTGTGCTTGTGGCCAGCTGTCAAGTAGGGTTGCCATATTTCAAAAAGTGAAAATCTGGACACAAAAGTTTGCCCAAAGTTGTTGATATATTTTTTAAGGGAATTCGCCAAAATCTAGACTTCCTACATGGGTTGTCATAAAGCCGGATTTTCCCGGACATTTAAGCAATTTCCACACAGACACTGTTTCCAACTGCAGTATTCTGACTATGTCCGGGAAATTCTGGAATGTATGGCAACCCTATGTCAGGGGACCAGCTCCCAATAGCCTTGGAGCTAGCCTTCTTGCTGGGATAGCAGTAGCCAAATGAACAGAATTGAAAACCAACCCTAGAAGGTAGTATCACTGCCACTGCTTCTTAGTACAACAGCCTGGGCCAGGAGACTCCCAGAACCTCTACACCCACCGGCCGCTCACCCACAGCTCACCCGCATCAATGTGCCTGCCCTTCTGGGGGTAGAAGGAGGTTAGAGATGAATGGGCATCAGTGGACAGGTGGCAGGTGGGCTATAGGCATGCAGCAAAAGAAGGGGGGAAATGAGGTGAGCAGCATGCTCCTTGGAGGTCAGATCTGCTGCCCCCTAGCTGTCCAGAACCTGCCATCCTGCCTCACCTTGCCACATTGAGTATATGAGCATGACAAGCAAAGCATGGCCCCACCAGTTTGTTTGTCATCCGGATCTACATGCCAAGCCTAAAGGGAACCTTGTGGTTGCTCAAAGCCATCTAGCAAATAATGCCACATATATCTACCCTGCCAGATATTTTTTTAAATCCCAAAGAGACACACCAAAAGTAGATGAGACAGCTTTTTAAATAAGATTACGGCTGATACATAGGACCTGTCATTTGCATCTTATAAATGAAAACATATTTTCCATAAAAATCATTATCTTTCAGATTAGATATGTACAATTTAGATCTAGTTAAAATGTAATTCACAGATTCCTATATCATTTCAGAGGTAAATGTAGTGTAACTCTCCTAGCAAGTGTACTCAAGTGAGAACAGTGGTGTCCAGAACCAGGGGAGTGGATTGTGGGTTGAAGAAAGTCCTTTTGGCCTCCCAGGCAGACAGTTTCGTGGACAGGCCCTGAGCCACTCTAGTGAACCGGTGAATGGCAGGCTGGATCATCCACCTGCCACGCATTTGACCTATGGTGGCAGGAGGTCTTGGGTGTTCCCCTGGGTGCAGGACCAAGTGACCAATAGGGGCACTGGGACCTGGGACAGGATAAATTGCAGCCTGCCAGAGCAATTGGCCTCTTCCTTTTGGTGGATGGAGGGGATTGTGAGTTGAAAAAACTGCCCCCTTAACATGCAACCTGGAGAAAAACCTGAGGATCATAAAGTCTACCTGCTAATTAAAATGAGATGAGGATAACAAGTTAATGTCGTAGTATTTAAAACCGAGGCTTAATGTTCTTTGGAAGCATCATTACTCAGATGCAAGCCCCACTGAACCCAACAAGTTGGAACAAGTGCAGTCTGAAGGCCTGATCTGCTCCACCAAGCTTTAGCTGGTGGCCCATGAGCCATAAACTCAATATTTTGGAGGTGGTAGTGATGCTACAGGGAGAATAGGGTGCAGACCTAGGCAGGACTTGTCTGACTTTCACTCATTCTCATTATGCTAGGCTGGCTGAAGAGATTTAATCTTCTTTTCATAGCCTGTGGCTGTAATGGGAATGAAAATCCCCACAGCATGAAAAGAACATTGCCTCCTCCTTAAGTGACCTACATGCATCAGCTGGGTGGGTGGGACGTCTCTGTATGTGTATGTCCTATATGTATGCGTATGAAAGAGTTTTGTACGTATCCCTAAATGTTTGTGTGTGTGTCTCAGACCCTCCATATGTCCCTATTTTCCAGGGACATCCCTGATTTAGAGAAGCCGTCCCGGTTTCTGATTTGATGGAGTGCCATCACAGCTGCCTTCCCCGCCCGCGCTGGGCGCCACACCCCCACAGGTGGTGCACCATGACCCCGGGATGCACGCCAGGCACTCCCCCGCCTGCTCTCCGCCCCCTGCTGCCAGAGCATGACCTCCGCCACTGGGCTTCAGGCCCGGTTTTGGTACAGAAACTGCTTTGGTGCCCTGTATGATGACCTTTGCCAAGAGAGAGAGAAGGGAAATGTGTCCTTGTTAGTTCTCACCAATGTTCTCTGTGGCTTTCAGGACAGTGGTATCATTCTGGAGTGGCTGTCTGACTTAGGGGTGAGTGGCACAGCTTTCTGGTGTTCCCAGTCCTATTTGGTTGGTTGTTTCCAGAGGGTGATGCTTGGGAAATGCTATTCTGCCTCATGGAGTCTTCACTGTGATGTTCCTCAGGGCTCAGTCTTACCCCCCATGCTGTTTAACATCTACATGAAACCACTGAGTGGGGTTATCCAGAGGTTTGGACTATGTTGTCAGCAATATGTGGATGACACACAGCACAGGTGTGGCAGTGGATGATTGTCTTGCCTCAGTAATGGATTGGATGAGAGCCAACAAACTGATGCTCAATTCAGATAATGTTGAGGTGGGTGGTTTCTAGAACAGATGGATGGGAGTTGGCACCATATCACTCCAGTGAGTGAAAAAGCTACGTGCTCTCTGAGGGAACACATACTTAGCTTTTTCCACTCACTGGAGCAATATGTGGCTAGGGATAAGGTTTTTTTTTTATTCTCTCAGTTTCTCATTTGGTGCTTATTAAATCCAGTCATCCACATTTCTGCAGCAACTTGCATTAAAAAAAAATCCTAATAAAAATTCATGTGGAATTTAATGTGAATTACTCTTAATACAATTTTATACACAATTTTAACTAACATACAATTGTTTGCAAACAAGTTTCCCCAATATAATACAATTTTCTTTGTTATTTTCATTTTCATGCACACTTTCCCCTAATATATCTATTTTCGTAAACAATGGTTGGAGAACTGAATTGCATGATTTGAAAAATCAAAGGATGACTGTGTTTCAATTCTCATAATGTTTCGCAACGGGAAGATTTGGCTTCAAACACAAATTTCTCGCCCATCCCTCCCTGTGGCATAATTGTTGTGATTATATCTCCATGTTCTCTTCTCTTAATGCTGCTGCTTGGAAAAGGAAGCAATATTACTCTGGAAGTGATCTGTGATGGTGGCTGGCAAATATCAAACTTCTGTTGGGTGTGAAGCTATGACTCTTGCACAATGCAGAGCACCCAAAGATAAATGGCTTCTATGTATGTGGCTGTATTTATTGAAGTTACAATGATTCACATGCTCGTTCTCCCAGTTCTGAGGTCTAGTAGGTGTGAAGGATGCACAGGCAAGACGGAAAGGTGACTCTTGCAGAATTATGGGGAAAGGAAGCCAAGGGGAGGAGCAGGAGAGAGGCAGCTGTTTTGAAAGAGAATGCCTGAAGTAACAGAATGTCCTGGGTGGTGGGTTGGATTGCTGCAACAGGTGTGTGTATCTATATAAACCTGTCTGAAACATGAAACAGGTGGCTCCAACCCAGATAAAGAGTACAGTAACTAGCTGGAGAAGCTGGTGCTGCACTGTCAGTCAGAATGCCTCCACAGTCAGGCACTGTTCTAGGAGGAAAGGAACCTTGCTTAGATGCTCCACAGCTTTTCACCTGGGAGGAGATAGGACTCCGCTCGGGCAAAGGGAACTCCAAGGAAGAGAGGTGGCTGGTCATCAACCGGAAAGTCTACGATGTCAGCAAGTTCTATTGGCGGCACCCTGGAGGAAGGCGCGTCATCAGCCACTATTCCGGACAAGATGCCACGGTGAGACCTTATTGCGGGGCAGAGAGCAGTGGAGAAGGACCATCACCCAGTGGCAGAGCACATGTCTTGAATCAGGAGTAGAGAAACTCCAGCCCATAGACCTGCTAGGGGATCCCATTTGGTCCATGAGGTCATGGCAGTCTAACATCACTGGCTTGCATCAGCTGATGGAGATGGGGCTCGATCCTACTGGGTGCATCTTTGCCAGCATGTTCCCTGCAAGAAACACACTGGCAAAGCAGACCCTTGTAGAGAGCAGGGTTGCACCCTCTGCTCAACAGCTGGAGAGGGGAGAGTTCAATGCAGGGAATGCATTGGCAAAGCAGATCCATCCCTGCAGCCCTCTGAGATCACCCACCTCTCAGACACCTGATGTCATCAGGTCATCGGAAGATTGATAGATGGGTGGTCCCATCCACCTGCTGAAGTTGGCAAGAAGGGTGGAGAGAGATAAATATCTTTTTTTCCCTGTCAAAAAGGCACACCCACCCCTGCCTTACTTGGACCACATCCCAGATTTGACCCCTAGCATCTCCAAGGTTCTCAGGTAGCAGACCTGGAAAAGACTTGTGCCTGACATCCTGGAGGACACAGCACTGTAGGCATTCAGGGCTAGAGGGACCAAGGTTCTTCATATGCTCATGAAGTTTCCTTGGCAATTTTCTGTTATTGTAGGAAACAAGAGTTAGAAGTAGGGTCTGAAGGCACAGAAAAGCCCACCCCATAATAGCTTGCTGGAGGAGGAAGCTAAATTCTGGCTGGCATGGGTGACTAAAGCTAGTCTGCAGTTCCTTCTCAAGATAATTGGTTATAATTCTTTCTACATATCATTGCCTGACTTCCAGGTGGTTTAAAGAAGCCCAGGTGTGTGAAGGATTCATATGGACTTAAAAGCAGAGTTATCATACCTGTGAGAAACTATGACTGAGGATGTCTCCTCAGCCAAAATATTTGAGTAATGTTGGGGTAGGAAGCTAAGAGAACTGATGTAGCATTGCTGATATTTGTTGGGATTGTAGTTTTTGCTCTTCTCGTTGAGTTTAACCCTGGTAAGTACACTTAGAATTACAGCCACAATTTTATATTTCACTACAGAATGTCTTAGCTTTGCAGATTAAATTGGCAAAGTGTGAAATATACTAATCTGTTGTACACCTGAAATTAAAATTTAGAAAACACCACCTGAGATTAAGAATAGCGTAAGTAAAGGATGTTGTGTTTGGGATTGTCTTGACTGAACAGTTATGAGCCGGATATTGACCTTGGTGATTTAAAGTTTTCTCATTTTGCCTTGGGCACACTTTCTAGCACACTTCTGGCATGTCAAAGTAAACTAAAGGTATTTTATTTTTACATATATATTTTCTGTTCCTAACCAAATGAATATTCTGGCACCCACAAAAACAGGTTTATTCAAATTACATGTAGCTGAAGTTGGTGTTAATTGACATGGTACAATCCTAGAGCCTGTGGCTCTCCAAATGTTGCTGGGATGTGACTCCTATTCTCCCTGATGACTGGTCATGCTGACTGAGGCTGATGAGAGTTAAAGTCTACCTAAATCTGAAAAGCCGTCGTTTCCCTGATGTCTACTCAGAAGTAAGCCTCACTGATTTCAGAGGGACTCACTCCTGGGTAAAGGGTGTACAGCGTTGCAGCTTAATTTGCATAAAACCTGGTGCAATTTTTGTCTGATAATTCTCATCTGCCTTGTGAGGAAATTCCCATGACAAAGAAATAGAGATGGAGAAATACCACGGTGCACAAAGAGAGAAAAGAAGGCGCCACAATGCAGTGTTCCAGTTGAAGGGTGGGGTTCTTTGAGAAATTCACATGCCTCTGACCTCCCCCCACCCCACCCCTGTTTTAGTCCAATCCCCCATAGTCTTTTAAATGCAGCAACTAAAGGGGTTCTGACCCAGCATGTAATTTGAGCATCACCTCACAGGAAAAGTCTAGACTTCTAACATGGGTTGCCATACATCTGGATTTTCCTGGACGTTTAAGCAATTTACAGAAAGGGTTTAACTAATAATGCAGGTGCTCACATTCATGCACAGCCACCCTCACAGGGATCCAGAAAGTTGTGGTGGAGTTACACTGCCTAAAGGTGTCTTCTTTGAAGCGAGTAGCCAGACCAACCTTCCCCCTAGTAAGTCCCTGGCCACCTGTTTAATACCCACAGGGTAATACGAACAGGAAGGAAATCATACTGAAGGAAATCAACCCTGAGTGCTCACTGGAAGGACAGATTGTGAAGCTGAGGCTCCAGTACTTTGGCCACCTCATGAGAAGAGAAGACTCCCTGGAGAAGACCCTGATGTTGGGAAAGATGGAGGGCACAAGGAGAAGGGGACGGCAGAGGACGAGATGGTTGGATAGTGTTTTCGAGGTTACCAGCATGAGTTTGACCAAACTGCGGGAGGCAGTGGAAGACAGGAGTGCCTGGCGTTCTCTGGTCCATGGGGTCACGAAGAGTCGGACACGACTAAACGACTAAACAACAACAATACGAACAGGAATGAAACATTGGCTAAGAGTCGCAAACATCAGCTGCGTTCTCACATGCCTATCACTGCTTCAGATCTCAGAAGTAGTTGCAGCAGGTGCCAGTGAGTTATTCAATGCCAGGAAGATTGAGGCAGGCAGCCCAACTCAAGTTATAGATTTAAGGACTACTATTAAAAGGCTGGAACATGTCAATTATTTAGTTTGCCGTAATATTTCTACCAACATTAGGGTGTGTGGGCAGGAGAAGGTGTCAATCGGTTTCTCTACCTCAGGCAGAAAACATGCACTGGATTCCTTCTGGGCGGGGTGGGGGGGAGGAATATATCAGTTCTCTCGGTTCTCTTCCAATCTTCCAATCGATTCTCCACATTTCTCCAGGAATTTACAATTATTCTTTTTAAAATCCTCATAAAATTCTTCAGTGGTTTTGACCAGTGCCATTTTTCTAGAAAAAGGTGCTGGAACTCAACATGAACTGCTCTCTTGTTCTCTTAAAATGGCAATGGCGCACACCTGGGAGGTGCTGGAACTGAATTCCAGTGAATTCTGGCTGAGAAAAATCCCTTGCATTGACTAATGTACACATGTTGTGATGCATTTGTGTATTATTATTATTATTATTATTATTATTATTATTATTATTATACCCCACCCATCTGGCTGGGTTTCTCCAGGCTCTCTGGAGCACATATAAAGACATAGTAAAATGTCATTTTACTATTCATGCTATTTCCATGAACATATTTATTTGTATGCACACCTTAACCCAATATATGTATTTTGGTAAATGTTGTTTGCTTAAAGAATGGCATTGCAATATTCAGATAGGTGTGAATTTCAAAAGACAGCTGCATTTTGTTTATTGTATTATTTTGGAAACTGTGAATTTATAGGTTTGGATTTAAATGCGAGCTGAATTTAACCCAGTCAGATGAGTGGGGTACACAAAATAAATAATTACTATTATTACATATTGACTTCCTCCCCCATCCTTGCTTCTGGGCTTACAACATGGACACATGGCTGATGCCCACAAGTTAGAATATGCCTCAGTACGACATGTGTTCACCATGCCCATGAAATCTCCTCATCTGATATGCCTTCAAACCACGTTTGTACCTCCTACTGGAATGGACTGGCTTAGGCCACAAGGGCCGTTTAAGGATTCCTGGGACTCCATTGTGTTCTTACATGATTGTCTTTCAGTGTCACAAACCACAGATGCTCTTGGATTCAGATGCCAGCGAAATAATTAAGGCTCCACCTACCATTAGGCAAGTGAGGCAGCGTGCCTCAGGTAGTAGGATGGAGGGTACTTTTAAAAGCCTATAAATTACCATTTATATTAAGATTGCTGCAATATGTTTATCAACACTGGGTGGGTGAAGGAGGAGGTGTCATTGGGCTTTCTACCTCAGGCAGAGAAATGTCCTGGGCCATATCCAGGCTTACAGATTTTATCGCTTCTGAGAACATAAACAAGAGGCTGATGCATAATTATGACATCTGGTCATGCTAGACATTTCTTAGTCTGATATGTCTTAAGCTGGAATGAATTGACTTATGGGCCCCTCCAGACTGTTTTGTTGTTGTTTGTGGGTATATTTTTCAACATGTCCTTGATGCAATAATAGTGCATTAGTAGTGAATTTACACTGGACTGTCCACACGCCATGCCACTTGGTTAGTTGTTCTCCAGTGCTTCACCAGTGTTACTGTATTACTGCCATCTGGAGGGATATGCTTACCCTATAGTGCACCACCAAAAGAGGGAGAAAAGAATAAACCCAGAACATCAGTAGCATAAAAAGTTCCAGGATTACAGCAGGTGGTTAAAGGGTGTGTGTTGATTGGAAATGAAACAGGCTATCTGCCCCCAAACCATTTGGAGGCACAAACAGTATTGAAAGCAGGACTGTGTAAAAGTGCCCCAATATCATCGTGAATACAAATCATCACGAAATGACACCTGGAGGGGTTGTCAAGATGGAATGTACTGTTTTAATGGCACAACGTAACATAGGAGAAGGTATTGCTGGCACCACTTTTGAGTGCAAGCGGCTATAATGGAATCACGGCACCATCTGATGTGCCACGTAAGCACAACACTGGAAAAGTTTTCTGACTGGTGATGCATGCTGTGTTGGGTTGTTTGAATATTACTTCTAAACATATTTATATACCACTATGTGATTTAAAAAAAAAAAAAATCAAAGCAGTTTCCAGCAATGAAAAATGAAACCACACAGTAAAAACCATAAAAAGTTAAACATCCATCAACCATTGCGAAAGGATTTGTTTTGAATTGCCTGCATAGACCTGGCAGAATAGAAAAGGTTTGAACAAGTATTCAAAAGTTGGCACAGAAGACACACTGCTGTATCTATTGGCAGAGTACTCCACAAGAATGGGCCGATGGAAGCAGGAAGCATGTGTGGTAGGAGAACCCATGTTTACATCACTGCTGCTGTCACCCCAAATCAGAAATCGGCCTTTTAATCAATGCGGGTGGGAAAGATATTGATGTGCACTGACTCATGTTGACAACAGGGGGCAGTGCTCAGAACGCCTCTGCATTTGACTTCACCCACCAAAACTATAACTAACATAGGGTTTGCCATTTAGGGCATTGCTGAGTGCTTTGAGGTTTTTAGGTTTTTTCTACAATCAAGCAGTATATACATTTTATGAAGAAAATAATAACTAAGTATGTTCTCCCTTCAATGATTTTTCAAGTGCCTTCTGTCTTTAGCTGTGATTTTCATGTCTCCTCCTCTGAGGGAATAAGAAAACACGGAAAGACGTCTTGCCTGTCCATCTGTTGAACTTTTGGTAATATATGTAGCTGGAAAGGTGCTTGATGAAACTGAAATGTGACGTGAGAAAGGAATTGGGTACAATAAAATGTGATTCATTTTAAAGTCAGTTCATTCTAATGTTTGGAAGCTCCTTTGAGAAATTGTGTAAACTCTGCTGGCGTCTACAGAAACCTTCATCTGTGGGTGGAAGATTTCTTGCTGGTTATGAAACTCACAGTCATAAGCAAAGAGTCACTGCCTAAAGGCTTTTGGACTCAGCTGGACTGTTACATTAAAAGTTATTTGTATGCGTTGTATATGTGATATTGCCACCAGATAACGGCCTGGAATCCTGTTTTTCTCTACCTGTTTCTCCTGTTCAAACTGAAATGCTTCTTTGATGTGTTTAGATCCAGCCTCTGTACACACACACACACACACACACATCCTCAACCCTCAGCATTGCTTCTTGTGCTCAGCCCATTTGGCTTCTGAGACCTCGCCAGGCACACATGTTTCTGAGCTCTTTTCAGCCACAAGGTCAATGCACTTGCTTGGTTTATTTTGAATGACCACTGAGATTCTATTGATGCTGAATTCTGAATGCAGTTAATTAGGGTAGTCTCTTTACAGGGCTAATTCAAATGTAATGCTAAACAAAGGCTTGACCTTCCTTAGGCTGATGTGCTCCCTCTTTCTCTCCTTGTATACTTCAGTTCTCTTCCATAGTTTCCTGTTACATCTGAATGAGCAAACTTTGGTTGCAAATTGTTGCTCCAGAGGACTACTGCAAACCATTGTTCGTGGTTTGGATTCTATGGCAAACTATAGTTTGCCCGAACCAAAAATCAAGGAGGCCCATGGAAAATAAATAAAAAAAGGAGAGTGTGCTTTCCTGAAGACCAGACCAAATGACATCATAATGGGTGATCATTACTATCAATCTTGGACCTCTAGTTTCTGTTAACTCATTTAACAGGAACTGTATACCAGTCTTGATTTGTGAATCACTGGCTTCACAAGTACTTACAGCAAAACGTGAAACTTACTTATCAGAAATAAAATATAGTTGTTCATTTGTTGTTGTTGTTGTTGCTGCTGCTGCTGCTATTGTTGCTGTTGCTGTTGTTGTATATGTATTTATACCCCACCTTTCCTTGAGGGAACTCAAGGCAGCTTAAAGAAAAAAATAAGAACCGCTAAAAGCATAGAAAAAACAATAATTAAAAAACCATAAAACATTGATAAAATTAAAACTATATACATATATAAAATCTATTAAAATCATACCAATAATTACAATATAAATAGCACAGCACCAGCCCTTTCATTAAAAGCATCTCAATTCATCATAGGATTCAGTGAAGAATATCCTGCTAGATAGTCCTTTCTAGAATGTCCAAAAATAAAAATAAAAATGGAATGATCAACCCAGAATGAGCTTGGTGATCACTTACTGTCATAAAGTTCTTCCTGGTGTTTGATCAGAATATCTTTCCTTGTAACTTTAACCCATTGGTTCAGGTCCTACCCTCTGAAGCTGGAGAAAACAAGCTTGCACCATCCTCCATGTGACAACCCTTTAGTTATCTGAAGATGGCAATCATATCTCCTCTCAGTGTGCTCTTTTCCAGGCTAAACATACCCAGCTCCTTCAACCTTGCCTCATAAGGCCCTTGATCATCTTGGTTGCTCTCCTCTGCTCACATTCCAGCTTGTCAATATCATCCTCAAATTCTGGTGCCCAGAGCTAGACACAGTACTCCAGGCGGGGTTTCACCAAGGCAAAACAGAACAGTACTATTCCTTCCCTTGGTTGGGACACTATACTTCTGTTCATCCAGCTTAGAATAGCATCAGCTCTTTCTTCTTCTTCTTCTTCTTCTTCTTCTTCTTCTTCTTCTTCTTCTTCTTCTTCAGCTCTTTCTTCTTCTTCTTCTTCTTCTTCTTCCTCCTCCTCCTCCTCCTCCTCCTGCATAACTTTGTTGACTCATGTTAAGTTTGTGGTGTACTAAGACCCCTACATCCTTTTACATTGTTGTTTGTTTGTGTGTGTGTGTGTGTGTTTAGGATGCCTTCACCGCTTTCCACAAGGATGAGGACCTAGTAAAGAAATACCTGAGCTCACTGCTAATTGGGGAGCTGGCACCTGATCAACCAAGCTGTGAACCCACCAAAAAAGTAAGTTTTCCATGTGGTGTGCATGGCAAAAGCCGCTGGACTAAAATGCTTTACATGTTCTAATTGAGCAAAAGCACACTGTAGATACCAAAGAACTTAGCTGCTGGATTTCCCTTTGGTGGCTTAGGCCCCATGGATCCCTAAGGGTACACTTTTCATGATGCTTTAGAACCTCAATATTGCTCCTCACCCCCTGTCCCCATGTTAGAGATGTGAAGGAGAATGGCTTTGCACACAGCCACCATGGAAGAGACAACCATAAACTTGTGCAGTTGGGTAGGTGGTGGTGGGATCTGGTTGGATATTTAAATCTCTCTGCCTTGATCCTTTACTAAGCACCAGCCCCATTCTTCACTGGTCACCAGTATAGTTGTGTTTATGGCCCTATCCATAAACGTCAATGAGTTGAAGGGTGAAGTCTAAAATGGGGAGATTTCCCGCACAATTTAGAACCCTGCAAAATTGAGGGTCTAGATCATGTGAGGAGCAAAGGCATTCCACACTTTGGATTTCATCCTCATGGAAGGAGATGAGGATAGCAAAGCAGAGTTGGAGCCTAGTGAGATTGCCCTGCTTCCTTGTAGGATTTACATGCAACTAGCATGCCAAGTGCACTTCCCCTGCATGCGAAGACAGGCTCTGGCAGATGGAACGGACAAGTGGCTCTCATGGTCAAGAAGGCAGAGAAGGGAAATTCTGGCCCTAAACCTCTGCTGCCTTGCGGAATATCTTTGTTAGAAGGAAAGACTAAGGAGTAAACCCTAAACAGATCCAGAGTGGAGTCCCTAAGATAGTTGGATGGTGTCTTAGATGCCTCATTCTGGCAACTCCAGCAACCAAGCTGGTGCCAAGTGTGTTGCTCTGCTTTCCTTTGGACCACATCAGCGAGGCTGAGAAGTCAGGGTCTTGACATCTGGGCATTCCATTGTCTTTCGAGATAGACAGATGCCAACAACAGCATAGGAGGCATCTGGGTACATAAACCTCAGCTCTTACAGAAAATCCATTCATTGCACTCCTTGAAGTTACTGTGGAGAGACAGAGCAGAGAGTGGTTTTCCACTGCTCCTGGTTAGACAATGCCCTGAAATCATCATGCCCCTCTTATCTTAGAGTCCTGTCCCATCCCGCCCCCTGTTGAAGGAGACCTGACCAGCTGGCTTGGCTTCTCTGTTACCATCGTGATCTTTCTAGAGAAAGTGTAGTAATGCTACAGTTTGACACAGATGCATGTACTTTGTGAAGGGGGAACTTAACCATGGTCATTTCTCACAGGATATGCTGATACAAGATTTTCGTGAGCTGCACAGCACAGTGAAGAGATCTGGACTCCTGAAGGCCAGTTATCCCTTCTTCGCCTTCATGTTCCTGCATGCTTTCCTGATAGACATTGCATCCTGGCTCGTCATCTGGTACTTTGGAAAAACATGGACCCCTTTCCTCATTGGTGTAGCATTGTTCACCATTGCACAGGTAAATGTGTCTGCATTACTGTGTGCAGCAGGATTCAGTCTGGACTATTCTGGACCAGTTACCTGTCTTAGTGCTTTGTCATATCCTCACCCCCCTAAGCATTTGGCATAGCTTGTGGAATTTCAGCATATCATGGTGATTAGCTAAATACTGCCTACAGTGGCTTTCACATCCCTACTAAATGAGTTATCAGGCATCAAACCTGGGAACCTGAACACACAAATTTAATGTTACCAGCTGAAAATTGGTCTAGTTTGTCAAAGTGGGAGTTCAAGGTACCACTTAAAACTACAGCTAAACTTGCACTTTTAAAAGCGTGCTCTGCTCAGCAACAGGCAAAAGCTACTTATTTTTTATTAAAATAAGATTTATAATAAGAAAATTTCCCAAAGGAGCTAATTTGTAGTCATCTTATTGCCCATTGCCCAGTCAATCAACATCCACTGTTCCAGACTACTACTCCCTTTTTCAAATCCCTACTTTCATGAATTTCAGCCATACACCTGATCTTACTGACTGCAACAGCAGCTGGGAGGAACTAGCCAGGCATATAAATTTAGAGTGGGGTTTCCCAAACTTGGGTCTCCAGCAAACTTGGGTCTCCAACTGTTTATGGACTTACAACTCCCATCACCCCTAGCTAGCAAGACCAGTGTTCAGCTCTGATGGGAACTGTAGTCCCAAAAAAACAGCTGGAGACCCAAGTCTGGGAAACACTGATTTAGAGCAACCTAGCAAAAGGAGCCAGCTCCACAAGCTGCAGGGAGCCCCAGCGGACAAGTGTCAAAGCAAGTTAAACAGCCAGGCAAGTTCGGCAACAGGGCCTGGAAGCCAGGACGCACGATGCTGCCTGACCTTTCTTTGATCTAAAGAAAACCTGTCCTGAGAGAACTTCTCCAGAGCTGGAGTGATCCTAGTAGTGGGCAATTTGACAACTGGGTGTGTGATCGGTGTGTAGGCCGTAGGATTTATTGCTTGTCTGTTGTGAAGGTTGTGGATATCACCTGTCACCTAGATAGCATAGCATAGTAGATAGTAGTAGTAGATAGCATAGTAGATAGTGATGGGGAGGTTGCAGTGCACACTGGCACAAATGGCATGGGGAAATGTAGTTGTGAGGTCCCAGAAGCAAAATTAGGGTTGTTTGGTAGAACTCTGAATGCCAGCAGCTCCAAGGTAGTTTTCTCTGCAATGCTGCTGGTTCCGTGCGAAAGGCCAGCTAGACAGGCACAGCTTTGTAGTCAAAATGCATGTGGTCTCAATGTGTGTAAACAAGTACGAAGTGATGCATGTCAAGGCAAAAATAAAATAAAGTTCTTAATTTCACATGCATGTCCATGAGGTCTGAACTGGTGGAACTGACTGTCTAGGAAGGAGACCTTGGAGTCACAGTAGATTGATAAAGATGTCAATCCAGCATTTTCTTCTTCATTTTGAGGCAAAAAAAGTCAGTTGTTAACAGAGAAATAGCAAAAAGTTGCTTCATTGGAAAGAGATGCTGGCACCCTTTGATGTTATGGTAGTGCTGTGTGAGTTGCTTTCCTAGGAATTCATCCCCCCCACACCCCCACAGCTGTTGACCTTGAAAGGCCAGTGGCCATTTGGTAGAGCCATTTGCAATGGAATGGGTCCTTATCATAAATATTATGCCTGGCTAGTATGGGAGGTGATGATTTCAAGCTGAAGATCTGTGTGACTGGCCTTGTATTTACATAGTTGTGAGCCTTTAAAAATTACACCACACTGTGGGATAATTCCATGGACTGTGGCTTCCACAATGCTACTGTAATACTTAAAATCTTCCATTTCATTGTTCTGTTGTGTCTGAACTTTTATAAGCAATATTCATGAGGCAAGCCTTTTTATTATGCCACCGTGGGAAGTGAGGATATATACCCATGCAGGAAGGCCTAGTGCCCTTTTCTATAGTACTAACTTCATGGGAACCAGTTCTCCTTCTGATGAAAGTGCCCAGGCTTCCTACCAATTTCCGTTGCAAATATGTGGGGTACTAAAGAGGGGCAGAGTGTGTAGGATAGCTCCTGTTGCTTTTCCCAAGTCTTAGTGAAAGAGTGAGCCATTTGTTCCTACTAACCCATCTGTGGAAAATAGCCTATCAACATGTATTGATATTGCTTTTTTGCTTTCCAGATCCAGTATGGCTTTCTTCAGCATGATTTGGGGCATGTTTCCGTCTTTCAGAAGCCCAAGTGGAATAGACTGGCTCACCACATTGTGGCAGGAATACTTAAAGTAAGAGCCCAGTATTGAGAGTGGGGTTTTTCCTGCTTAGAACTCATAGAAGCTAAGCAGGAATAGAATCAAACTTCCTGATAAATTTTAGTTCAATAACTTCACTCTTGATACTCTCGTCAAATTCTTTGTTAAATGACTGTGACTCTCAGGTCAACATCAGAGTATAGCTGTCAACGTTTCCCTTTTTTAAAGAGAAATTCCCTTATTCCAAAAAGGATTCCTCGCAAGAAAAGGGAAAAGTTGACAGCTGTGCATCAGAGTGCCCTAGGAGGCTGAAGTTGTCTCTCTCTGTTTTCTCATCGTTGTCATTTTGGACAATTTTTTTTCCAATTTGTGTGTCAGGAATAAGCACATAACGTAGTTGCTCCAACACCACCAACATGAATAATGAAAAATTGGTGGAATTTTCTTTTTATTCTGTTTGCAGGGAGGGCCCCCCAGCTGGTGGAAGCATATGCATAACCAGCACCATGCCAAACCCAACTGCTTCCGCAAGGACCCAGATCTCAACATGCATCCACTCCTGTTCAGCCTGGGGAAGCCACTCTCTGAGGAGGTGAGTAGACAGGGGAATGCACACCAGGAATAACAGACGCAGTGGGTTAAAGCCATGGTTTGGTTTCTCCTTACGTGCAAACATGGCCATGGAAGCCGATTTCATGTTGCAAACATATATCGCAGGCTTCTTTCCTGAATCAAATTCTCTAAGAAAAATCTGTGCAGTGACAAAAGGTCAGCAAAGTTGTTACCTATGTTTAAACGCATTACTTCTGCTCTCCATTCGCAGCTTGGGAAGAAGAAGAAGAAATACATGCCTTACCAGCACCAGCACAAATACTTCATCCGTGAGTCTCTCTCACTTGTTTGCTACCAGCAGCAAGGCTGTGTCTCTTTGGGGATTAGGACCGAAGCTTGTTAGATCAGAGGCTGGAGGTTCTGAAAAAAAAATATGCTAGAGGCAAATGGATAGATAGAAGAAATGTTATCCTTACTAGTGTTACACAAACCCCAATCTCTGAGCAGTGAGAGACTTCAGACTCCCAGCTTAGGGTTTGTTTCTGCAGAATGAAGATCCCTGGAGATGAGTAGCATTTCCCCACACATTTATACAAGCTGAGCATAAGAAAGAAATTTAACAGCATCAAAACTCCAGCAGATTAGAAGGGGGGACACCAATTCCACAAAGCAAGTCAAGCTGCTCCGTCTCTTTTCAGCTTCAGTTTCAAAACTCTTGAGGTTTTTGTTTTTGTTTTGGTTCTCTTTCTCAGATACACACTTTCCTGACTTCACCTCCAGCCAGGGCAGGAGGGATGAAAGTCAAATACCCTTGAGCTCCTATGGCAACAAATCACCTGCTCTAGGCCAGCTCTTTTATGCCAAGCTTGACCATTTTCATTAAAAAAAAATTGTCCATTTCTACAAATGCACATCAGACAGCTATAGAGTCACAGGGTTGCAAGGGATCTTGAACGGACACCCCCTCCAACTTAAATTTAGCTCAGTATGATTGCTCCAGAATTACCTGGGAGTTGAGAAATACCCAGAAATACCTAGGGGCTTGGATAGCTTGGTTATTACAACTGAAGGAAAATACTCCTCTTTGTTTTATGTTTGCTTTCCTTTTTCTCCATAGTCTTAGCCCCGATGACTTTCGTTGTATTTGTGCAGCTGATTATAATACGCTTTGCAATTCAGAGGAAAAAATGGATGGTGAGTCATCTGTGAACTTGTAACTGCACTGTTTCCCCTATGGATAATAACGTAATGGTGGAATGCAGATGTCCTGTGTCCGCGCTGCCTACAGCTAGCCACCAGAGTTGCATTGGAGAAATCATTATTTTATTCCTGTGTCACATGAAGGATGAGTTTACTTTCGTGAATTAACAGAGTAAACAAATCCACTTGGCCTGTGTATGTTGGAGCCAATGTCAGTTTGGGGAGGGCGGAATAGATCTACAGTAATCAAGAAGACCAATGTCCATGAGATTTTCATTTGTTCATTCCTTTGATTTGTTAATTGTACGGCCTTTCATAATATCCACCCCGGTGCAGAAACATGTGTCCCATCTGCACTGATACTGATCCCCTTCCATACGATGGAGGCAGTTCTTCTTAACATGATGCAGTTCCCAGGGTGTTTCCATACATGCAAACATTGCTCTGAGTCACATAGCATCATGGCCTTTGAAGCCATGATAATTGCACCATACAAAGGCAGCGGTTTTCAATCTTTTTTTATTGCCTTAACCCAGTTTTCTTTGGCAGGAGTTTTTTTTCATTGTGTTCTACAACATCCGCGTTTGTCTCATGTTTGTTCCTTTAATGGGATTTAAGACCTTCATGGCATTCTACTGGCTGGCCAGGTAAATAATCTGTATGCAAAACGCTCATGGATGGGGTGGGCTGGGGCGGCTGTGCATGTACAAAGTGCTGTATTTGCAACTCAAATTATCCCACTAGCATGAACAGATCCGTCATGCAGATGATCTCCCCTGGCCTGGCCTAGCAAAGCAGTCCAAGAAAGTGTCCATCAGTCCCAAGAGAAACTATTCCTCTGCCCCCTACTCTGCATTCAGATAGTGGAAAAGTAAAATACAGAAATAGGTGGAATTCAGCACCACGCGATTACAGACATTTTGTCTGCACAAAGTACATCGCCTTGTGAGATGGAACAATCCCCTTCCCCTCCCCCCACATGCTGTTCTGGGCCTACCTCTGACCCCCCCCCCCAGCTAATGTTGGGGGGGGGGCATAAGTGCTGCTGTGCAAGCAGAAGTCCTTGCACAAATTTGTTACATTTGTTAAGAGATCTCACCCTATATGTTTCCAGCATTATATTTATCATCTGGTGTGTGGTTGTTGTTTTTTTAAAAATGGAAGCTTCCTTATTATCCATGCAATGTTCTTCCGTGGCAAAAAGGTTCATTCAGTGACCTAAGAGGCTGCTTAACTATTAATAGACTCCTCTGGAGTTAGCAGTGCCAATTCGATGAAATACAAACAATAGCAGACAGCTCCAAGGCAAAGATTCCGTAGTTTCCCAGGTCTTCCAGGCTCTTTGTGAGGCCTTGGTAAAACTACAAATCCCAGAGATATCTGAACTGGAAAATTCCCATAAGTAAGTCTGCTGAGCCTAATGAAGGCCCATGGAGCATTTGCTCCTCTTATTCACTTACTCTCATCACTCCTACAGGAGCAGAAAGGGAATAGGGCCTTGTAAGCGGAAGGAGGGTGTAGAAAAAACTTGCTTTGAAAGAATTAGCCCTTTTCATTCTGTATGAGGTGGTATTGGCCAATCTCTGACAGAATGGTGATTGTTGTTGTTGTTGTGTTGATCTACCCAGGTTCCTAGAAAGCACTTGGTTTCTCTGGGTCTCACAGATGAACCACATTCCCATGACTATCGATTATGATAAGAATTTGGACTGGGTGTCTGCTCAGGTGAGTTAATATGTACTTCTTCCTCCCAGAGACAATGACTTTCTTTCATCTGATAGGTTCGGCCATCCATTTGCACTTTCAAGTGCATGGCCTCCTTAGAAAGGGCAAGGTTACATTTCCGTCGAAGAGAGAGTGGTTCAAATGGCCCAGTCGCCATGGTCACATTTTGGTGGGGTTGGTTCTGGAGGCAGCTGCTCCCCTTTGCCGGGCCATTTAACAGCCTGTCTCCTTTCTCGTTCTCACTTAGCTCGCAGCGACGTGTGATGTGGATCAATCCCTGTTCAATGACTGGTACACAGGGCACCTGAACTTCCAGATTGAGCATCAGTGAGTATGTGACATATGGAAGAGAGACGCTGGCACAGTGTGAATGTGTCTGGAAAAGGCCTTCATGTAAATGACAGCCCATACTCATATTGGGTGGGAAAGGGTTAGGGAACTTCAACAGAGGTGGGATGGCTTTGGCTAACTGAAGGCTCTGCCAATGGTTTATTGTTTATTATTTCCATCCCACCTTTCATCCAAGGAGCTCAAGGTGGTGAGGTAGGTTAGGCTGAGAGCCTGAGACTGACTCAAGTCACCTCCCCCAGTGAGGTGCATGGCTGAGTGGGGATTTGAACCCTGGTCTCCCAAGTCCTGGTGCGGCATTTTAGCTTCTACACCACACTGGTTCCCCATGTTTCTTGTTCTCTTTCCACAGCCTTTTCCCAACGATGCCTCGCCACAATTATTGGAAGGTAGCGCCTCTGGTGAAATCCCTCTGTGCTAAGCATGGTATTAAGTACCAATGCAAGCCCCTGCTCACGGCTTTTGCAGATATATTGCAGTAAGTTTTCCCCCACTTGCCTTGTTCCCCCCCCCCCATCCTCCAGCCCTAGCAGCCTTTTCGAAACCCTGACTTTATGAACAACAGAACCAGCTGGGAAGAGAGAAGTTGTGTAAATTGATTCTCAATTTGTATTGTGTTGTTATACGGGCTATGGTCTGCTGTTATTTTTATTGATCATAGGTCAGATGCCGCATTTTTCCGTGTGTAAGACTAGGGTTTTTTTACCAAAAAATTAGGCATAAAATTGGGGCTCGTCTTATACACGGGTAGTGCTGAGGGAAGTTTTCTTCCCAAAAATAGGGGGCGTCTTATACATGAGTACATAAGGAATACCTATATATTTCTTATAGACGGAAAAATACGGTATTGTTTATTGTAATTGCTGAGAGTGAATTTCTGTTCAATTTGCTGATATTTAATTTTATTGTATGCTATTATATTCTAATGGAATATTGAATATCACTTTATTTGGCTTAAGTTGCTTATGCTTTATGTTTTTATTATGACACTTTTGTATTGGATCAGATTGTGTTATAAGGTGTGCAGTCTTTGTTGCTTCTTCGCACTGCCTTTTGTTTCTCCACACTGCCTGGTGTATAGAATCATAGAATTGTAGGGTTGAAAGGCACCCCAAGGCCATCTAGTCCAACCCCCTGCAATGCAGGAATCTCAGCTAATCTCAGCGACGGTAATACAGAAAGGCGGTGTGCAAATTAAAAGTGAAATTAACAGCGCAAGGAAGAAAGACGAGCACTGAGCTGAAACTAAGCTGAGGATTAATGAGAGCCCTTTCTTTTTTCCTCTGCAGCACGCTGAAGGCGTCTGGGGAACACTGGCTGGATGCTTATATCCACGCCTAAGGAGAGAGAGGACTTTGGGGACAAATCACCTCGGGATGAACTGTGATCTCCTGTTCTTCCTCTTCCCTGGCACACACACCTTGAGCTGCTGATCTCTGAAGCTTAGGAATTTGAGGTGGGGCTGGAGCTGAACTTGAGTGAGTGAGAGAGAGAAGGGTGGCTTCTCTGCCGTCTTGCCCCTTTCTGTTTGTGGGGGAATGAAAAAGGAAAAAGAGCCTTTGTTCTACTTTGAGACCTTATGAAGAGATAGGGAAAGGAAAACGGTGCTTTGCTTCCTCTGTATTTCCACCTGCAACAACAGTTTCAAAGGTATATTAGGACTAGCAGCCTCCCAACCATTCTGAGTCCTTACATCCTGATCCTTTCCTCTAGTAGACTTGGCACAGTCTCAGGCTCCTGTCAGATTTGAACATCCAGATTGAATCTTCTTTGTTCCACTGAATGAACTCCACAGATTGCTCAAACAAAAGCATGGTTTGCATTTACTGAGTTGACCTAGAGCCAGCCCAGCTTTCAGGCAGAGTGAGGCAGTAGCACCAGGTAAAGGTAAAGGGACCCCCTGTTAGGTCCAGTCGCAAACGACTCTGGGGTTGCGGCGCTCATCTCGCCTGGTAGGCTTTCCAGCTCTGAGGCCAATCTCTTCTTTCCCCTGCCCTCCCTTTCCAGTTTTTCCTCCTCAATGGAGAAATCCAGGATTGTGCCATAGCTTTTGTTGATGTGGAGCAGCACCCTGCTCCTTTGAAACAAAGACACGAAGCACTGAAGACAGCTGCTGTTTTGGGGAGAGAGTGTAAACCCAGAGGTTTTGCCTCCAAATAATGGGACAAATTACACAATGACACAACTCACAGCACAAATCAAACACTCTCTTATTTTGGGGGCGGCCACATTTAGCTTCCAAACTGATAAGCACTCAGTCATTCAAGTTTCATAATAAAGGGAACAATGATTAAGCAAGATCCAATTTTCTGTGGTTATCAGAAATCTTTTCATTAAGTCCTAAGCAGGCCTCTTGAGCAAGCAAAGCCATTTTCCATTTCTCCCAAACTAAAGTTCTTGCTACTCATGATAATATAGTTCAGCTTAGCATATGAAGTTGTCTGTTCATGAAGATAATTGGATGAGACCCTATTCTGGGTGGACTTGCCTTCAGAGGTTAGATGGTGGCAACAACCAGGCAGAGGCAGGCCTTCTCCAGGAGGCAACCCTGATTAAAACTCCCTCCTATACTCTTATTTAAAACAAACAAATCTTTCAGGTGCAAAAAAATTAAAAATGTATACTTTTGGCAACCAATGACACCATCTCTGTTGCTCTTTGAATGTCGCTGCTATTGTCTTATTGTATTATATTATTAATTTATGTAATTTTGTTGTAAATTGTCTCCATGAAGTCCTTCTATGGTAGAAGAGTTGTATCTAAATAAATAAATAAATAAATAAAATAAGTAGCCTGCAAATGTGAATGTATGCTTTTTTGAAATTGATGGAAGAACCAACTTCAAATATGGGCCTCGTGTGAAATGCCTGGGGAGACATACACATCAGCAACAGATGTTTGATGTGACTGGGTACCATAGCTGCTTTTGTGAGAGATTTTGAAAGTAGATAATGAGAGCAAAATTTAACACTGCAAAAAGAAATCACAAGAATTCAAACTGTGGTGTGAAAACCTACCTTTTTTTTATTCTAGGGGTACGTAGGATAATTCATTCATTCCTTGATTGCATGCTGTTGAGCTCATAAAGTCTTGGGGCCAGCTGCAACCACCAGCCATTCTGTGCTGGAAGCAACACAATTATTTTGTTTGTCCTGAGGTTTCCTGTAGTGATCAGGTGGGATTGCTATGAGGAATTATAGCAAATATAGAGTAAGCCATCTGTGTCAGCAATGAAAGCATTGCGTTGACTGGGTTTAAACTATTTTGATATGATACTTGATCAAGCCACACCTCTGCATCCCTGTTCCATTTCTCTTTCCTCACAAGTCACATACTGCAGGCAGGCATCCTGGATCATCAAAGATAGTGGGCAGCTTCTTTGAAGTAGCCTTTCCAATATGTTAATCTCAGGATGTTTATCTTAGGGCCTGGAAATAGTTTCCCAGGAAGGTGATAAAGATGCCTATCTCCTTGCCATCCTTCCATCCTCTCCTGTTTACTCCTGTTTGTGATCTCCGGAGTTTCACTAGTCCTCTTTTATTTACTCTCAGATTATGTATGCATACTCAGAGTAGTCTTTGTAGTTAAAAGAATTTCTTTTGATCTGACTTTGTCAACACGTGGGGTTTGTTGAAATGCTCAGAAGAAATCTGATTGGTTCTTACTAACACTCTGTAAAAAGTTCTTTTGTGAATAAAACGACCTGGGCCAGGGGCTGGAGGCACAGAAAGACACACAGAGAGATTATTATACGCACCCTTCCCAGAGTCTTGCTGGTTCAAGCCTCTGTGTGTACTCTTATTAATCAGAGTTCAATCCTTCCTTTACTTTGAGAACGCCTCAGTTTCCAACATTCTGCTTCATTGAATGATTCTAGTATTATGAGAGAGGGAGAGAATTGTCTCCCTATCCACCTTCTCAGTATAATCCAGTAAACCTTTAACATGCCTTTTTACCTAAACTACCCCATGTTGTAACATTTCCTCATGGAGTTGTTCTTGGGGTGGATCTAAACTCATGTTTTTAACGTTAGGAAAGAGTTAAGGAAGGGTTGTGGTAACGCAAAAGGACAAAGGACACATTGCTCTTAATGTTCTTAATCTGTTATTAAGAGCAACCAGCAGCGTTTTGATGAAAATAAACCCACAACGAGGTAAGAAAAGCAATCTAAATTACAAATACACCCTGTGATGTTTTAGAAAGATATATCAAATATCATTCTAATAATGTTAAACAGCTCAGGGTCGATTCAGCCTTGATCATGGCATAAAGGGAAGTTTTCCTTCTGCACATATGTTTTCCCTCTGCACATAACTGTTGCATTATAGGGAAGCATTGCATCTCTTTCCACACATAACTGTGGCCTTATGGGAAGTCTTGCTATGGGAAGTATTGCTTCTTTTCTCTTGCATTCTGGGAAGTCTCGCTTATAATCTTCTCTCTGTTTCTGCACACACTGTACAAACCTGCTCCAAACACCAAGACATTCCCTCATCGCTCCGTTCACCTAAAGTTCATGGTGACTTGTACTCCATGCATAGCTGACCACATCTATAGAACTTGATTATTGTATTCTTTCATGTTATGATCAATCATTAGTAATTGTTTCATGCCATATTAATCTTTAGTTAGGAGGTTTCATGCTTGTCTAGTCCCAACCTCGTTTCCCAGCCTTTAATCTACCAGTGATTAATGTTCACATGTAATTCCCACCTCTCACATGTAATTCCCGCCTTGCATTTGCATTAACCAATAGGCAATGAGTTTCTTTGTGTTTGTATCAACCAATCAGCCACAACCACACCTGTGGCAATGTTTGTAATATTCAATAAAAGAGAGTTCCCGGGGCTTCCCCGGCAGACGCCTCTCACATGACACCTACTACTCGTCTCCCGTGATTTTCATTCCTACATCTGGTGACCCCGACGTGCCAGATCCCTTACGCAGCCTAGCCCCTGTACTTCACTCGACTGGAAAAGTCTCAGCGCGCTACTTCGTGAGTATGGGGGGCGATTTGACTCGAATGCAGAAAGAGCATGCCAGGGAACTTTTTTCTCTAGTTAGGCAGCGTATTGTGGGTGTTCATGTTTCCTTAAAAGAAATTGAAGAACTGCTTTGTGAGATCGCTTGCCAATTTCCCTCCTACCCTGAAAGGGGGTCTCTTGAGGTAGAGACTTGGCAAAAGATCGGGAAGACCCTCTTTGCAGAACCGAGGGCTCCAATTCATTGTCTGCTCACCTGGCAGAAATGTGCAGCTGCCGTTGCTAAATTAGGACCCCAGGCGTCTCCTTCGGCCCCTGCCCTTCTGGCTGTAGCAGACAATCCCCCCCCCTCCTTTGCCTCCATTGCAGCCTTGCCAACCCCTCCCTACACCTCAGCCCACAAACCCATCCACCCCTCCCTTTCCTCCTTTGCCTGCTTTGCCTGCCACAACCCCTGCGTGCTCTCCTACAGGAGCTGTGCGCACCTCACTTTCTCTGGCTAGGCAGAAAGGAATTCTGTCCTTAGAGGAGGAATCTGTGTGGGCTGGGGAATTGCCTTCTGCTTTCCCTATTAGCTCTTTTGTTAATATTAAACAACAACATTCAGAGCCCTACCATCAATTTATAGATAGATTGAAAGAAGCAGTCACCAGGCAGGTTGATAATACTACAGCCCAGAATGAACTCATGAAAAAATTGGCTTTTGAAAATGCAAACACCGACTGTAAGAAGGCTTTGCAGTCAATCATTAACCGTCCTAAATACGATCCGGCTCAGATGTTTCAATCCTGTGCGGAAATTGGCAACCAGAGCCATGCCATGTCCTTGCTTGCCGGAGCCAATCCAAATTTGGCAGCCAACCAAATGCTTTTATCTGTTGCTCAATATGTAGTTTTTGAAAGTGAATTTAAGCATAGCACAGTAGCCCTGTCCTGTTGGATGCCCTTACTGTGTTTATTAATGGAGCCCCCTCCAGGGGGGTCGTTGCATGGCAACAAAATGATAAATGGCACAGCCTCTACATTCTTCCACAGAAGTCTGCCCAGCATTCTGAGCTGGCAGCTGCTGTTAAAGTTTTGCATCATTCCTCCACGCAGCCAATTCCATGACCCCATACGTGGCTTCCTTTAATGTTACTTGTGCCCGTATGGTGAACTGCACAAAAACCAACTGTATGAAAATGGGCAAGGATAATTTCAATTGCTCTGATTATGTAAATATTTCATATATATATAAATACACAGAGCTGCCTGAAGGCTGGTTTTGGTCGTGTCCAGGCTTTACGTTTAATTACATTCCTGCAAACATCAGCCATGGCACACCTTGCTGCTTAAGCCGTATGTCTATTATTTTACCAAAAAAGCATCTGTCAGGACTGCCGCTAGGTCCCAGCTCACAGAGGACCAACGCCCAGTGGATATTATATACAAAAGTCTTTATTGAAGTTTAGTTTCCATTTCCAAGCTCTGGGCGCGCAGGCCCACGTCTTAACGCTAGACCGGCTAAGTCCCCTCTGACTCACTGCTCCACCCACACCAGTTTAAGATTCTAGCCCGGCTCCACCTCTTGCGCTGCTCTTTCCTGCGTTGGGTCCTTCTGCCCTCTGGGGTTCCCTCCTTCCTGGACTCCTCTGACGCGGAGCCTCCTGAGTCTTGCCCCTCCCTCCGGCGGGCTTTAGGACCTGGCTCCCTTCCCGGGCTCCCCGCTGTGCCGCGCTCCTGTACATTTGAACTTGGCGCGCGCGCCCAGCCGGTGACTTTCCTTCTGACCGTTTCCCCGCTTCCTGATGTGGGTGTTGCCAAACCTGACTCCTCTCCTCCCTCTGGTGGTGAGGACACTGGTCCCGACTCCTGGGACTCCCCCTCCCCACTGCGCTCTGGTGGAGACGCTGGCCCTGATCTCCAGCTGCTGTTCAGGAACTCCCCGCTGGCCCCTCCCTCTTGAGGTTTCTCCTTTGGAATCTCCCTTGCTCTGGCCACCGGCGCTCCCTTCTGTGAGTCCTCCGATTCGCTAGAGAGGCTTGTGGAATAACTCTGGCCACTGTCACTGCCTGCGCCCCCCTCGTACTCCTCCTCCTCACTCTCCATTTGCTCCCCCTCCTGTGTCTCTCCTTCTGAACCCCTGACATCCATCCCCCCCTCGAAGCCCCCCCTTCCCCCCTCCCCCTCTTCCGGTGCGGGTTCCGGGTGCTCCATTGTTGTAGGGGTGAGTCCAGGATACAGCTCGTCCCCTGAGGCTTGCAACCATCGAGATAAGTCCGGGAAGTCCCCCATGGGCTCGTCGACGACGACCTCCTCCGCTTCCATCTCCTGCGCGGTGTGCTCGAAATCTGCGCTCGACCCCAAATCACCCAAGAGCCCTCCTCCCCCTGTTGCTTGATGGGGGTCCACCTCCCAGGGCCCCTTCGGCATGTCTCTGCGCCAGCCCACTTCGGGTTGGTCCTCCCACCAATAAGATCCCCCCGTGCCAAAACCTGAAAGTGATCCCTCCGGAGAGCTGCCTCCCGGAGCCGAGTCCTCAGCTGACGAGAAACCCCGGAAAGTGCTGGCCGAGAGTGTGGGTGTGAACAAACAATCCTCGAAAAAGCCCGCTGGCATAGGCTTGTGCGGGAAAAGTGTGTGGAATTCTTCCTTGAGCAACTGCTCTTCCACTGCGTAATCCGGCACCCACCTGTTGGCGCTGGCCGGGGTGTCCTCTGTGGCGAGAAGATATTCAATCCCGTCCTCCCCCCACCTTGAGTCTAAAATCTCAGTGGCTTCATTAAGTGGCTCCCCTTTCGGCGACCCCCCTTTTTTGGGCGCTTCTCTGAGCGGGTCTGGCGCCTTCCCCGGTGCTTGAAACCTGTGGGGCTCTCTGTAGGGCGTGAGCACTGATCTATGAAAGACCGGGTGCATTCTGGAACCCTCCGGGAGTGTCAACCGGAAGGCCACTGGGTTGATCTGCGCCTCTACTTGGTAAGGCCCTAGCTGCTTGTGCCCTAGTTTCTTCTTGGCTAACGATCTGGCTGGAACTGCTTGTGCTGCCAACCAGACCCAGTCTCCCACCTGGATGTCCTCCCCAACCCTCCTGTGTCGATCTGCCTGCACTTTGTAAGCCTGTTTTGCCAACTCTAACTGCCTCCTGAGCTGCTCGTGGATCTCCTGCAACTCCGCTGCCACTTCCTCTGCTCCCTGTGGCTCCCCCTCCCGCACTGTGTCCAGACCCGGGAAGGTTCTGGGATGCCTCCCGTAGTTGGCGAAAAATGGGGTCACCCCCGTGGACCCGTGCTTCGTGTTGTTGTAGGCAAACTCGGCCAACGGTAGATAGTCCACCCAGGTCGATGGCTGCTGGTTCGCGTAGCATCTCAGGTACTGCTGCATGATGGCGTTGACCCTTTCCGCCTGCCCGTTAGTTTGCGGGTGTCTCGCCGACGCCAGGCTGACCTTGACGTTCAGGAATCCCATCAGCTTTTGCCAGAAGTTGGAGATGAACTGGCGCCCCCGGTCGGACAAAATAGACCGTGGTAGGCCGTGCACCTTGAACACGTGGTCTATGAACATCTTAGCGGTCTGCTCGGCCGTGGCCACCTTCGCGCACGGAATGAAGTGGGCCATCTTGGTGAACAGGTCCACTACCACGAGCACTGCCGTCTTGCCCCTTGAGCTGGGTAGATCTGTGACAAAGTCCAGGGCCACCCTCTCCCACGGTACGAACGGTGTCTGTAGCGGTTCCAACAGGCCCGCCGGCGGCTGGTGCACAGGCTTAGCCCTTTGGCAGGTGTCGCACCTATTGACATAGTCCGCGACATCCCCCCGCATCTTAGGCCACCAAAAGTCTCTGGCTACTAAGTCCACCGTCTTCTCCTTGCCGAAGTGCCCCGCGCTGGGCGCGTCGTGCAGCTGTTGCAGGACCTTCGCGCGGAGGCTGTCTCCTGGTACGTAGAGGACTCCCTTGCGTAGGAGCAGGCCGTCGCGCACTTGGAATTCGTCTCCCCTCGCCTTGCCACTGCACACCTCCTCCATCTTGGCTCGGGCGAACGAGTCCGTTTGCAGCGCGCGGCGCACCGCGTCCAGGTCCACCGTGGCTGACGCGCATTCCCACGCCTGTGGTGTGAAAATGTGCTTGGCCGCCGCCGGTGCCTCTGCCTCCAGATACTGCGGTTTTCTGGACAGCGCGTCCGCCAAGACGTTGCTGTTTCCTGGGATGTACTCAATTCTGAAGTCGAAATCTGCAAAGAACTCCGCCCAGCGGATGTGTCGCTGGTTCAGGAACCTCGCCGTGCGCCAGTACTCCAAGTTCTTATGGTCTGTGCGGACCTGCACCGTGTGCTTGGCTCCGACGAGGAAGTGCCGCCACGCCTTGAAGGCTGCATGTATGGCCAGCAACTCCCTGTCCCAAATGGTGTAGTTCTGCTCCGCTTTGCTGAGTTTTCTGGAGTAGAAAGCGCACGGCTTCCAGTCCCCCTGGTGGTCTTGCTGCAACAGAACGGCTCCCACGGCCCTGTCTGAGGCGTCCGTCTCCACTCTCATGGGCCTGCTGGGATTTACGTGCAGTAGGTTCTCTTCGGAAGCGAAGAGCTGCTTGAGCTTCTGAAAGGACTGCTCTGCCTGCTCCGTCCAGATGAACCTCTTCTTCTCGGAACTGAGGGTGTCGGTGATGGCCGCTGTCTGCATGGCGAAACCCTTGATGAACTTGCGATAAAAGTTGGCAAAACCGACAAACCTCTGTACTTCCTTCCTATTGCGTGGGCTCTTCCAATCCAGTACTGCACGTACCTTGGCACCGTCCATAGCCAGTCCCTTGTCGGACAGTTTGTAGCCCAAGAAATCCACCTCCGTCTTGTCGAACTGGCACTTCTCCAGCTTGGCGTACAGCCTGTGCTCCCGCAGCCTCTGCAGAACTTCCCTAACATCTCTCTCGTGAGCCTCCGGCGATTCCGAGAAGATTAGGATGTCATCCAGGAAGCAGACGCACTTCTTGTAGAGGAGACCCGCCAAGACATGATGCATGAAGGCTTGAAAGCAGTGGGAACCATTTTTTAATCCAAAAGGCATAACTCTGTATTCATAAGTGCCCAGCGGCGTAAACATGGTTGTTTTCCACTCGTCGCCTTCCCGTACGCGAATGAGATTGTACGCTCCGCGCAGATCCAACTTGGTAAAGATGCGACCCTTCCTCACCGTCGCCAGCAGGTCATCGATCTTGGGCATAGGGAAGGCTGAGGGCTTGGTCTTGAGGTTCAAGAAGCGGAAATCAACGACCAGCCTCTTTTGGGGCGTGTCCCGCTTCTTTACAAAGAACACTGGACTGCCTCCTGCCGCCTTGGACTCCCGGATGAATCCCCGCTTCAGGTTGTGATCTATGAACTCCCTGAGCTCTTGCAATTCATCCTCAGACATGGAGTACAGTTTCCCCGTCGGGAGCGTCGCCCCGGGCAGGAGGTCGATCTTGCAGTCGTAGGGTCTGTGGGGTGGCAGCTTATCCGCCTCTTTCTCGCAGAAGACCTCCAAAAACTCCTTGTATTTGTTAGGCACCGCTTGCAACATGCCCAAGTTCAGCTGTGGTCCATCCTCGTGCCCCTCATCTTCCAAGTCCGCCAGGATGCAGTGTTCTGCGCAGTAAGAGGAGCCGAAGGTCAGTTGCCGCTGGTACCAAGCTAATGCCGGGCTGTGCCTATCCAGCCAACTCATTCCCAACACTATGGGCGTGTCTGACAGGCGGGTGACGTTGAAGCTGATGACCTCACGGTGGTTTCCAATGCGCATCACCATTGGCGGCGTCTGCTGTAGCACTTGCCCTCCCAGTAGCTCCCTGCCGTCCACTGTGACGACTTTCAGAGGTACCGCCGCTGGCAGAAGGGCTATGCCATGTTGCTGGAGGAACTGCATGTCTATAAAATCTGCATTGCTCCCCGAGTCGATGGTGATGGGAATTTCCACCAGTAGCCCATTGGGGAGCTGAAGGGATGCGGTGAGCTGCACTACTGGTTTGGGTGGGAGGGGGTCGGTGGGCTGTAAGATCCCTGGGGATTGCTTCACTGACTTGTCTGGCTGGTCCCCAGAGACGCCATCTCCAGCCAGACAGTGGAGTTTTCCTGCTGCGACTCCCTCTGCTGAATTGCGTCTGTTACTGTCGCTGCGGCTGCAGTATGCTTGTGAAACCGCTGGGGACACTCTTTTGCCATATGCTGAGCACTGTCGCAGATGTAGCACTTCCTGGTTCCTCTAGGAGGCTTCATCTTGACTGCTCCCGGAGTTAGGGCTCCGACTGTGGAGTGAGCCTTAGCACCACCTATCTCCATCGGCTCCTCTCCCCCTCCCAGCAGAGGCATGGATCGAGCGCGCGCCGCCTCCTTGGGGAAGGGAGGCAGTCCTCTCGCTGGCGTGCGTCCCAAATGCCCTTCCTCCCTGCCCCAAGGGCGTCCTTCCAACCGAACCCCAATGGAGAGTGCCCGTTCCACCACTTCCTTGGTGGTTTGGGGTCTTCCCCCCCTTGCGATCTCGTCTTTCACAGCTCCGCTCAACCCCTCCCAGAACAGGTCTCTGACGGCAGGCGATTCTTTCTCCCAGGCTAGTACATTCACCAATCCGAAAAAACGTGAATGATATTGCCTCACAGTGGCTTTACCTTGTCTTAGTCCGTGAATCTCCCTCCTAGCGATATCCACACCAATCTCAGATAAAAAACACGCATCCATCACTTTAATGAAGGCAGTCGCATTTTGGAGGGCTGGATCCTTGTCTCTCCATAGATTGCGCAGCCACGATTTTGCCTCCCCCCGTAAATGCGAAATAATAAATCCCACTCTCTCTTCCTCATTTTTAAAGTCTTTGTCAAGCAGCTGCAATGCATAAATCACATCTGCTCTGAAGTTAGGATACTCCTGCAGGTCCCCATTGAAGTGAGATACCAGGCTCCCTCCTCTGTTTCCCAGCCCAATCCCTTCTGGTCTGGTGGCGGGTAGCCTCTGTGTACTTAGCACTTCTAACCTGGTTCGCAGATCCTGGCAGGCAGCAGCTGCTTCCTGTTCTTTCTTTCTGGAAGCCGCAATTTCTGCAGTCAACTGCGTCACTGCGTTTTGCAAACTCGCTATCCTCTCTTCGGTAGTCATTTCCCTGTTTTTCGTGAGCTCGCGAAGCACCAATCTTCACCCCTCGCTGCTTTCCCGCACTCCATGAGGTTGCAAAATTGGTGAAAATGGAGAGGGGACTTACTGTCAGGACTGCCGCTAGGTCCCAGCTCACAGAGGACCAACGCCCAGTGGATATTATATACAAAAGTCTTTATTGAAGTTTAGTTTCCATTTCCAAGCTCTGGGCGCGCAGGCCCACGTCTTAACGCTAGACCGGCTAAGTCCCCTCTGACTCACTGCTCCACCCACACCAGTTTAAGATTCTAGCCCGGCTCCACCTCTTGCGCTGCTCTTTCCTGCGTTGGGTCCTTCTGCCCTCTGGGGTTCCCTCCTTCCTGGACTCCTCTGACGCGGAGCCTCCTGAGTCTTGCCCCTCCCTCCGGCGGGCTTTAGGACCTGGCTCCCTTCCCGGGCTCCCCGCTGTGCCGCGCTCCTGTACATTTGAACTTGGCGCGCGCGCCCAGCCGGTGACTTTCCTTCTGACCGTTTCCCCGCTTCCTGATGTGGGTGTTGCCAAACCTGACTCCTCTCCTCCCTCTGGTGGTGAGGACACTGGTCCCGACTCCTGGGACTCCCCCTCCCCACTGCGCTCTGGTGGAGACGCTGGCCCTGATCTCCAGCTGCTGTTCAGGAACTCCCCGCTGGCCCCTCCCTCTTGAGGTTTCTCCTTTGGAATCTCCCTTGCTCTGGCCACCGGCGCTCCCTTCTGTGAGTCCTCCGATTCGCTAGAGAGGCTTGTGGAATAACTCTGGCCACTGTCACTGCCTGCGCCCCCCTCGTACTCCTCCTCCTCACTCTCCATTTGCTCCCCCTCCTGTGTCTCTCCTTCTGAACCCCTGACAGCATCATTTATCCTGCTCTCGATATTGACGCTCTGTGCAATTGACTAATGATTATAACGATTTTGTTTTTCTCCTTAGCAGAACTGAATATTTCTCTCTAGCTGTCTCTCTTTTAGGAGTTCCTGGATTGGCTGTACGAAATAGCAGGAATATTAACTCTTTAGCTTGCTCCGCAGCAAAAGCCTTGAATTCTACTTCACAAGCTCTTCACCTTTTGAATAAAGAACAGAGGGAATTGCGTCATGGACTCTTACCGCGCTGCTATCGATTATCTATTGATGCTCCATCATTACGGATGCGAACAAGTGGAAAATATGTGCTGCTTTAATATCACTGACAATTCTAAGGCTATCCAAAAACAAATCTCTCATTTGCAAAATCTCACACATCACATTACACAGGATGTTGGTTTCCCTGCTTTCTGGGATTCTTTCACCCAGTGGCTTACCGCTTGGTTGCCGAACCTTACTTGGCTTCGTAATCTCTTTCAATATGCTATTGTCATAATTTGCATGTTGATCTTACTATGCTGCTTCCTCCAATGCATTCCTGGCCTCATAAGTCTTTTCTCTCGGCTTCTCTCTCCCCCTCAGCCACCCAATAAAATCCTTACTGCTTATTTTGCGAAATGGCAACACCAACAGTAAACCAAAGGGGAGATATGGGCAGATTGGGCATGAGCATGCGTTGGCAAACCACGTATCTCGTAGTATCTTCTGTCCCATCCTCCCTGGCGAACTTATTTTGGGCATTTGCTGGCACACCACTAATCCCGAAATATTTTTGCCTTATTTACCCAGTACGCCTCGCAAAAAAGAAAAGAAAGGGGGAGATAAAGGGAAGTTTTCCTTCTGCACATATGTTTTCCCTCTGCACATAACTGTTGCATTATAGGGAAGCATTGCATCTCTTTCCACACATAACTGTGGCCTTATGGGAAGTCTTGCTATGGGAAGTATTGCTTCTTTTCTCTTGCATTCTGGGAAGTCTCGCTTATAATCTTCTCTCTGTTTCTGCACACACTGTACGAACCTGCTCCAAACACCAAGACATTCCCTCATCGCTCCGTTCACCTAAAGTTCATGGTGACTTGTACTCCATGCATAGCTGACCACATCTATAGAACTTGATTATTGTATTCTTTCATGTTATGATCAATCATTAGTAATTGTTTCATGCCATATTAATCTTTAGTTAGGAGGTTTCATGCTTGTCTAGTCCCAACCTCGTTTCCCAGCCTTTAATCTACCAGTGATTAATGTTCACATGTAATTCCCACCTCTCACATGTAATTCCCGCCTTGCATTTGCATTAACCAATAGGCAATGAGTTTCTTTGTGTTTGTATCAACCAATCAGCCACAACCACACCTGTGGCAATGTTTGTAATATTCAATAAAAGAGAGTTCCCGGGGCTTCCCCGGCAGACGCCTCTCACATGACACCTACTACTCGTCTCCCGTGATTTTCATTCCTACAATGGCATTATGATTATCGGCAGTTTTATTCTCAGTCCTTTTGACCCTAACATGAATTTTGCTTTTTCCATGGCTGTTGCATAGTGGGTCGACTAAAATAGCTCAAACACTTCATTTTCTTTATTGATAGCTTGCAAAATAAAAAAACCTCAACTTTTGTGTCTGGATTTCACCTTTTGAAATTTGGCAGCCGTAGTCAACTAACATCACGGAGTGTAAGGGACGAAGGGGATTAATTTTGTTGTTTCTGCTGCTAAACAGTTAGGAATCAGTTCTACTCCCTGATGTACTTCAAACTACCCAGATATCTAGCAGAAGACCTACTTTCTGCCCACACTTTCGCTGAAAGCTAAATATTGTGAAATAAATGTAACGAGATGTTACTCGTGAGAACCTTTTGATACTAAGCTGTGAACATTTCAGCTGAAAAACGATAAAAATAAAGAAGACCGCTGCTACCTCCCACAGCAGTCACCCAGACTTTTCCTGAGTGTTCCCCAAACCCCAAGAAAGGCTCTTCAAGGATACAGTGTTCTAAAGTGAGAGGGTGCCTCCTAACCTGGTGCCTCCCTCAAGGAGTTCTTGACTACAACAGCCCCAGCCAATGGAAAGGAGGCTTGCCACATGTGACTTTGTAAACTACTTGGCTCATTTTCCTAGCAGTACCAAAACTTCCTATGCAATGCTGTCCATTTCAACAGAAGAATGTGATTACTTCACTGTTTCTGATCTCAGTGCCAAGGATTTTGCAAAAGGGATAAGTTACACCTTTCCTATGATTATTATTTTTTAACCGGGAGATGCCAGGGAGTGAAACTGAGGACTTCCGCATGCAAATGATGTGTTCAGCTTCTGAGCCAAAGCACTCTCCCGGGGGCATTTGGGGAAATGAATGAATGAATGAATGAATGAATTTATTACGGTCATAGACCAGAAAAAACAACAATAGTTTACAAGGGGAGTAATGGTGTCAATTAAAAATTGTAAAATTATACATAAAAGCAATACACATATGCACACACACACACACACACGCACACACGCACTACAATATATGTATAGACTTAAAAAATGAGGGGGCTTGTCCAGGGGTCAAGTCTTTTACTTTTTTACAGCTAAAGCCCTCCGCTTGATCGCAGCCGCAGAAAATTTGGCCACTTTCAGTGTTACTTCTGGGTTTTTATCTCCTAGTAGGATTTTCAGCCGCTGAGATTCAGATCGACCTGGAAATTTCTGAACGATAGGGGAAATAAACAGTGACCTGATATCCCCGTAGAGGTCGCAGTGTAGCAACACATGTGAAACCGTTTCCACCTCTTTCAGACCACATGGGCAGACTCGTTCAGCATAGGGTTTGCCCACGTATCTGCCCTTTAGTAAGGCAGATGGCAGTACATCAAATCTGGTAAGGGTAAACGCCCGCCTGTATTTTGCGATTTGTAAATCCAGCAAATATGGTGTTAGATTGAACCCTTTTCCATAATCTTGGATGGCTGGATATTTATCTATCTTGCTCATATGGTCCTGAAGCTCTACATCTCCTATTCGCTGGCTCACCATCCTTTTAGCCTTTTCAAAACCTGAGGCTATAAGTTCTTGTGGGGAAAGCCCCAGGCCCTTCAATTTTTCATAGAGCAACAATCTCCATTTAGACTGGAACGGGTCTAATAGAGTCAATGGAGCCACTCCCACTGGGAAAAATATGAGTTTTAGCCAGAAGTGAATCTTCAGGATCCATATCCTGGCATTGATAGGGAGTTGACCTACCTCCAGCCTAATGGCTGTGTTGGAAACACAGGTAGGTAACCCTAGTAGGGAGCGGTAAAATTTAGTTTGTACAGATTCCAGGGACTTGAGTTTTTGACAGTTAAATATCTGGGTGCCATACATCAGTTGTGGAAGTATTTTTGCGACAAAGACCTGGGAGGCAGCAGGAACATATTGACCTCCTTTTCTATAGAAGAATCTTATGATAGCTCTGGAAGATCTTTGCGCATTTGCCATGGAATTCTTAATCTGATGGCACCAGGATCCCTTCTCATCAAAGATTATTCCAAGATATCTAAAGGATGTTACTTGCTCAATAGGTTGGTTATTAATTTTCCATTTATGTCGGAGTTTTCTCTTGGAGAACACCATAATTTTTGATTTAGTGTAATTTATTATTAGGTGTTCAGCTTCGCAATACTCTGTAAGAGCTCGTAAAAGTTTTCTTAGACCCACACAAGAGAAGGAAATAAGTGCCGCATCATCTGCGTACAAAAGGACTGGGATTGGTATATTATTTAGGTTTGGGGGATGAGTACTTGCATCCTCCATCTTTCTGACTAAGGAGTTTATGTAGAAATTAAATAGAATAGGGGCAAGAACACAGCCTTGCTTGACACCATGGAAACTTTGGATTTCCTTTGATAGGTTCCCATAACGGTCACATCTAACACGGATCCGAGTGTTTTCATGTAGTCTACGGATAAGAAGCAAAAGACGTCTGTCGATGTTTGTGGCACTTAATTTTTCCCAAAGTCTGTGCCGGGGTATCAAATCGAAAGCTGATTTGAAATCTATAAAGGCTACATAGAGGGAGCCTCCTTTCTTTGAGGTGTATTTCTCCACTAGATGTTGCAATACCAGTCCTTGGTCTAAAGTTGATCTATGTGCCCTGAAACCAGCCTGGGCTTCCTTAAGGATGTGCTCCCATTCCAGCCAGTCCGCAAACTTTTCACGTAAGTGAGTTGCGTAAAGTTTGCTAATAATGCTTAAGAGACTGATTGGTCTGTAATTGGCTGGATCAAGTTTACAGCCTTTCTTGAATATGGGAACGATGATTGCCAATCCCCAGTCCTCTGGTATTATTGCTGTTTGATCTATGCTGGTGAATAGGGTGGCAAGGACTGGGGCCCACCAGTCAATATTGGCTTTGAGAAGCTCAGGGGAGATATTATCTGCTCCCGGGGCTTTTCTGTATTTGAGTGCCTGAATAAGCCTCCTGACCTCCGCAACCGACACCGGAGGCCACTCATCACCTGCCGCACACTGTGTTAGTGGCTGTGTCAAAGGCAGAGCTGAATATAATGATTGGAAAAATGCCTCCCAAGTCCCTGCAGGTATAGTATACTCCACTTCTGAGGAGGTAGATCGCACTCCATTCGCTACCATTCTCCAGAAGGTGGCCGAGTCTCTCTCTCTGGATGCATCTATTAGGCATTTCCATTCTCTTTTCTGTGCCAGGAGTTTTTTGTTTTTAATCAGGATTTTATAATTTCGTTTATCTTCAAACCAGACCGTGGGGAGTTGGGGTAAATTGGCAGATCTATAATTCTTGTATTTTTTCAGTAAGTTTAGCTTCATGTCCTGGCATTCTTGATCAAACCAGGGTTTGGAGTTTTTATATACTGAGGATTGCCTATTTGACCTGTTCCTTTTTTCCTTCAGGGAATCTTGAAGGAGTGAAATTAACTCCTGAAATAAATTTATTTTTAATTCATGGCTTGAGGAAGTTATAAGGTTATCTCTCCCCCCCCCCATTTGGGGAAATAACCCTGCCACTGAGGTACTAAGTCAGGGCAGGGGCCAGCAACCTTTTCCAGCTGTGGGCCGGTCCACCGTCCCTCAGACCATGTGGTGGGCCGGACTATACTTGGGGGGGGGAATGAATGAATTCCTATGCCCCACAAATAGCCCAGAGATGCATGAGGCATTCACAAAGTAAAGGAAGGATTGAACTCTGATTAATAAGAATACACACAGAGACTTGAACCAGCAAGACTCTGGGAAGGGTGCGTATAATATTCTCTCTGTCTGTCTCTCTCTACCCCTCAGCCCAGGTCGTTTTATTCACAAAAGAACTTTTTACAGAGAGTTTGTAAGAACCAATCAGATTTCTTCTGAGCATTTCAACAAACCCCAAGTAGGGACAAGTTAAACTAATTAAGCACACATATTTCTGGGGTAAACAAATAACCAAACTACAAAGGAGGACATTTGGTAACCCCAGGAGGTGATTAAACAAGCAATACATGTGATAAGAAGGATGGCCAGGAGGATAGCGATCATTATCACCTTCATGTGAGATCTGTTTCCTGGCCCTAAGATTAACATCCTAATAATAACATATCAGAAAGCTACATCAAAGAAACTTGCCCACTATCTTTGATGACCCAGGATGCCTGCCTGTTTACACAACTGGGCTGTGTACGTGACTTATGAAGAGAGAAAAATGGGCAGTAGAGAAAATGGCCAGAGATGCAGAGGGTTGTGGGATTTGATCAGAAACTATTGTCAATGTATCAAACCCAGTCAACACAATGCATTCATCGTGGACACAATGGCTTGATGCATATTTTATAATTCCTCATAGTAATCCCACCTGACCCTACACTCTGGATATTTGCACTCCTACAGATGCATTTTAAATAAAAGCACACATTCTACTCATGTAAAAACATCAGGCTGGCCCCACAAGTAACCCAGAGATGCATTTTAAATAAAAGGACACATTCTACCCATGTAAAAACACGTCGATTCCTGGACCATCCGAGGGCCGGATTGAGAAGGCGATTGGTCTGCATCCGGGCCCCGGGCCTTAGGTTGCCTACCCCTGTACTAAGACGGTACATCATATAAAGCAACACTGAACTCCTGAAAAAAATTCTGGAGGACTGTATTTTCAGGCCAAGTTCTATGTAACTTTATGTAAATAATAGCCAAGGTGAAACCTGAATGGAAATCGGGGGGGGGGGGGCTGTCCTAACAGTGCACACACAGAGAGAGAGCGCTTTATTGTGGTCCATAGACCAAAAGGGGGAACAAATGCAGTCAAAGGGAGCCATGGATGGCACTCATGGAGGGTCAGTGACAGCACAACATTTAGAATAGCTAGTTTAGAGGCCAGTGCTCCTGTACCTTTAACAGATGAGTGGAAGAGAGAATTGCAGCAGGTACAGAGTGCACAACTATTCTCCATTGAACACCCTAATGACATTCACTACTGGCATCCACATTTTGAATTGTTTTTGGTGCTGGGGTGTGTGTTGTCAGTCTCACTGGCGGATCCTGTTAAAGGTCTTCTTGCCCCCATAAGGGTGGTTATGTATGAAAAATATGTCGGGATGCCTCTGAAGATGGTTTGGAAACTTCAGCTAGTGCAGAATTCAGCGGGCAGGTTGCTCACCGGAGCAAGGCAATTTGAGAATATTACACCGATCGTGGCCTGACTGCACTGATTGGCAATTTGTTTGCAGGACCAATTCAAAGAGCTGATTTTGACCTATTATTAGAGTACTTAGATCCACAAACTGAGGGCCTTCTGGAGGTACCCTCACTGCAAAAAATGAGATTATAGGGAACCAGGCAGAGGGCCTTCTTGGTGGTGGCACCCACCCTGTGGAACACCCTGCCATAAGATGTCAAAGAAATAAACAACTATCTGAGTTTTAGAAGACATCTGAAGGCAGCCCTGTTTAGGGAAGTTTTTAATATTTGATGTTTTCTTGTGTTTTTAGTATTCTGTTGGAAGCCGCCCAGAGTGGCTGGGGAAACCCAGCCAGATGGGCAGGGTATAAATAAGAAATTGTTATTATAAATTATTAAATAAACCATAAGGAGTTAATATGGAATTTGATAGTAGCTGCTTGCATGTTCATTGTACAAAAATGGAAAAATAGGTCACCACCAAGAGTTAAAGAATGGGCAACAAACATTTGGGAGGTAGCAGTATGGAAGTGATCAGAGTGAGAGAAAGCAGATAAGAAAGAGAAATAAAATTACATGCAACCCTCTTACTGAATTTATGAAGAATAAAGAAAGTATAAATGTGGGTGAATATACGTAAGTTTTTCTGTGTGGTAAAATATTAAGTATAACATAATTATAATATGAACATTTATTAAATGTGTGTATTTTGCTATCTTATGTTACACACTATATCTATATATGAGATTTAATAAAGTTTGTTAATTCTTTTTTAAAAAAAATAAACAATGGCTTTTATAATGCAGTAACTGTGTTGCAACTCAGTTATCATAAAAGCCATTGCTTCATTTTATACTTGCATGCAAGTATATTTTCTCTGTGGCTGGAAGGCAGGAAGCTAGTGAGCAAACAGAGGAGAATATCTGATATCTGGTACATGGACTTGCAAGCTGATACTTGACTCTTAAAAAGATTCGATAAGAGCAACCTTCTCAGGCACAAGTATTTCATTAAAGAGATAGGAACTGCTTTGAGACTAAGGATTTCATCATGAACTGTGCATTTCAATGTAGGATGTTCTACATTTATTCCCAGAATATATTTTAAGGAAATGAACTACAGTATTCTAAACAGCTTGGGGAAGTTTAAGATGACAGAGGAACTGCTTTGAGCCTACAATGGGCCTGCGTTGGACACTTCAGTGGCAGATTTGGGAGAGGTGGCAGATTAAGGTCCTAGCTCACCTCCTTTCTCCTGTCCTGACTGGCAACCTGACATCGGAGGCACCAGGGCCTTTTTTTCCCACCTCTCAGGTGGGCACCATTGCCATTCTAAAAAAACAAGGAAGGCGTTCATGGAGAGTTCTGGCACCTCTTTTTCTGGAAAAATAGCACTGGGAGGCACACACTGTCAGGCAGAGCCTTAAAGGAACAGCGACTGAGGGAAGGAAAACACTGGACAATGGAGGTAGTAGGATGGACTGATGGAGGGGAGAGGAGGCTGGGGAAAAGAGGAGAGTCACTAGGTAGGATCAGTCTGCAAACCTCTTTGAACTCAATAGGATTTACCAGAGTAAACATGCATAGGATTGGGCTGTATTATTAACTAACTAACTAACTAACTAACTAACTAACTAACTAACTTTGTATATTGCTCTTCGTCCTCAGATATCAGGGTGCTTCATAATATAAAATCGCCTTGAAGTGGTAGTTCAGACTCAAACATCAAAACAATTGTTTAAAAACAATAAACTATCCACAGAAAATGGAACAATAAAACATACAGATATCCCAAAACGTATTATTTAAATACATTATTTCCTTCTCTCCCCCCCTTTGTCTAAAAGCTTATTTGCCATTTGCCAACCTCCCTGTTTTTATTCTGCTTTTGCCCAAATAAAAAACAAAACACCGCTTGTGCAGCTAAGGAACTAATTTGTTATATATGGAACTCTGACTGAAAATCTGCAAGTCATCTGCAAATGTTTTAGCAGCATCAGGTTTCCAAATGTAAGGTGCTATGTGCCAGACATCTTCCCTTTTCACTAGCGATACCAAGAATAAATATGTGTTCATCTGGTTGATTCTATTTAGAGAGGAAGTAGTATTTCATGAGTGGTAGAGACAATGCTTCTTATATGATATGACATCATATAGTACATTATTGTAGGGAGGGATGTTAGCTTTGTGGTAGAGCACATGTTTGGTATGTAGAATGTCCCAGGTTCAAGGCCTGGCAGCTCCAGTTTAAGGATCAGGTAGTTATGAGGTGAAATATCTCTTCCCAAGAGACTTGAGAGCTGCTGACCTTCACAGAAGATCACACTAGGCAGCTGGAGAAATAGGTAGCTGGAAGGAAGTTGTAAACAAGCACAGATCTGTTCCTTCAGAGGAAGTGCAACCCTTCCCAGATCATCCTTTTAATCCAGATCATTTCCCTAATCCCAGAAGTGAGAATGACTTTGAAGGAACAGGTCGTCCAAAACAGCTTGTCCAAAACAGCTTGTCCAAATCACCTCTATCTCTACCTCAAAATAATGACCGGCCTCCAGCCCATCACTGCTTCCAGGCACCAACAGCCTCTCCTGATTCATATGAGCATAGAGCTGTGTGTCATCAACATGCTCCCAATGGCTTCATATAGTCAACGTAGTCATGTGATCAATGACAATGACTACAGTAGTCTTGTGACCTCTGCACTGGCAGCCAATCTACCACTCGTGGCTATGACACCAGATACAAAGCAGAGACAGGGCCTCTACTACAATTGTTTTAACTGAAGATCTGAGTAGCCCACATCTGCCACCTGAGGCAACCACCTCATCCCGCTTCTTGGGAGGGCCGGCCCTGGATGCAACCTCAATTACATGAATGCACCAATTGTGCATGTTTTTGTTCTGTGAATAGCAGGCACAGGAAAGTCTGAGCAGCCTTCCCCTTGCCATGGTCCCTACAAAAATTCCAATGGAGCTTCCCTTGAAATGCAAATAAGCAGCTTCAGTAGGAGATTTTTGTCATGGCAGAGAGAGAAAGTGTTAAATCTCTCCTCATCCAGCAGCTTCCCCATAGTTCTTATTTACATCATAAAAAAACCCAACTTGCTTGTTAATTCCATACAAGCAATTTGTTTGGTTGCTAGTTTTCTAAGGTGACCCGTGTCAGGACAGAAGTGCACAGAAGAAATTACACACATCCTCATCAGAAGGAAGGGGGGGATTTAGTTAAGGGATGGGGAACCTGTGGCTTTCGAGCTATTGCTGGAACCTCAGCTCGCAACCTCCTGAGCCCTGAGTTGCAGTCCAACAACATCTGGAGGACCATAGTTTCCCCACTCAAAGTCGAGCTCTTTTCCTGTCCCCAATGAGCATTCCCTAATGTATGGCAAACACCACGCTTTCTCAAGATAAGGAGCCATACTTCAGCGAGGACTAAGACATAGTATGGTTGATGTGGGCTGGATAGAGGAAATGAATGAACACTAGTGATTTTTTACATTCTCAAGAAAGTATGAAGAAAGTGCACAAACTGACAGTGTTTGGGGACTGTTCACATTAGGTGATCACTGTCAGCGGCAGAGGAAGCCTCTCAGGCGCCTGGGGAGGCACGCCCAGGGGTGGGGCAAGCTGCCCATAGGGGCGGGACACACCATGGGGCCTCCAGAGTCTGCCTGCCTCCTCCCACTCAGCCGCTCTACAGCTGGGGGGGGGAGGCAGTGGGCAGAGAGATGCGTGGCTCGGGAGCGCTGCAGGCCCCGCAGTGAGTGCCACCTGGCATTTTGTCACCCCCTCACTGGTGACACTCAAGGTGGGCTGCACCCACCGCACCCCTTTCCTCTGCCCATGATCAGCGTATCATGAATTCACATTCTCAGACACCCAAGTGGAATAAAATGGGAAGCCTTTTGTGAGCGGAATAATTAAGTTCAATATTGTGAGTGGTGTTTTTTCCTGGTTAACATGCAGAAACCTTGTAGGTGCTACAAGGTGCTAGGAGGCTAACAGATTGAGGTTGAATCCTGGCAAGACAGAAGTACTGTTTTGGGGGGACAGGAGGTGGGCAGGTGTGGAGGACTCCCTGGTCCTGAATGGGGTAACTGTGCCCCTGAAGGACCAGGTGCGCAGCCTGGGAGTCATTTCGGACTCACAGCTGTCCATGGAGGCGCAGGTCAATTCTGTGTCCAGGGCAGTTGTTTATCAGCTCTATCTGGTATGCAGGCTGAGACCCTATCTGCCTGCCAGCGAACTGTCTCGCCAGAGTAGTGCATGCTCCAGTTATCTCTTGCAATGCGCTCTATGTGGGGCTACCTTTGAAGGTGACCCAGAAACTACAACTAATCCAGAATGCGGCAGCTAGACTGGTGACTGGGGGCGGCCAAAGACATAACACCAGTCTTGAAAGACCTACACTGGCTCCCAGTACATCTCCAGGCACAATTCAAAATGTTTTTGCTGACCTTTAAAGCCCTAAACGGCCTCGGTCCAGTATACCTGAAGGAGCGTCTCCACCCCCATCGTTCTGCCTGGACACTGAGGTCCAGCACCGAGGGCCTTCTGGCGATTCCCTCACTGCGAGAAACCAAGTTACAGGCAACCAGGCAGAGGGCCTTCTCACCCTAGTGGCACCCACCCTGTGGAATGCCCTCCCACCAGATGTCAAAGAAAAAAACAACTACCAGACTTTTAGACGACATCTGAAGGCAGCCCTGTTTAGGGAAGCTTTTAATGTTTGACGCACTATTGTATTTTAATATTTTGTTGGAAGCCGCCCACAGTGGGCGGGGTATAAATAAATTAGTAGTAGTAGTAGTAGTAGTATTACAAGGTCTGGATATGGTCAGAGTCTGGATGGGAGAGGGCTTGGAATCTCTATGTACCCTGTTTTTTGTTAAATGGTAGAAAGATTGAAATATACCAATAAATGTGGATGCTGCAGAGGACATTTATTCAGCACTCTCCCCTTTGCATTCTGTTGGAGAACGGTCCAACTTTGGGACTTTGATGGTTTGAGTATGATGTTGATATATAAATAAATAGCAGCAACAGCATTCATATAGTTAATTTCAAAATTTCAAAGTGGAAGGTTCCTGCAGCTGTTCCTCTAAGGAAATATGTAGACATATTTTGCCACAGCTAGAGTAGCAGTTAGGGACATGGGTGGTGCTGTGGTCTAAACCACTGAGCCTAGGGCTTGCCGATCAGAAGGTCGGCGGTTCAAATCCCCGCGACAGGGTGCGCTCCCGTTGCTTGGTCCCTGCTCCTGCCAACCTAGCAGTTCGAAAGCACATCAAAGTGCAAGTAGATAAATAGGTACTGCTCTGGTGGGAAGGTAAATGGCGTTTCCGTGCGCTGCTGTGGTTTGCCAGAAGCGACTTAGTCATGCTGTCCACATGACCCAGAAAAACTGTCAGCGGACAAACGCCTGCTGCCTCGGCCAGTAAAGCGAGATGAGTGCCGCAACCCCAGAGTCATTCACGACTGGACTTAACTGTCAGGGGTCCTTTACCTTTCAGAGCAGCAGTTGACCAAGACAACTCTTCTTGCAGAGAAATCTTGGGGCTATTTTATGCTACACCTATACTCAGTATTATCAAATGTGTTGCACTGCACACCCATCCTCTTAAATTTGCAATTGATTTGTGTTACACCTAATCATCATCTAGCAGAATACACCACTCTGTGTAGCAAAGCAGCCCAAGAGTGAGGGAAAGGAAAATCATCTGTGGGTGTGAGAAACTATGGCACTCCCCACCCACAAATACACATCAGGCTTTATATCTCTGGACATCTATGTCCCAGGGTGTTGCCTGGAGCATGTGCTTTGTTGCAAACAGTATGTTCTGTAGGCTGGCACAAGTGAAAGATAGCTGCCTCTTGACCAATCTCCACCGAAACAGAGGGGGGAGGATCCAACATGGCGGCGAAGGTAGTTTCCGGGTAATTTCGCTTACCCTTATCAAAGTTTTAAGTGGTTTTAAGCGGTTTTTATCCTCCCTTGTTTTTATCCGTGAGTTTTAATGATCTGCTGGCTGTGCTGGCTGTCTTTTAGTATCTTTTAGTATCCCGCTACTTGTGTTATCTTTGTTTTCTTTTTATCTGGGTTGCTCCGACGCCCGGACTTGCTGCCACGGCTGCCGCCGCCTCCCTAACTGGGAGAGATAAGTGAAAGGTTCTCCTGGGCATAAATCCTCTGCCCTGTCGACCAGCTCTTTCCTTTAGCTTTTAGTTTATTGCATACTACGAAGTGAATTTTGCCCGACTACTGGAACCGAGCTGTCTCGAAAATCCTAGGAACAAGGAAGAGGGGAAGGAAGAGGCTTGAACTGACTGCCTTACTGTGAGTAATTTTATGGCACCACTCTCCTGGAAGTGGTAGTATTCTTGTGAGGAAGACTAAAGGATTTAAGGAGCTTCCCAGCACAGTGCCCACGACGGTTCTCCTGCAAAATTGATTTATGGGTCATGGAAAACGTCCAAGAGACTCTGACGAGGCATTTTCCTCTCCGAGGCCTAAGCAATTAAGGAAGGGTTCACCTAAAGGAGGGAGAGGCCCCGAGGAATGTACCTACTCAATAGCAACTCAAAATCGTTTCGATCCTCTAACTGCCCTTGAAACAACATCAGAAGATGAGGCCCCTGAGACGTTACAAATTGGAAACGCTAATGGTAACACAAATGGGGATGGTCCCTATCCGAAGGAGGAGTTGGTAGCCGAATCGGACTGCACAGGATGCGAGCAACTCCATCTAATAATTAGAACTCTAAACTGTATATTTAAGAGAATTGACGGCCTATCCTCTCAGCTGCATAGCCTTCAGCAAAAACTGGATGACCAGCCGGCACAGACAGCCCAAGATGGGGCAGTAGATGTTCCATTGCACCGGCAGAAAGCTCCACCAAACACTGATTGTATGAAGAACTGCAAATACAATCTCAACCCCGCACTGAATCGCCAATCCCTGATTCTACATCCAAGGAAGATTTCCCTAACCTTCCAGGAAAGGGACCTAAGTTGGACAACGCTACATGGGACTAAAGAGCACCTCAGATGGCTTCTAAAACTCGAGGCATCACAAATAGATATTTGTGCTGTGCTTCCCTTAGTCCGCCAGAACAGATATCAGAGAATGATGCTGGCTTTCCACTCTGCAAAAATCCCCTCTCTTATTATTAAGCAAAAAGTTTTTTTGAATAATCTTGGTATTTTTCCAACGAGAGTTTTCATGGATTCCAAAATTAGACCCCTCCTATCGGAGGGATTAACCAAGGAGACGGTACAACCCTCCCGCCCTGAACCACAAAAGAGGGCTGAGCTGTACACCCCATGTCTGGGCCAGTCTCATAGTACCCCCACTCCTACAACTAAACACTACGAGTGTGCCAGTAACTCTTTGACACCCCAGGAGGAAAGAGAGCTTATCGCCTCCTTTGGAGAGTTACCAGCGATGGAACAACAAGAAATTATAAATAGGCTGGATTTACTTAAACTTCAGCTCCTAAGGATCGCCTGCAACGGAGTTCCTACGAATGATACCCACTCTAATTTAGCGGTCCATGCCCCATGGAGGTGGAAACAACAATTCCCCAATACCCAGCATATAAGGTGCCTTCTGCAGTAGATGGGAAGGTCCCACTGCTGGAGGCAGACTCTTCTCCTCCCCTTCACGCTGGTAACTCACCCCTCCTTTTAATAGACTTATCTGTTCCCTCCGTGATTAACCGATCCAAGAATGGAACTCAGGATAACACCCCCCTGGATAAATCGTTGTCCCTTCACCCCTCCATGCCGGACTTGGAATCAACATACATCGAAGACCATCCATGTCCTGAGACGGCAGTGGCCACCTCAAGTCAGGCTTCTCCACCAAAAATCCAACAATCATGTGAGGAAGACACCACAGTGCCGAGAGTCACCACAGAGTGGACTGAAGACCCAGCAGGACATATAAACCAAATGATCACAAGTGGATCGGTTAGATCCCCAAAGAGGACGGATCCAGCGGACTTGGCAGGAGCCTCTTCAGGGCCTAGTTGGGCCCGACAGCTAAAAACGTCAAATATTATCTCTATTCACAATAGCTCAAGAGGCACACCTGCGCCAAAAGGAGAGAAGCCATCTACCATTAGTCAAAGGAAAATTACTGACTTCTTTAAATTTGACAACCCACCAAGATCAGCGTTCCCCCCTTCTCCATTGTGACTACCCAAACCTCAGTCAAATCCTCCCCAGTTCTCCCTTTTAAGCTGGAACATAGCAGGTTGGAAGGGGAAAAAATCTGACCCGGACTTTGTAAAACTCACACCAAGTAATTCTCTTGCAGGAAACATGGGAAGAGGGGAGAGTAGATATTAATGGTTTTGATGTTACATCATTACCGGCATGCCCGTCTACTAAAGGAGGCCGGCCTAGTGGAGGATTAGTTATAGCAATTTCCTTGAAAATACAGGCAAAACTCACGCTTGTAAATGCTTCCACCTTTGCAATTACAGCCTTGGTTACGGGGAAAAACTTTGAACTTGTTATAACAAATGTTTATCTTCCTCCTGGAGGCAACATTGCAGACTTATACAATAAATGGGGAATCTTGGAGGAACATCTTACTCTTTGTCACTCCAAATACCCCAATATACCCAATGTTATAGCAGGGGATTTCAATGCTCACATTGCAACCAACTGGGAGTCTTTAATCAAAGCCAAATGGTGGATAAGCCCAGAATTCATTAATGACCTCTCCCTCCATAATCAAAGACTTTCCAAACACAAAAGGGTAAATGAAGCAGGAACCCTTCTTTACCAATTGGTACTACGTCTAAACCTAGTGATTCTAAACGGGAACTGCCCGCCTGACGTACCGGGTGAGTTTACACATATAAGCTCCTCTGCAAACAGTGTCCTGGATTATATGTTAGTATCTCATGACATATTCCCCAAATTTTCCCATTTTAAAGTTGAAAATATTCAATTGAGCGACCACCTACCGTTGGTCGCCATAATGACTATAGACTGGACCCCAGATGGAGACAGACACCCAACACATCTGATTACGAACTCAGTATTGCAAATCAAAAGTGTAAAATGGTCCGAACTACAGGCCCAAAAATACTCAGCATATTTCCAAGAAGGACTAAAACAAGCATATTCAGGCTTAATCGAGGATTATTATGATTATGACCAAACTCTAAGACTATTCTCGAATTTGTCGGAAGATCTAACGTCTTTTTTCTCTGTCCCGACGCATAAAATAAACCGAACACAAAGGAAGATAGGTGCATTGTGGTTTAACAGTGCTTGTAAACAGGCTAGACAACTTCTTGGTAACATCTACAAAGAGTATAAAGCCAACGGTTTTGCCAAAAGAATATTTCCAAGCAAAATCGGCCTACAAGCAAATTCAAAAGGAAGCCAGACAGGAATGGCAAGCGAATCAATGGCGGGCAATCATAGAAGCCTCATCATCACGGAACTCCAGACAATTTTGGCTCCTGGTAAATAAAAGAACTAAAAGATACCCTTTGTCTATTATTCCTGCCCCGGTTTGGGAATCTTACTTAAAAAATTACTTTGCCACAACTGACTGTATTGCTAACACAAGAGATGAATTCCAAGATCAGCTTCCCCTCTGGCCCCCCACCGATCCGGAAGACATCCATGATTTGATCGTTAAACTCAAAACAGGGAAAGCACCTGGGCCAGACCTGATCCCGGCAGAAGCTATAAAATACCACGCGGACTGGTGGGCCAAAGTCCTGGCGACAATCTTCGATGCCGTTAACAACTCTGGAATGATCCCGAAAGTATGGAAGGACACTGTTATCGTTCCAATCCACAAAAAGGGCTCACCAGATGACCCGGGGAATTACAGAAATATCAGTCTGCTCTCAATAGTGGGGAAACTGTATGCCCGCTTCCTGCTGAACAGACTTATCCAATGGTCCGAAGAGAAAAAATTAATTGGGCCCGAACAAGCTGGATTCCGCCCAAAACAGTCAACAATTAATCATATTCTAATTTTACAGCATCTTGCCTGGAAATATTCCACCCCAAAGGGTGTCCAACTCTGTGTGGCATTCATTGACCTAAGGGCAGCATTCAATAGTATCCCCAGGAGCATCCTCTGGGAAAAACTCACCCGCTGGGGCATCGACAGAAGGCTTCTCTGGCTAATAATCAAACTCCATGAGAACTCAGCGGCTAGAGTGAGATTCACCCCGGAGGGTGATCTCACCAATTCAATTCCCATTAACAGAGGTGTCCGACAGGGTTGTATATTGGCTCCATTCCTGTTCAATTTGTTCATAAGCGACATGAGGACTCCCCTAATAGAGGCTCAAGAAAGGATTCATGCACCCCGCCTAGCACCTTATCGCTGCCCTTTGTTACTATATGCGGATGACGCAGTCATCCTTTCCTTTTCTAGAGTAGGTCTCAGGAGGGCCTTAAAATTTTTTGGATCATATTGTAACGCAAATTCCCTTACAATTAATTATGGAAAATCTAAGATACTAGTTTTCTCAAAGAGCCGGAAACTCCATAATTGGAAAATTGATGGGAGAGCCATCGAACAAGTCTATAAATTCCAATATTTGGGAGTTTGGTTACAACATAACCTTAGATGGAAGGCCCATGTAACCTATGTTACAAATAGAGCCAAAGCTATCTCCTTGGCGATCTTGCGATTCTTCTTCACCGATGGGGCCCTTCATATCCCATCGGCGTTGAAAGTCTTCAAGGCCAAGGTGATTCCAACAATTGCTTATGCCATCTCAATTTGGGGGACTTTTGTCAATCTATCTCACCTAGAGGTTATTCAAAATCAGTTTTTAAGAGGGATATTGAAACTGCCCAACTGTGTAAGTAATACAGCGTTACGCATGGAACTTAACACTGTATCCCTGGAAAACGCTCTGTGGAAGCACATACTTTGTCACTGGTTATCTCTATGGCACAATCTCCCAAACTTGTACTTGATACAATGTATGTGGAGAGATGATTTCCAGAGCCCATGGGTTAAAAATTTACAGCTGAAAATTACGGCAATGGGAATCTCCCCATCCAAATTACTAGAGCAGGACATAGTTCCAGCTAAAAGAACAGTAACCTGTAAACTAGAGGAGATGGACTTGCAGCAGAAAATGGTCTTGGGCAATGGTATCTGCTCACCTCTAAACCTTGGTTTATTACCCCTCTTAAGGCTCCCAAACTATTTGAATTCCTTAACTTCTTCGGCTCATAGATATGCCTTTGTAAAGGCAAGATTCAACACCTTCCCATCGAACGTGCTGAGAAATAGATTCTCCAATGGACAGATATCGCTCTTATGTGATTGTAATTGTGGGGCACCGGAATCGTTGCATCACATAATTCTTGACTGTGCTTTTCACTTATCGGCCAGGAGCAAGTTTCTTGCTCAATATCTTAAGGGAATTGCCGATGATACGACTGAAGCCAAACTGAGATATCTATTAAATGATGATGACCATGGTTGCCAGATTCTCGATCAGCGTCCTATCCCTAAAGAAGAGAAACAGACTCTTGTGTGGCTCGGATAATCCCTTTAAACCATGATCTATGTTTTAGGATGTAATTAGGTGATATCACCATTGATGTCTTCTATTAATTTATGAGCAGAGGGTGATGTTTATGTTACAAATTTATTGTAATGTATGATGTTGGTCTTTTGTTTTTGTTTTGCTTTGGTTCTTGTCTGTTTTTTTCTAAGTGTGATGGGATAATGAGCTGCTTGTGCGTAAAAGCTTGATCCCTCTGGGGTTTGGCTGGTCATCCAAACCGAGGCACTAACGGAGCCCCCAAAGCATGGCTCCGTCAGTCGCTGGTAGAATCTGACAGTGGGCGTCTACGGAACTTACACCAACATAAAAGCTGTTTGACGGACATGCGCCTTCGTGACTCTCTGCGTGACAGTTTCCGGCGAAGGGTGGGAGTTCCTAAGGGGGGTCTTGTTCCCTCTTCACTATTCTCACTAGAAGTATCCCAGAGCCTCCCCTCCGCTGTAACTCCTGCACTCCCCCTGCTGGTTCCTTCTTCTGCTGCAGAGTCTCTCCTATTCTCCTGGAGCCTGTCCACCACCTGTCCTTCCGATGGCAGTTCCCTGACATCCACCTCCCCCCCAGGGCCCCCTTCACCCCCCCGCCTCCTCTCCCACTGGCGGTGAGGGCGGAAAGCCCCTGAAGGAGCTCTCCTCGTCGTCCGAGGATTCAAACACTTCTAGCCACGGCGTACCGTCTCGCTCCCCGTCTTCCTCTTCTTCGTCAGAGACGGCTTCCTCACCCACCCCTGACTCTGGGAACCCTTCAAACTCTCCTTCCTCATCGGTGGTCCCAAAGTGTTCCCTTCTAAATCGTGCCACGGGTTGCGGTTTTTTTGGGAAACGCTGATGAAATGTTTCTATTAAAACCTCGTCATTGACTACCTCTGCTAGTACCCAAGTGTTTTCCGACTCTACTTCCCCCTCCCATTCTACCAGATATTCCACCTGATTCCCCTTCCACCTGGAATCAATGATTCCTGCCACGTTCATGTCGCGTTCTCTCTCTTCTATCACGGGCGTTTGGGTGGCCTCTCTCTCACGCTCCCCCCACTCACGTCCCTCTCGGTACGGCGACAGTAATGACCTGTGAAATACTGGGTGTAATTTCATGTGACTGGGCAGTCTGAGTTTGAATGCTACTGGGTTGACCTGCTGTATGACCTCAAAGGGTCCCAATCTTTTGGGTCTCAATTTCTTACTCCCGCCCTTGAACGGTAGTCCTTGGGTGGACAACCACACCCGGTCTCCCACCCTTATAGTTTCACCTTCCCTCTTATTTCTGTCTGCTTGCTTCTTATATTCTTCCTTGGCTTTCTCTAAGTTAAGTTGAAGCTGACGGTGGATCGCTTCCATCTCTTCAAAAAAATGTTCCGCCGCCGGCACGCTCCACCTCTCCCCTCCCTCTCCTGGGAATGCCCGGGGATGACACCCATAATTTGCCAGAAAAGGACTCATCCCTGTGGACACGTTCTCCGCGTTGTTGTAGGCAAATTCTGCTAGAGGTAACTTATCTACCCAATCATTTTCTCTGTCTTTTACATAACACCTCAGGTATTGTTGTAAAATCCCGTTTGCCCTTTCCGCTTGCCCATTTGTTTCTGGGTGCCGGGCAGTAGAGAAATTGAGTTCTACGTGCAGTAAGCTCATAAGTTTCCTCCAGAACCTGGAAGTAAATTGTTTCCCTCTGTCGCTGACCACCCTCAAGGGGGTGCCATGCAACCTGAAAATATGTTCTACAAACAACTTGGCGGTTTCCTCCGCTGTGACCGCATGTGAACAAGCTATAAAATGACACATTTTGGTTAATAGATCTACCACCACCATGACAGCTGTTTTGCCTTTGGATTTTGGCAGGTCCGTCATAAAATCTATGGATACTGCCTCCCATGGCCTTTCTGGCGTGGGTAAGGGTTGTAATAGCCCCGCTGGCGCCACCCTCTCTCCTTTCGCTCGCTGGCACCTGTCGCAACCCCTGACATATTCCCGTACATCCTCCCTCACCTTGGGCCACCAAAACTCCCTGGTAACCAACCACATGGTTTTGTGCTGTCCAAAATGTCCCGCTGTGGTGCTGTCATGCAACTGCTTGAGTACTCTGCCCCTCAGTTCCCCATCGGGTATGTACAGTGCCCCTTTGTAATACAACGCCCCGTTCTTTTCTTCAAACCCCCCTGTGTTCTCCTCTGTCCTCCTGAGTTCTCTGAGTTTCTCTTGGGCGTATTCATCGTTCTCAGTACCCTCTATCAGTTCCCTCTGCCCCACCAATGCCGCCCCACACACCCAGCGGTCTTCAGGGATTACATGCCTTGCCTCAGGCGCTCCCTCCCCCTCTAAGTACTCAGGTTTCCTGGAAAGAGTGTCCGCCCTCACGTTCTCGGAGCCTGGCACGTAACGAATCTCAAAGTGGAACTTGGAGAACTCCTGGGCCCATCGCACTTGTCTCTGGTTCAGCACTCGGGCTGTTCTCCAGTATTCCAGATTTTTGTGGTCAGTTCGGACTTGAACCTTGTGCTGCGCCCCAATCAGCAAGTGCCGCCATTTCCGGAATGCTTCATGAATGGCGAGCAGTTCTCGGTCGTATACTGTGTAGTTCCTCTCGGATTTGTTCAACTTCCGCGAGAAGAATGCACACGGTCTCCATTCAGACGTATCTTTTCCCGGCTGGAGAAGCACGGCCCCCACCGCTCGGTCTGACGCGTCAGTCTCCACTCTCATTGGTTGTTGTAGATCCACGTGCAGAAGTTGCTCTTCCGACGCAAACGCCTGCTTTAGGCGTTCGAACGCCCGCTGCGCTTCTTCCGTCCAAACAAATTTCTTTTTGCTACTAAGACAATCCGTGATGGGCGCTGTTAAATGGGCAAAGTTTTTGATGAACTTCCTATAGAAGTTTCCGAAGCCCAGGAACCTTTGCACGTCCTTCTTGGTCTTTGGTGTTTTCCATTCCAGTGCCGCTTGAACCTTGCTGGGATCCATGGCCAATCCATTGTCAGACAACCGGTACCCCAGGAATTCCACCTCCCTGGTATGAAACTGACACTTCTCCAGTTTCACCCACAGCCGGTTTTCTCGCAGTTTGCTCAGTACCTCTCTTACATCTCGCACATGCTGCTCCTCATTCTCTGAGTACACCAGGACGTCATCTAAGAACGCTACGCAGTTCTTGTAGAGCAATGGCCCCAGGACGTGATTCATGAATGATTGAAAACAGGCGGAGCCCGCTTGTAATCCGAAAGGCATAACCAGGTACTCAAAAGCCCCCAAGGGGGTGAACATAGTGGTCTTCCACTCATCCCCCTTTCTCACACGTATCAAGTTATATGCCCCCCTAAGGTCCAGCTTGGTAAAAATTTTCCCTTTTCTCACCCGTGTCAGAATGTCATCAATTCTAGGCATAGGGAAAGTCACTGGTTCTGTTTTTTTTTAAAAAAAAAAATATTTTTTATTGCTTTTTAGAAATACAGAAAAAAGAATAAAGAGTGGTTATAAAAAAATAGAATAGAAGAATAACAAATTTCCATATTCTTTTTCCATCCAATCTAAAGGACTTCCCCACATCCTCCGAACCCTGCGTTCCCTGTCTTATAAAGCATCAGCAATTTGTTAACTTATTTCAAAACTTATTGTAACTTCCATTTTATCATGTTCCCTAATTTCAATTTTACTGTAACCCAATTCTTATATGCTTTGTATTAAACACAATAAAGTTGTTTCATTATTTTACCTCTAAATTCTTGTGTCTTAATTTTCATTTCATTAACTTACATTTGCTGAAGCTAGAGTTTCCTGAAAGGTGCATTTTTTAACATTCATACAGCTTATAGTGTTTTTTCAAATAGTCCTTAAACTTTTCCCAGTCCTCCTCAATTGTTTCTTCTCCCACGTCTCGAATTCTGCCAGTCATTTCAGCCAATTCCATATAGTCCATCAACTGCGATTGCCATTCCTCCAGCGTGGGTAAATCTTGTGTCTTCCAATATTTTGCGATCAGAATCCTTGCTGCTGTGGTAGCATACATGAAAAAGGTTCTGTCCTTCTTAAGCACTCTCTGGTCCACCATGCCCAGAAGGAAGGCCTCTGGTTTCTTAGGTAAGGTAAATCTCAGTACCTTTTTTAGTTCATTATGGATCATTTCCCAGAAGGCCTTCACTTTCGGGCAGGTCCACCAGAGATGAAAGAATGTCCCTTCCGCCTCTCCACATTTCCAACATTTGTTGTCAGTCAGATGATATATCTTAGCTAGCTTGACTGGGGTCATGTACCACCGGTATACCATTTTCATAATATTTTCCTTCAAGGCAGTGCATGCCGTAAATTTCAAACCGGTGTTCCATAACCTTTCCCAGTCTACAAACATAATGTTATGCCCCACATCCTGAGCCCATTTTATCATAGCGGATTTGACTGTCTCATCCTGTGTATTCCACTTAAGCAGCAAGTTATACATTCTCGAAAGTAGCTTACTTTTTGGCTCTAACAATTCAGTCTCTAGTTTCGATTTTTCCACCTGGAATCCAACTTTTTTATCTATTTTAAATACCTCTTGAATTTGCGCATAGTGCAGCCAGTCTCGTACCTTAGTTTTCAATTTCTCCAAGCTTAGCAACCTCCAATTGTCTCCAATTTTTTCAATTATTTCCCAATATTTAGGCCAATGGGCCTCCATGTTAAGTCTCTTACGTGCCTTGGCCTCCACCGGTGAGAGCCACCTCGGAGTTTTACTCTCCAGTAAGTCTTTATATTTTATCCAGACCCTCCAAATTGCTCTTCTGACAATATGGTTTTTAAACAATTTGTGCACTTTAACCTTGTCATACCACAAATATGCATGCCACCCAAACGCATTGTCAAACCCTTCCAGATCTAGGACATCAGTGTTCTCCAATAAAATCCAATCTTTCAACCAGCAGAAGGCTGCAGATTCATAATATAACCTCAAGTCTGGCAGGGCAAATCCCCCTCTTTCTTTCACATCAGTTAATATTTTAAACTTTATTCGGGGCTTTTTGCCCTGCCAAACAAACTTAGAAATATCCTTCTGCCACTTTCCAAAACATTCCACCTTGTCCACGATCTGTAGGGCCTGAAACAGAAATAACATTTTCGGCAATACATTCATCTTTACAGCAGCTATTCGGCCTAACAAGGAAAGTTTCAATCTTGACCATGTTTCCAAATCTCTTTTGATTTCTGACCAACATTTCTCATAGTTATCTTTAAACAAATTCAAATTTTTGGAGGTCAGGTACACCCCTAGGTATTTTACTTTTTTAACCACATTCAACTCCGTTTCTTTAGAGAACTCATCTGTTTCTGTAACTGTCAAATTTTTTGCTAAAACCTTGGTTTTTTGCTTATTTAACTTAAACCCCGCCACCCGACCAAAATCAGAAATTAATTCTAACACTCTTTTAGTACTGGAGACTGGTTCCTGTAATGTTAATACCAAGTCATCTGCAAATGCTTTCAATTTATATTGTTTCACTCCGACCTCAATTCCTTGAACCAACCGGTCCTTTCTAATCATGTTTAGCAACACCTCCAGAACTGAAATGAACAATAGGGGGGATAGGGGGCACCCCTGACGTGTCCCTTTTTCAATTTTGAACTCCTCTGTCACCACATTGTTTACTATCAATTTAGCTTTTTGTTCTGTGTAGATTGCTTCTATACCATTTTCGAACCCCCGCCCCACTCCCATCCCTTCCAAATTTTTCTTCATAAACATCCAAGAAATATTATCAAAGGCCTTCTCTGCATCAATAAAAATTAAAACCGCTCTGGTATTAAGATTTGTTTGTAGAAGTTCCAAAATGTCAATAATGTTTCTTGTGTTATCAAACAAATGCCTACCAGGGAGAAAGCCAGCCTGGTCCTTATGAATCACTTCATTTAATACTTTTTTAAGTCTACTTGCCAAAATATCGGCAAAAATTTTATAATCCACATTTAGGAGTGAAATGGGGCGGTAATTCTTAAGTTGAGTCTTTTCAGTTTCTAATTTAGGTATCAATGTGATGAAAGCTTCTTTCCACGTTTCCGGTGCCTTCCTTCCCTCCATTATCTGGTTACAAACCTCCATCAAAGGTTGTATCAAATAGTCCTTTAAAACTTTATAATATTTGGAGGTTAAGCCGTCAGGGCCTGGGGACTTGCCAAGTTGAAGATTTTGAATGGCACTTTCAATTTCTTGCTGTGTAATGTTACAGTTCAGGTTTGTTCTCATTTCCAAGGGTATTTTTTGTAATCCATTAGTTTTAAGAAATTGATCCACCTCTGAAGCTTTTTGCGGCCCTTGTGAATAGAGTTCTTTGAAGTACCTCTGGAAGCACTTTCTAATTTCCTCGGGTTTCTGAACCATTCTCCCTTCAATCTCTAGATTTGTAACTGTATTAAGCTTTTGTCTCTTTTTCAACTGCCAGGCTAGCAGTTTCCCACACTTATTCGCCGATTCGAAGGATCTTTGTTTCATTTGTTTAATTTTCCATTCCACCTCCTGATTTATCAATTTTGAATATTGCGCCTGGAAAAATTTCACTTCTCTTAACACATCCTTCGACTTAGGCCTAGATCTTAATTTTTTCTCTCCTTCTCTTATTTTCTCCAATATCTTCTCCTTCTTTTCATTCCAGAGCCTTTTCTTAATCGTGTTTTGTTGTATTAGAAACCCTCTCATAACTGCCTTACTTGCGTCCCAGATTGTTCTTTTTTCCACGGTGGTATTCAAATTTATCTCAAAATAGTCCTTTAAAGTTTTTTGGGCCTTCTTCACAATCTCCTGATCTCTTAATAAAGTGTCATTCATTTTCCATCTAAAGGAACCGGTTGTATTAAGTCTCAATTCCACTTTCAAAGCATTATGGTCGGAGCAGGTTTTTGGGCAGATTTCCACTTTTCTAGTCTTAGGTGCCAGTCCTCTAGTTGTCCAGATTTGGTCGATTCGTGTCCATGTCAGATGAGCTTCAGAAAAGAAAGTCCCTTCTTTCCCTAGAGGGTTCTTAACCCTCCAAATGTCAACTAAGTCCATATTGTCTGTCATTTCAAAAAAAGTTTTGGGTAGTCTGCCGTCTTTCGATATGTTGACACTTTGTGACTTATCCATATTTACAGACACAACCCCATTCATATCACCCAGCATAATGATGTTACTATAGTCCAAGTAATCCAGCATAGTCTCATGCAGCTTCCTGAAAAATTCCGACTTTCCCTCATTTGGAGCATATATTCCTAATATCAAAAATTTTTCTCCTTGTGTCTGTATTTCAATCGCCAAAATTCGGCCATGTTCATCTTTAAATAAAAGTTTCGGTGACAGGCTCTCCTTTGCGTATATCACCACTCCTCTCTTCTTAACTTTGTCCGAAGAAATAAATTCTTGGCCTAGTCTTTTATTAATTAACACTTTTCTATGGAGCCTTGTCACATGTGTTTCCTGTAGGCAGATAACGTCCAGTTGTTCCTTTTTCAAGATGTGAAAGACTTTTCTTCTTTTTTCCGGGGAATTTCCGCCATTTATGTTCCAACTAAGAAGCTGCAGAGACATCCTGAATCAATTGACGGGTTCTACAATGGGGTATCTAAGCTTCCCCCCGATCCCGGAGGAGGTAGTGCTGGTCCTGATCTAGGTGGTATAACTCTTGGAGGTGGTCCCGGTGGTGGTGGAGGCCAAGAAGCTGCAGCTCCTTTTTGCAGGTCCTCCTCGTGGTCGTGTAGGAACTTCTGCTGGTCTTCAGGTGATTTAATCTTTATTTTCCTTCCTTTGTAAGTAAATGAAAGTCCTTGTGGAAACTCCCACCTATAAGGAATTCCGTTGTGTCTCAACAATTTGGTCAGGTCTATATAGGTAGTCCTAAATTCCAAGAGATATTTGGGTATATCTCTGTAAATTTCGGCCCTTTTGCCTTCTATCTCCAAAGATTTCTTAAAATGTAGGCCTAATATCTTATCCCTTTCTTCTCTTGATCTCAGAGCAACTAAGCAGTCTCTGGGCTTGTCTTTCTTTACTGATTTTCCCAGTCTAAAGGCTGTCACGATTTTAAAGTCCTTTTCTTCCTCAATTCCCCAGAATTTGGAGAACAAAAGTGTCAAAAATCCCTCTAAATTGTTTTGCTCCAGTTCCGGGATAGCCCTTATCCTGAGATTACTTTCTTTACTTTTCAATTCAACCAATGACAGGTAGGCTTGTTGTTCCCCTACCTGCCTTTTCAGAGGTCTTACTTCTCCTTTAATTTGATCAACCTTTAAATTCGCCTGTTCTGCTTTTTGATTGGCTTCCACAGCTAATTTGTAGTTTTCTGCCGTAGCTCCTTGCAATTTCTCAATTGCCTGAGTGTGCTGCGAAACCTGTTCGGTTAATTTGCCAATAGAGGATGTAGCTTGGTCAATCTTTGATGTTTGATTGTCCACTTTTTGATTTAAAACTGCCAGTTGTTCCAAAATTTGTTTCAAAACTGTTTCAGATCCTCCAGTTGCCATATCTTCTGCAGCAGGCTGCACTAGTTCCACCTCCTGTGCTGTCAGCACAGTTGGGACAGATGATCTGCGGTGATGAGTTAAAGTTGTTTGCAAAAGTTGCCCAGATTTTTTCTCTTTTTCTTTATCTTTGGCTTTAGCTGCTCTTGTTCTCCCTGTGCCGCTCATTCCACACCTGCCTCTGTTCAAGGTCAGATGATCTTTTGTCCCATGGGAAAGACAAGTCCCAAGTATAAACAAATTAAACCACAAAAAGTTTCAATAAAGCTCAATTCCCATGCCACTATACTTCCACAGTCCTATAGGGGGAGTATTTCAAAGTTTCAGAAAAGAAAGGAACTATTTTCCGCCATTGAAGTTCCTCTATTCCCCATGTTAAGTTTTGTAGTTCCCAAACACAAAAGGAAGGTTTCCAGAACTTCTGATCTCTTAAAATCCAGCCACAAGGTATCAAAATAGGTCCATGCAACAATGTTAAATGTTAATGTCTCAGTCTATGCAACAATTTCAATCTCTGCAACAATGTCGTCAATTTGACAGCAGTTTGACAGTTCTTTTTCTATGCACTGGCAGCCCGATGACGGGGTTATCTCTTTCAACCCCGTTTAGCCCAGAGATAGGAGGGTAGTTCCAAAGAATAAAAGTCTATAAATCACACAGTTCTTTCCCTTTTATCTTCAAAATGCAGAGTCTATCAATGCACTCTTTCTTCCACTTTTTACAGTCCCTTTTAAATACTTCAGCTCGTTTCCGAGCCCTTGCTTTGATCTAATTAGCAGAGTCGGGAGGCGGACTTCCTGTTACTCGCCTCCCGTTTTCAGCCGAATTTCTTCAATTTAAATTAAAAATTTAGGTCCCTTACTCACGGGTATGTTGCTCCAATTCCGATAATTTCAAGAAGAAAGGTCAGCGCTCATCAGCAGCAGCAGCGCGGCTTTGCTTCCACGAAAAGAGCGATGAACTCACAGCGCCGCTCCCCCTTTCACGTTCCGGAGCCTCTTACGAGGCTCCTTCCCCGCTTCTGGGGGGGCTCCAGGCGCCCGCCGAGTCCCACGGCCGCAGGCTCGCTCTGCCTGCGGTTTTTCTTGATGGGTCTCCGCTTTGCAGCAGCGGACGACCCTTTTTCGCGGAGCCCCTCTTCACAGCGCGAAGAGGACCGCCATTGCTGTTTCGCGCCGCCTCCGGAAGTCCGGAAGTCACTGGTTCTGACACTGCATTTAGGGCCCTGAAATCACATACAAGCCTGGGTTTACCCGTGTTTTTTTTGTCCACAAAGAACACTGGGCTGCCCCCCACCGCTCGTGACTCTCTGATGAAACCTTGCTTGAGATTCTTGTCAATGAACTCCCTTAACTCCTGCATCTCACTGTCTGACATTGCATACAGCTTGCCCACTGGCAATTGTGCTCCTGGGAGTAAGGTAATTTGACAGTCAAAGGGTCTGTGCGGGGGCAGTTTATCTGCTTCTTTTTCGCTGAATACGTCAATCAAGTCAGCGTATTGTGGTGGCACCTTCCCCTTGTCCATCACTTCCATCCCTGCTAGAGTGGCCCTGGCGCCTGCCTGACCCTCTCCCTCCTTGCAGTGTTCTAGGCAATGTGCTGATCCAAAGGAAACCACTCTCTGATGCCAGCCTACTAGCGGATCGTGTAGTGCCAGCCAGCTCATTCCCAAGATAATAGGAGCTCCTCCCAAGGTGGCTACGTTAAACGCTATCAGTTCTGTGTGTCGTGCCACCCTCATTATCATTGGTACAGTCTGTTGGCTCACTTCTCCTCCCAACAGCTCCCTCCCATCAATCGTGGTAACCTGCAAAGGCTTACTTAATGGGATAGTCTGTATCTGGTGTTCAGCTGCAAACTCCTTACTCATGAAATTACATGAGCTACCTGAATCCAATAGCGCTTTTATCTTTAGTGGGTGTCCGTTTGCCAGTTCCAGCAACACCTCTATCACAAGCGCTGGTCTTGGAGGTTCCGGCGTGGGCACGTTCACTACTCCCTGGCCTGGCTGCTGTGCCCTGATGTTGGCAGCCAGGCGTTGGCTTTTACTTGCTCCTTGATTTCTTCCTCCTTCCCCCCAACAGTTCCCGCCATCCCTTGCCATTCCTTCCTTTGCGGACAGACTCTGGCAAAGTGACCTGGCTGTTGGCAGAGATAGCATCTCTTGCCGCTCTTTCCCTCCTTCTTCCGCCCTTCACTGGTGTTTGAAACTGCGCGCGCGCGCGCTGTTCCAAGTTCCATCGGCTCTGCTGGCGGGAAAGGCTGCTCCGGAATCTCTGGAATGCGGAGGTCCTTCCAACGTTCCCCCTTTCCTTCCCGCTTTTCCATAGCTCTAGCTTCCTGGCGTGCTCCTATGGACAGCGCTGATTTAGTCAGCTGATCCATAGACTCCGCCCTAGGCGCCCGGGAAAGTTCATCTTTCACTGCCGGAGAGAGACCTTCTTCAAACAGCATTTGAATAGGTTCACTAGCAAGGTCCCACCCCAGTCTATGAATCAGCATGGTGAACTCAGTCCAGTACTCACGTACAGATCGGCTCCCCTGTTTACACGCCATTAACTGCCTGCGCACCACCCCCTGCTCAATCTCGCTGGAAAACATCAAGTCCATGGCGCGAAAAAACTTCATTGTGTCCTTTAAGATTTCATTATTGGCTGCCATCAGGGGCCGAACCCAGTCCTTCGCCCCTCCCTCTAGATGGCCAATCACGTACGCCACTCTAGAGTTCTCATCGGGGAAGTCATCAAACAGTAGATTGAGAGCATATTGCATCTCTGTCCTAAAGGCTTGATAGTTCCTGGGATCCCCCCCAAATTTCTGCACCAATCCAGGCACCCTTCTGGCAAGTGGGGTGGTTTTCCCCTTATCTTGAGCCCTCCTCTCCTCGAGCCTCGCCGTTTGCAGCGCGAGCTGGACCTCCGACGCCCTGTACCTTTCTTCCAGGCTTGGACCTGCTCCCGCTCCAGCTACTCCGGTTCCTGCTGGTTCACTCATGATGCCCTCTGCTTGCACAAGCTGCTTTCAGAGACTGTCAGATTGCTGTGATGGGATAATGAGCTGCTTGTGCGTAAAAGCTTGATCCCTCTGGGGTTTGGCTGGTCATCCAAACCGAGGCACTAACGGAGCCCCCAAAGCATGGCTCCATCAGTCGCTGGTAGAATCTGACAGTGGGCGTCTACGGAACTTACGCCAACATAAAAGCTGTTTGACGGACATGCGCCTTCGTGACTCTCTGCGTGACAGTTTCCGGCGAAGGGTGGGAGTTCCTAAGGGGGGTCTTGTTCCCTCTTCACCATTCTCACTAGAAGTATCCCAGAGCCTCCCCTCCGCTGTAACTCCTGCACTCCCCCTGCTGGTTCCTTCTTCTGCTGCAGAGTCTCTCCTATTCTCCTGGAGCCTGTCCACCACCTGTCCTTCCGATGGCAGTTCCCTGACACTAAGTTTTGGAGGTTCAAGTACATTATGGTGGTATGGGAAACTGTCGTGTGACGGGCCAATGGCCGTAATAAAGATCAATCCAATCCAATCCAATCTCCACCCCATATACCATCAGGGGCACCACAAATCCCTTCCCACATGCATAGCTCTGCATGTGTCAGAAGCAGGTCAGCAATAAATCACATGATGTCCATGACCTCTTTTTGGACACGTATTTATTAGGAAAACAATGCACTTCAGTGTGTCCAGTCAGGTGACATGCAATTTTATATTAGATTTTATTCCTTTATCAGATTATCCTACAATTGGGAAAATGAAAATTTAGCGGAGGGAAACTGCAGGCTGCCACTAAGAGGAGGGTGTTGTGTGGACACCTCAACAAACAAACAAACAAAGGCCCAAGCAGCTTCAAACCCACATGAATCTTGAGTGGGATGGGATTCAACTAAGTTGCTGCATGCGTGCAATAAGGTCTGCTCATACAATAGGGCTTTCCTCTCTCTCTTCCCCCCATGTGTGCACCCACGACCCCTAAATCTGCTCTAGGCAGTTGGGGGGACGGGACCACAGAACAGTATCAAGGAGAGCACAGGGGTTGAAGGGGGAAAGTCCCATTGCATCAGCAGACCTTGTTCCCTGTGTGCATACCTCACTTAGTGATATGTTGAATTCCAGTTCCGCCCATGGTATCATGCCATTCCAAATGTGAACATCAGAAAATACTGCTTTCCAAACTTCTCAGAGAGCCTGCTCAGGTCAGAAAGACTGGTGGCAAAACCATCCACAGAAAGGAGCCCTTTCCTGCTAGTGATGCATGTATGTCTGCCAAAGGATCATGGCCAGGAGACACAATCGCCCCACCTCCTCACACACTCAATGAACGCATGTGTTTGTTGGGGAGCAGGGTGTATGGTATGAAGCAAGAGAAGGAAAATGAACAGAACAGTGGAAAAGATAAAAAGATGCACACACAGTTTGCTTCACCTACTCTTATTTATTCAACACTCACATTATGGTTTCTTTCCTTCTTTTTACAGTATGGTTATCCCCATCAAAAAATTCACACGCAAGAGAATACTGTATGTCCAGAGTTTTCATCCATGGGGGAGACAAAGACTCTTCTGCCTCCGGCCTTTCCACCCTCTCTTAATAATAAGCGCAGGGGTAGTGGTGTTTTTTATCCTATGCCACAACCCTGCAAAGGGCACTTCTATAATAAGCAGGGCCAAACTAGACAAGGCAGCAGAGATATGCCTCTTAAAAACTGACAAATAGCAGCCAACTACCTGAAAAGTTAATACTTGTGCTATTTTCCCACTGAATTAAGCCATTCCAGTTGCTTTTATTGCCCCTTTATGGGTGCAGCCTGTGCACATTTACCTTTTCTCTAATGGCAAATAGCAACTGGAGTGAAGGGTGGACCCCCATTTAGATTTTGGACACAAACACCTGCAGCTCATATTTGTCAAAATTTAAAGAAACTGAAGATCCAGTTCTGTTTCTCCACCACCACATCTAGTTTGGTGTCATTGGCAGTTTTTGGCAGACGGCAACATGTGCAATCAGGAAAGATTTACCGGAAGGGAAGGGAAGGGAAGGGAAGGGAAGGGAAGGGAAGGAAGGAAGGAAGGAAGGAAGGAAGGAAGGAAGGAAGGAAGGAAGGAAGGAAGGAAGGCATCACATGCTGCCTATATAAAATCAGCAGATAGTGAAGATTGGAAGAAGAAAGGTTGGCATCAACTCATGGAAGGAAAGACTAGAGTTTGAGAAAAGAAAGATGCTTCAATGTTAGGTCTTCATTTACAAAGGAACATAATGCCAGGAGCAACCCCACATGTCTAATTCGGCAGATGTGCTTTTTCGTGTTCTACAGATTCTATCAAATGGCAACATAAGGCTATGGTGGCAATCCAAGGCAGCATGCTTTTTCTCCAAAAGCATTCCTAAGAGGCACATTATACAAGAAAAAACCAGAGGTGGTATACTGGCTTGTTTTGAAGGCTGCATCACCCTTCCCTCTGGGCTGGAATGTTAATGCTTTAAAGCTTATCAGTGGATGACAGCTCCTCTCTAGAGCTATGGGTCTTGTCTCAAAGCACCAGGCATTCATATGGAAAGCTAATACCCAGTCGCTGGGAGGTTTGGCAACTCCATTCTAACAGATTTTCATTATGAATGGATTTCTGGTCCACTTCTCAGCTTAGGTCCCTCTTTCCTAATCACTGCTATGCATATAAACCCAGGGCTTTTTTCCCCAGCCAGAACTCACTGGAACTCAGTTCTGGCACCTCTAAGGTGGCTGCCATTGCCATTATAAGAGAACAAGGGAGGCGGTCATGGTGAGTTCTGGCACCTCTTTTTCTAGAAAAATAGCACTGTGTAAACCCAATCATTGAACTGCATGGCAAAACCCATTTTGTGGGGAGATACATTTCCATATGGTCTCTCCTTCGGAGAATCAAAGTCTCACTTTATTATTTCTTATTATTTTTATTTATTCTATTTATATCCCGCCCTTCCTCCTGGAGAAGCCCAAGGCAACAACTTGTGTCTGAACCTTCCTACTATCTGCCTTTGGAACAGGAAGAACAGAATGATCCAGCAGATGCATCTCTTAGCTGTTAGAGAAAGTTGGTAACACTCGAATTGTCTTGGGGAGGACCAATGTCACCATGAAGTGCCATTTGCTTTCAGTAGCCAAATTGCCCAAGGCTATGCTTCCCAGTTTCACCATAAGGGAAGACATTTGTGTGAATAAGAAGCCATGAAGGAATTACAGACACCTCATGGTGACTTTTGCCCCATAATTGCGCAACTAAGAGAGCCAGTGTAGTGTAGTGGTTAAGAGCAGTAGTCTCGTAATCTGGGGAACCGGGTTCGCGTCTTCGCTCCTCCACATGCAGCTGCTGGGTGACCTTGGGCCAGTCACACTTCTCTGAAGTCTCTCAGCCCCACTCACCTCACAGAGTGTTTGTTGTGGGGGAGGAAGGGAAAGGAGAATGTTAGCCGCTTTGAGACTCCTGAAGGGGAGCGATAAAGCGGGATATCAAATCCAAACTCTTCTAATCAGACACCAGGTGAAATAAGCATGAGAAAATTCAAACTCTACTTCCCCTCATTCTCATTTGCAGCGGTTCTCAACCTGTGGGTCCCCAGATGTTGTTGGACTACAACTCCCATCATCTTTGAGCTCTGGTCTTGCTAGCTAGGGGTGATGGGAGTTGCAGTTCAACAACATCTGGGGACCCACAGGTTGAGAAAGGCTGATTTAGAGACAAGGAAAGACTATGAAAACTTTGAGAATGCCTGCTCTGGACTTGTGCTTTAGTTGCTGTCACCCCCTCTGTTGTAGCAGCAAACACCCCAGAGGTTTAGCCCTATTTGTAGAACAGAATTAGTCTAATCAGGTATGTGATCTAGAAACAGCCCTTAGCAACTGAGCAATACAGAAAGAGTGCAGTTCCAGTTGTGCGAAGGTATATACTATTTGTTCTCGAGGCATATCAGTAGCTAAGCTGAGAGACTTGGGCATCTTCGTACTCCCAATTTGCCTCTGGAGGTTTGAGCAATAGCCAGACCAGACATTCATTATCCCCCTTTCAAAATATGGCCCTGTGGAGCGGTAGTAGTGCCACGTCTGTTATTAAGGCACTTTTTTTGTCTTTGTGAAAAGTACACCCGGGAATGTCTTGGACTCCTGAGCTCAAAAAGCCTAGCCCAGACTGCTTTCTGTAGTTAAGATAGGCTGGCCATTCTCTAGCCTGGCCCCAGAATGTATGCCTGTACCAGTATTTGGCTGCTCTCTTCTCACAATCACCTGCACAGCAGTTTGGCATCTGTTGTCTTCTCTAATCCTGGCTATGCCTCATTTCCCAGCTTCAAGCTTTCGTGTCCTAATCTTTCTACCAACAGCTCCTCAGATCCTGCATTTTCTTCTCCTTCCCTAGGCCTTCTCCTCTCCACCTCGCTCATCAGACTACATCCACATCCTCGGTCCTTGTTTACTCTAGGAGGGAGCCAGGCAAGCTCAACCCCAGGGCGACAGAAGCCTTAAGAGATCCCTAAGGAAGATTTCCCTTCTACATACAAAGCAAATGAAAAGGCGGCAAAGAAATGAGCATCGTTTCCTGGTCCTGAAGAGTTGTCCCTGGCGAACGTGCACATCTGGAAAGGTTGCAGTATCTTCCAAGAGCAGAAAGAAGGAGAGTGAGGTGCATGAGTGAAGAGGAAGGAACAAGACTTCTTGAAACATCATACTCAGTCCCAGCATTCGGCTCAGCCAGCTGCCAGCTCAACCAGTTGATTAAGCCAGGCCTCTGTGCTCTTCAAGATGCCAATGGCAGGAGGCAGCAAGGGTGAGAGATGTCAGCTGCTTCTTACTGATGCAAGTACGCATCGAGCCAGAGCTCTCCTGAATCCTTCAGAGAACTGGAACGAGGATAAAAAGGGTCAAGTCAGGAAACATGAAGAAACAAACCAGAAAAAGAGATTCGATATTGAGCCAGGAATTCTCAGGCTCACTATAGTCACTCACTATAGACATTGAGTGAGCATGTTACGATAAGAAAAACCCCGTAATAGAGCAGCAAGTTGGGGGGGTGGTATTAAAACCACAAGGAAGGATGCAGCACCCTCTCATGGAGAGAGCCACAGGGCTGGTTCACACATGCAGGCTCACCACCTGATTGCTGCAGCAAATGCTGTACGAATGAGCCATTCCAGGTGAGACAGGACAGAACTTTCAAGTCATCTCAGAGCAGTTCTTTTCAGTGGGCTCAGTCTGCACACTTTGTCTGCAAGTTTTGAGGAGCCAAGCAGTCAAAAGATGCAGTAGGTATGTGTGAACTAACCCACAGAGCTCAGAATCCACAAATGCTTGTTTTGACTTTGCCACCATGCTCTTGCAAATGCTCAGTCAAACTACTTTCACTAGCCACACGTTTCCCATCCCTGACTTATGTCATAAACTTTGCATAAACATGGCTCAGAAATGTTCCGATTCCTTCGCACCAAGTTTTGATGTGTTTTTAGGAGGAGGGCAAGCAGAATGTATGCAGCCCTGATTATGATTTCTAGAACAATTAAGAGAGTGCTGGAAACTCTGAACGTTAACAAATATTGTTTTCTCAGAGCATTCTTCCCAGTTCACATTATTGGAAGCAACGGCTGGAGGCTGGGGGTCCCATATTATCCCCCCCTTCCCTTTTCTTTTTGTGCCCTTTCACAAGATGTCGGTCTGATGTCTCTCCCCCTACAGGAGAGCTGTCCTTCCTCCTGGAACTGCAAGGGGTGCTGGTGCTTTCACATTCACTGATACTTACTGTACAATGTCTGCAAAGGCTGTGAGCAGAGGCTTGGACTGGTACTCGATGCCGTGCTTTGCGCATAGGGACTTCACCAAGGGGGTCACCTTGTGGAAGTTGTGTCGAGGCATGGTGGGGAAAAGGCTGTGGAGAGAGGGAGAGAGGCAGCTGCCAGATCTCATGGCTTCCTCAGAGCTCTGGAGAGCCTTCTTCTTCCTCCCAAAATCTCATTAGTGTGTGCAATACTTCTTTGTGAAGCTTGCCCAAGCCAAATAATCACTTACAAGCTTAATGATTTATTCTGTAAACAAGTGTATACGTAAATATGGCACAGTGTGAGCCAGATAGCTATATGGAAGTACAACAGCTTCCAAGCTCAGAAGCCGTAAAGTGGCAGAAAGCAATGGAAAAGGAGATGGCTTCAATGAAGTCTCTCGGTGTGTTTACAAGTACAGAGCTTCCAAAAGGGCAACAAGCTGTAGGTTGTCGATGGGTATATCATTTAAAGCCCACAACTACTGAGGAGTTGCAATATAAAGCCCAACTAGTTGCAAAAGGGTTTTTGCAGCGCAAAGGTGTTCACTATTCTCAAATCTATGCCCCTACTTCAAGATCGGAGTCACTAAGAATGCTTTTAGCCTCTTCAGCTAAGAAGGGAAATAAGCTGTTTCATTTTGATGTCAATGTGGCTTATTGAAACGCAGACTTACAGGAGGAAGTCTATATGACACCACCACCGGGTTTTGAAGGAGACAAGCCAAACCAGGTCTGGCGCCTACACAAATCCATTTATGGGTTGAAACAGTCCGCCCGTAATTGGAATTCCTGCTTAAACGATGCTCTAGAGAGCATGGGGTTCAGAAAAAGCGCAGCAGATGCGTGTCTTTATCTAAAAGGCTCGGGATGTGAACAAGAAGCAGTTTTGATATTTGTTGACGATTTATTATACAGTGGAAAGGATGATAAACTTGCACAACAATTTGCCACAAAGCTTCCAGAAAGGTTTCAGATAAAATCACTAGGCAATGTATCTGTTTATCTAGGAGTTAAAATTCAGCAAGATGAAAATGGGAACTATTGGCTCAGCCAAGAAGCTAAGATCCAGCAGTTGCTGGAAAGGTTTAAAATGGACAACTGTGCTGGTGTTAAAACCCCAGTGGAGTTAAGTTACACAAAGGATGCTCAAACTGAGCAACAGGCAGAGTTCAGTAATCCCGGGGTTTACCAGTCAGCGATAGGCAGTCTACTCCACATTGCACAGTGGACTCGGCCCGATATAACATATGCTGTCAACATGCTGTGTAGACAAGCTGAAAAACCATCAATGCATGCTTGGCAAGGAGTAAAAAGAGTTTTAAGGTATCTCCAAACTACCAAAAGGTTTCGCTTAAAACTATCAGCAGAGGGCAGCACACAACTTGAATGTTGGGCCGACAGTAGTTGGGCAGATGCTGGACCAGATAGAAAATCAGTGTCAGGAATGGCGATAAAATTTGGAAATGCACTAATTGGTTGGAGATCAAGAAAGCAATCACTTATAGCTTTAAGTTCAACTGAATTCAATGCATTATCAGATGTATGTAGAGAACTGGAATTTTATAAGCAACTGGTACAAGAATTGTTTGGAGAATGTTCCCTACCTATCAGAGTGTGGGAAGACAATCAACCTTGTATTAAACTAGCTAAATCAGGTCAATTCAAGGCACACACAAAACACTTGGATATCCGTTATCAAAATGTATGCCAAAGTGTAAAACAAGGTTTAATTGAACTAAAGTATTGTCCAAGCCAAGAAAATCTCGCAGACGGTTTTACGAAAGCTTTGAGTCCGCAATCTCATAAATGTTTCTGTTCAGGTTTAAATTTGAATTAAGGTTGGTACAGCTCAGTGTTACGAGCGAGAGGGGGTGTTGCTATCAAAGGGTTAAAAGGTAGCAGAAACGCTCTAATCACTGAGCAGCTGGAGGTCATTAGGCTTCCAGGAACATGAGTTTGTAAAAATAGTCTCCCGTGTGTTTGTTCTCCCCTTCTCCCCTTTTGGGCGAGTTTGCTGATATGTGTGGTTCGTCACCAGGGTTTTTTTTTTCTTTTGTAAATAAACCTTTTCTTTGAGTTCCAAACCGCTTGCTCCAAGATTCCTTTTTGAAAAGATACTGACTCTCCTGCCCTTCATAAACCGCTGCGCGAAATGCTCTGCTGTAATGGGACTTGTGGCGTTGGAAGCGCACTGGATATTTGCTTAGCATTAAACTAATTAAAGTTTAATGGGACAACCACTGCATACCCAAAAGCCTACCCACATGATGCTTCAGCAGCAGCACGTGAAGCCCCTACAAGCTCAGTTGTCCATATGACTGAATCACACATATACCATAAAGGACTCCAGGCTCTTGAACTGTTAGGTTTCTCATGAGGCCTCCATTCTCTTCAGCCCCCTACAAGGTCACTTATTACTACAGCATGAAATAAGCCTCTCGGGGAAATAGATCCCATTCTTTTTCTAGGCTTCATATTAGTTGATATCCTCAAGACACCTTCCAACTGGTGTAAAAAGAAGAATATACTCACTGGTGCTCAATTTGGAAGTTGAGATGCCCACTGAACCAGTCGTTGAACCGGGACTGGTCTACGTTGCATGTTGCCTGGAGCTGGAGAGAGAGAAAATATATTTAAAAAGGCACCACATGAGGATATTCATGTTTCAGTTCTAGCTAGGCACCCCAATGAACTGTGGCATACCCTCATCTCCCCATCCTAGTCCTTAGAATAAGAACAACAATAATAGATGGACCTAACAACTGGGAGCAGTTTACCTATGAGATCGCCTTGCCCCACATGGGCCCGCTTGACCGCAGGGCTGTACAATATATGTCTGTGTGAACACTAGCAAAAAACTTCAACACCTCATATACCATATTTTTCGCTCTATAAGACACACTTTCCCCCGCCTAAAAAGTAAGAGGGAATGTGTGTGTGTCTTATGGAGCAAATGCAGGCTGCACAGCTATCCCTGAAGCCAGGAGAGGGAGAGGGATCAGTGCGCTTCAGGGACAGCCACGCAAAGCCTCAGGAGCGCTCCTCCCGCTGCGCTCAGGAGGCTTTCCCTTCTCCTGGCTTCAGGGATAGCCACGCGAACTCTCTTCCAGTGTGGTGTAGTGGTTGAGAGTGGTAGTCTTGTAATCTGGGGAACCGGGTTCCCGTCTCCACTCCTCCACATGCAGCTGCTGGGTGACCTTGGGCCAGTCACACTTCTTTGAAGTCTCTCAGCCCCACTCACCTCACAGAGTGTTTGTTGTGGGGGAGGAAGGGAAAGGAGATTGTTAGCCGCTTTGAGACTCCTTAAAGGGAGTGAAAGGCGGGATATCAAATCCAAACTCCTCTTCTTCTTCTTCGTCTTCTTCTTCTTCTTGGCAATGGGAGGAACACTCCCCCTGCCCTGAAGAGGCTTGGCACGGCTATCCCAGAAGCCAGAAGCCAGAACAGTAAGCGGGATCGCTGCTTTCGCTGAGCAACGATCCCTCTTGCTGTTCTGACTTCACTTCATTGGAGAGGCGCTGCACAGAGAGGGAAAGCTGCACAGCGCCTCTTCAGTAAAGTGGGAGGAGAAACAGAGCCCCTTCCGTTTCTCCTCCTGCTTTGCTGGAGAGGCGCTGCGCAGAGAGGGAGAGAATATTTTTTTTCTTGTTCTCCTCCTCTAAAACTATTTTTATGGTCTTATGATCTTATGGTCGGGTGCGTCTTATAGAGCGAAAAATATGGTGCCTTCCCAGTTTCCATGTCAACCACAGAGGGTCAGCACAGAGAGTAACACCATTATTGCCTGACCTCTGGGGCCCAAATGTGGAGCATGTGAGCAGCCACCCCACCCACCCATAACAAAATCCCATGTTCAAAATAATGAATGCAGTGAGAGCGGTAAGAAGGATGGATTAGGATTTCACTGGACATGGGACTCAACCTGATGGGGCCTTCAAGCAGCAATAATTGATGGGAGTTCCATGTGTTTACACAAGAGGTATAAAAGTTCTGGGTCAAGAAGACACTTGCAAGCATTCATGTTATTCCTTTTCTAATCTTTTACTCCCACAGTCCGTCCTCTTTCACCTCAACCCATTATTAGTATTCCACAATTAGTTCTTACATACAGTTATACCCAACCCTTCCGGGCACTCAATTATACTTCAGCTCCTAAGATGCTAGAGACCTCCTATATAAGTCTCATATTCATGATCATAACTGCTGGAATCGTTGTGCACATTACCTGGGTTGAAAGCCAGTCAACATTCTTGTCATAATCAATGTTCATTGGGATGTGGTTCATTTGTGTCACCCAGACAAACCAGTGACTCTCTATAAATCTGCACAAAGCACAGAAGCAAATTATTGTGTTTCCATCCAACCAAACCCACACAACCTATTGATAAGATAAACTTTATTCGCATTAGCCAACGGCCATAGCAACATAAAACAAGCAATATATACAAATAAAATATATACAAATAAAAAAGACAGCAATGGGTAAAAAGGGCAATCAAATGGCCAAGATTATCATTCAGATAGTGGCCCTTAATCTCACTGCACCCTCAATAAACCTAGCAACCTTTGCTGTTGTCGGGATCATTTTGAGCTGATAAAAGAAAGAACAATGTGGCCTCAGATGGGTGGCCTGGGAGGGTAAGTAAGAGTGGGTTAATGATTTCATTCCTCAGATCTTTATAAAGAGGACAGGAGAACATGAGCCACTCTTTCCAGATTACCATCTCCACAGGGGCAGAGTGTTTCTCAGTTGGAATCTTTTGGTATCTGCCCTCAAGTGCGGCAGAGGGCATCACATCCAATCTGGCCAGTGTGAAGGCACGTCTGTATTTTGGGATAGTTAATTTATACAAATATGGTGCCAGGGAATCAAACTGAGAAGGGAGAAAAAAGGCATACCAAGGACAGAATTTCTTTATAATGTCCAGGTTGTTCTGTTGCTCTAAGTCCTTCAGATGCTGTCCAATTAGCCTTTTTGCTTTAACAAAACCCATCATGAGAAGCTGATGTGGGTGGAGTCCACAGGATAGGAGTTTTTGGTGCACAATTTTAAACCATGCACTTTTATGGGGATCTTGTGTCAATAAGGGCAGCAGACCAGGTGGATTTAAATTTAGACGGAGCCAATAATTAAGAGTTCTTTGCCAGGACTGAGCTTCTTCAGAGGGAAGACTTGCCTCTGTATTGAACCTATTGAAAAGCACCAATGCTTGACTGAAACAGTTTGTTTTTTAAAACAACAACAACAAAAACCACACACACACACACACACACACACCTTGAAGGGGAGTAGAGAGAGGAAGGGTGAAGAGTAAAACTATATAGTTTTCTCTTAGCGAGAAAGGGGTTTTGTTGCTGTTGTTTTAGAATGTATGTTCAACATTAGTCGATACAAATCAGTAAATCTTAAACCTCATTTATGGCTGGCGTATGGCAGTGGGGTCCATTCTTCTGGTGCAAGCTTGTGAGTGCAATCTAACTGACTGTGAGAGTGGCCTCTGGGAGGGGTGGCTACTTCAAGTTAGTATTGTAAGAACAAAATACCTGCTGCTATGGTGGGCAGAGGGATGTGGACAGGTAGAGCCCAGACTGCTGTGACCCTGGGGAAGGTTCAATGCATCTGTGCATGCAGAAACACAGTGTGCATGCCTGTGTGTGCACATACCATGGGGCCCTTCTCAATGCATGGCTCAATATCCTGGAAAAGTTCTGTTTCTTGACCATGCCAGAATGTGGCGCTGCAGTGCAAACAAAGATCTTTGACTTGCAGAGACTATATGGTAACCCCAAATAATCAGTTATGGTGAGGGTATGCATCCAAATGAAACTCACCTGAGTAGAAAGAAGAGACCAAGGAGACCCTTCAGTTCCAGTAGGTATGAGTAAGTCAAAAAGAAACGGACGTAGAAAGTCACCATCCAGGCCAGATCCTGTCGCAAAGGAAAGGATGAATGCTCTGCAGAAGGCCATGCCATAGTGCTGCAGACCTGCCCCACCAATTTGCTCATGTAGGGCACCAGTCTCAGAGGCCACCTATGCAGTCTCCCATCACTAAACCTGTGCTCGCCCTCAGTCTGATATATTGAAAAGGTAACAGCCCAGACATCTCCCAAAGCTATTTTAAATATCCACATGCTTAAACCTGTCTCGGTCAGGAAGTTTCTTATACGCATTCCTGTTATTCCTTATCTAATCTTTCACTTCCCACATCCTGCCCTCTTTCTGCCCATCCAGGCCCAATTCAGAGTGTTGAATTTGACCTATAAAGCCTTAAATGGCTCAGGACCCAAATACCTCAAGCATTGGCTCTCCCCATACAAACTGACCTAGGCCCTGCGATCATCATCTAAGGCTTCGTGTGTCTCCTCCGTGAGAGGTCCAGAGCGTGGCAACATGAGAAGGGGCCTTTTCTGCAGTGGCTCCCCACTTGTGGAATGTTCTCCCTGGGGAGGTTTGCCTGGTGCCTTCATTACATCTCTTTAGGTAACAGGCGAAAATGTTCCTTTTCAACTAGGCCTTTTGCTAATTAAACACTCTATGGCCTCTTAAATATGTTGGGGTTTTGTTTTGTGCTATTATTTTATGAATTTTGTGTTTTTATGTTGTAAACTGCCCGGTGATCTTCAGATGAAGTGTGGTAAATCAATTTAATAAATGATAATAGCAATAGTAATAAAGTGTAAGTTTAGAAAAGTGCAAGCTTAGCCAAGCTTAAAGCAGGTCATACTCTTTGGCTCCCAGAGGATCCTAACTATTTCCCCTTAATAAATATTTATTTATTTATTTAGGCAGGCAGGCATATCTATACTACCCAACAAACTGTGGCCTTTGGACAATTCAATCCCCTAATCCCATTGCCCACACTGTAAGAATGCGCAATCCACACCTCTGATTTGCTCACCCTTGTGATAACTACTGCTATAATAGGTTTTAATAGGGCTGGATTTCAAGAGAGTCCATCTCTGTGATCAGGTAATATCCATTTATATAAATCTATAACCCAGAGCTGAAAAGGGGCACTGCATCTCAGGAACTGAACCATAACTCTTGAAGAGGTCATTCTGTTGCGAAATTGCAGTTCTTCAGCTCTAATGTAGCAATTAAGCCTTGACTGTCCGAGGTTAAACTTTAACTGGAAAAACCTAGCGGCAAACTAATTTAGAAAGAGGAAAAACCTAAACTGAGAACGGCCCAGTGTAGAGGAAATGTTAGCATAAACACTGAAGAGTAGCTTTAAGTCTTCAGTTCCAGTTCATTTCCTTTTTAAAGAATGAAAGTGCAGCGTTGCAGCCTCAGCGGCAAAGAGGCTAGGAAAACATAAAGCAGGTAAGCTAAGCAACTTGTGTGAGTTTAGCGACATGGCTATGTGCTAAAGATATCCCCTCTCTACAGCAAGTTTACAAACCGAATCCATAGTTTTGCCTTCTTCTTTTTCAGACTGAAAGACAGTATTTTTTTTGGAAACAGGGAAACTAAGTATGGGTGTGAGCGATATGTAGAGTCCTGCAAAGTGTCCCGTTGACAAACGTCTGGTGCAACGAGCTCCTAGCTCTCATGGAACAATCCTGTTCCGTTGATGCCAGGGCAGCTGATCTGGGGAAGCTGGGCTCAGGCATACTCACCGCCCATTGTTTGCGCTGGACAACAAAGTAGAAGATGTACCACTGCAGGTAGAAAGGCACCAGAGCTGGTGGTCCAACTAGGGAAGAATTCAGAGAAACATTCTTAGTTTGCTCAAAAGAAATGAGCGGCCCATCTTCTCCACACAAACCTACTCAGCTCATATTCTCTAGGTGCCCCTGCAGTCTTGAACAGGGTAGGAGAAAGGGGCTTTTCAGTTGTGGAACCCCTCCTGACGGCAGTACCCTCCAAGAGGTTTGACAGGCACCCACTCTTGCTGCTTTTCGTTACCAGGTGAATGTATTTTTATTTCCCCATATTTTCCTTCTGCCTCATAGTCTGAAATTGTATTATTTCTGATGTTCCTATTATGTTTTATCTTCTAAAAGGTAAAGGGAAAGGTACCCCTGACCATTAGGTCCAGTCGTGGGCGACTCTGGGGTTGTGGCGCTCATCTCGCTTTACTGGCCGAGGGAGCCGGCGTACAGCTTCCGGGTCATGTGGCCAGCATGACTAAGCCACTTCTAGCGAACCAGAGCAGCACACAGAAACACCGCTTACCTTCCCGCTGGAGTGGTACCTATTATCTACTTGCACTTTGACATGCTTTCGAACTGCTAGGTTGGCAGGAGCAGGGACCAAGCAACGGGAGCTCACCCCATCGTGGGGATTTAAACCGCCAACCTTCTGATTAGCAAGCCCTAGGCTCTGTGGTTTAACCCACAGTGCCATCTTCTACTACCTCTTTATTCTGTGTTTTTTTTCCTCTTTGCTTTTAATATGGTACTTTGTTTTAAACTACGTTTCATTACCCAATAACCATTCTGGAAGCAGAAGTACTGACAGGTAAGATACACCTTTTAAAATAATAGATGGATGGATGGATGGATGGATGGATGGATAGATGATAGATAGATAGATAGATAGATAGATAGATGATAGATAGATAGATAGATAGATAGATAGATAGATAGATAGATAGATGATAGATAGATAGATAAATAAATAAATGCTAGCATTGGTCGTGTTGGGATAGTCTTGTGGCACAAGACAGAAAGACAGCAAGCATCTCCCACCCTATTGGGAAACACTGGAAGCAAAATGAATCATTATAACGGCAAACAACCACAGAATAAACAAAAAAGCAAAAAAAGGCACTGAGGGGGAACTCTAAATTTTGCAAGTTTCCCCCCTTGTGAGCAATACTTTGGCTCAGTTGTAGTAAATTTTCACTCCCCTGGGTCACCTATAGAGAGTAAGAATCACCTACAAGTGACCAAGCACAAACACTTTCTTTTCTACTGCAAAGTTTGTTCCTTGTTTCTGCATTCTGCAGATGACTAGCTTAGATACCTACAGGAAAGCAAACTACTAAAACTTCTTGTGAGATGGCAGGTTTTTTGTGGACTTCTGATAAAAAATCATGTGGTAAGATCCTAAGAAGAGCTGTGCTGGATCAGACCAAGGGGCCACCTAGCCCAGCATCCTGTTCTCACACACAGCATGCTCCCCCCTTGCGCTCCCCAGAAACTGGCAGACATACGGCCTCTAGAACTGGACGTGGCGCACAGCCTTGCCGTCCATAAATTTGCCTAAAACCATTTCTGAAGCTATCCAAAAAGCCATTGCAGAAAAGAAATTATACTCACGGATAAAGAAGTATTTATGCTGGTGATTATAAGGCATGTACTTCTTTTTCTTTACACCAAGCTGTAAGAGGGAGAAAATGGTCACAAAAAGTGCTATAGATGGATGAATCAGTTTACATTGGTACCTCTGGTTGCAAACAGGATCCGTTCCGGAGGCCCGTTCGCAAGTGAAAAGAACACAACCCACGTCTCCGCACACGTGGGTCGCAATTTGCCGTGTCTGCGCATGCGCGAGTGGCAAAACCTGGAAGTAGCCCTTTCCTTTCTGGGTCGCCGCGGGACGCAACCTGAAGCAAACGTAACATGAGGTATGACTGTATTTCCACTTTCATTTTTGCATGATTTCGTCCCTGTCTGTTCCATTTCTGCATTACTCTAGTCTTCTCAAATACACAAAAAAATACATGCAAACACTTATTTGAATATGCATTTCTAAATATATTTTCTCTCAAAAAACATGTTAACTAATGCTGATTATTATTTTTTTAGCTGAGAGCTATGCTCAAACATTTGGGAAGGGCACAAGCTGGTGGAGAACAAAGTTCTGTTCCACATATTAATCCAGGAGGTGCAGAGGGGCAACAGAATTCACAGATCTCTAATTTGTCAAGCATCCCTATTCCAAATCAAATCACATGATCAGCATATACCAGAACCCCTCTTCCCAATACAGTCGTACTTTGGAAGTTGAACAGAATCTATTCTGGAAGTCCGTTTGACATCCAAAACATTCAGAAACCAAAGCGCGGCTTCTGATTGATTGCAGAAAGCTCCTGCAGCCAATCGGAAGCCACGATAAACATTCAGCTTCCAAAAATAGCTCGCAAACCGGAACCAAAACGTTTGAGAACTAAGCTGTTCAAAAACCAAGGTACAACTATATGCTAATTTTGTGCGTGCACTGAGCTTTTTCTATGGGAAAGTACTGAAACATTCAATCTCTCACCTATAGTTTGAAGTGATACATCTGCCGAGAGTCAGACTGGCTAATTGCTTGCTCTTCATTGCCCCAATTCCTCAAGTCTTTCTATCTAACTGCCACAGTCTGGCAACCTTATCAATGGCTGAGCCCTTGCTGTGCCTGTCCAGCAGCTCCACCTGCTGCTCACTCCAAGCCTTTCTGCATTCAACCCTGCTTGCAATTTCTCTCCACCTCCAACCAAAAGCACAAGAGCATCAGGTTCTGTTCTCTTTGCAACATCCCCCTTTGCATTTTCAAACCTGGCCCTTGGGCTCCCTCCTCACCACTCACTCCTTCTTCCCCAGTTTCTTCACCCAGCCTGTGCAAGCTCCCACTCCCTCACTGCTGCTGCTGCTGCTGCTGCTGCTTGTCATTACTAGGAATATTCATGATTCACCTCAGAAGGCACTTGTAGGGAAGAACTAAATAAGGAGAAGAATGCATTGTACATTGAAGTAGCTATGAAAATGGATAAGGTCAAGATGGAGTGAATCAGGATAAAACAAGCCTGAAGGAGGCCCCCAGCCTGCTCACGGGTCCTTGTATGATCAGTGGAAAGTTGGTCCTGGCAAGTATTAACCACTCTCAATTCCAACCTGATAATTGCGACCTGCCCAAATTTTAACTTGTCTGAATTAATTTTAAGATATATTTTAATTCACTGGTGTCTGTTTTTATGCATATTGTGTTGTTTTTATGATGTTAGCCGCTCTGAGCCTGGCCTCGGCCAGGATACAAATAAAATATTATTATTATTATGAGAGGAAAACTGGGATAGTAAAGTGGAGTAGGGGGGAACAAGTTTCCTTCTGGGGGAATCTTCTGTCTTGTGTGAGCTCCTGTTTGCCTCCACTTATCCTTTGCTCATATAAAGCAAATGTTACAAAAACATCAAACAAAGGACTCTATCCAGCACTGTGCAAGAGGATTTCTGTTCACACAACAGAACTTCCTCTTCTCCCCCTGCAACCCCCCCCAAAAAAAAATCTGCTGTGGAGGGTCTCCCAACTTTCTGGAGCAGGTTTTGAGACTGCACAGATAGCTACAGGTGGCAGGAGAAGAAGGGGAAGTTCCACTGAACACACAGAAGTCTGTTACACAAACAGAACTGCAGTGTTGGGTACAGTCCTTAATCTCCAGGGCTCCCTCATCAAAGTCAGTTAATACAGTAGTGCAGGCCATAGAACTTTCTGCTGTTCTGTGAAGAGGGGAATGCATAATAACATTGGTTGTTGTTGGAGTAAGACACATACTGGAAATAAGGTGATTGCTAGCAACCAGCATACTTTGCTATGAAGTTTCTTTCTTTGGCAAGCAAGCAAGTTTAATGGATGAAAGGAATGTCTCAGACAAAGGGAGCCTTTTGAAATACTACCATGTACCTAAGTACCGTAATCAAAGCAACATGGGCTTGAATAGAGCTACTGTGAATAGAGATTTGGGTGAATTCTTTCACCAGTAATCTAACCACTAACAAAACAGGAATTTTTTTAATAGGGGCTTTTTTTTTGGTCAAGGGGAAGTAAAAGGAAATGATGAATAAGCCACTTAAGATAAAAAATTATGAGACTATGTCAACAATCCTATTTATATTTATTCCCCCTGGAGAAACAGTAAAAATCCTGAGATAGAAATGTCATATTGAGATTCACAGCTGACAGCCTGCCAAGCAGCAAATATGTTTTAATGTTGGAGAGGAAAAGGGAGCTGCTATCACACACTGGTGTCAGGGGAGACTGTAAGAGTCCACTAGTAATACAGGAGGTGGACATTGAAAAGGGCATAAGAAGTCTGTCACTGAGAGATGAATGGGTGCACATTCCATTGCAACTTATTGGTGTACGGAACCATCAGTCTGCCATGCTACAGTTTTGATTGGGAGAGGAGTTGGTTGCAGTGAATAAAAAGCCACACTTATATATCAGAGAATATTTAAAAGAGAAAGTTTGGGGTCAAGAAGAAGCTGAAGCAAAGCTGGACTGGAAAATCTGAAAGGGGTCAAAGGGGACAGCAGATGGACAACTTAGCTCAGACTGTGAAAAGGATGGCAAAAGAATTCATGTAGGTAGAAACTCATGAGGAAAGACCTGGAAGAAGAGGAAGACTTCTGAAGTGGCACTTCAAGAGAGTTGGTGTATGTTCGATATAAGAAGGTGAGCTCAAGAAGCTGTGGTGTCTTCAGAGAGTGTCAGCTTGTAAACCTCTTCTCTTCTGAACCTTTGTCAGTCTGGTCCTGACCAGAAGAAAGGTTTCGGTTCAATAACATCCAAACAAAACAGTGAGTTCGAACTGTGGACAAGTTAACAGAAGGCAGGGATAGGAAATCTGTAGCCCTCCAAATGTTGTTGGACTCCAACTCTCATTATCCCAGATTATTGGCCAAGTTCGCTGGGGCTGATGGAAGTTGCAGAGGAGGGGGCAGGCAATTTAAACGAAGTTAGCCCTGTTAATTAGGGAAGCAACCTAGTTCAAGATGATTTCCAACTTCCTAGATTATAGTATCAATTAAGCAAATACTGAACAAGGCCTATTTGAATATAGTCCAACTATTAATACTTGTCCTAAGTTTTTAAAAAAATGAATAAGTTTTAGTACATTGGTTCAATTTATGTCTCAAGCCTAAAACCTATCCCAGCTATGAGGAAAAGAAAGGAAAATACAGTATGTATGTTTTTACCAGGAATGTTAAGTAGAAGATAAGGAACAAAATGAACAAGCTGGGTTATAACATGTGATACTACATTTTTATAAATAGTTAAAACTTCCCAAGGAGTTAAATAGTGTTTTGATTCAAAAGGCTCCTCACAGCACAGGTTGTATTGTTGTATTATTGTATTGCAAATTTCATACAAAAAAGAAGGATTCTTTAAACAAGAGATCCACAAATTATCAGATTTCTCAGGACTTTTGTTTACTTGAAACCAGCTGCGGAGGATTTCAGTTTTGACTTGAACAGAACTGGTGGGAGGCAGCATGTGCTTAAACCTTCCTCTTCATGTTATTTCCCCAGTCTAACACAATCGTGCAACCCAGAGTTGTGGTTAAACTCTGGAGGCGGGGAGAGAGAAATAAAGGATGGTACAGGTACCCCAAATCAGAGCTGCAATACTTGCATCCTAGAAATAGTAGAGCAGAGCTTTCCAAACTATTCATGTTGGTGACACACTTTTTTTAGACATGCATCATCTTGCAACACAAGATGAACTAGCAAACTGGAGGTTAAACTAACCCTTTTCCAGCCCCAGGAGGAGCGCAGGGAGTAGTCCTGCAACACAGCTACACACTGAAGCTGACACACTAACGTTTTGTGACAGTTTGGAAAGCTCTGCAGTAGAGTTATGCAATGGACAATGTATCATGTACTCTTCAAAATGTATCAGCCAGATACTGATTGCTATTGCTTCCATTAGATTTGTAAAAGTATTTATATTGGCATTTTATTTCACTAAGGGCTTCCTACCAGTAAAATAACAGAGAATTGTGTTTGGCATGAGTTCGGTTTTAAGTGGCAGATGATTTTCAAAATTTTGCCCAGCATAGGTTATTATGAAAAATCTTACCTGCTCTACTTTTATTTTTAAAATACTCCAAAAAGCCACTATTCAAATGAAATTGAGTAGAAACTTCTGAATCATAACAAGGGGGTCAAATAAAAGCCAGTCAACCTTTCAAATTGCAATAACACTTAACCAGGATTAACATATTTGCTCAAGGCTTAGCAGAATCTCTTTTGCCTCAAGTCCAGAACTTGTTTCCCAATGCAGAAACAAATATATACTTCTGAGTCAATATACTTAGAAACAGGCCATAAATCTGGTAATGACTGCAAAACTGTGAACCTTTCAAAACAATATAATGCTAGAGCATGCATATTGTTGTTGTTTAGTCGTTTAGTCGTGTCCGACTCTTCGTGACCCCATGGACCAGAGGACGCCAGGCACTCCTGTCTTCAAGAGCGTGCATATAACTTCTTTAAAAATATGTAAAGGAATGTCACTTTGGCTGTGGAATATAAACTATAAACTTCTTCTAATCTCTCCCTAACATTTGGACCTCATTCTGCCTCGATTCAATTAAATTTAAGCAAGGAATCTGCCTTACCCAGACCTTTCCCACAGTACCAAAAAATGCACAGAGACGCCAATCTAATTTCAATGCTTCCCATTCCCCTGCCATTTCCAAAATATTCCAAGACTCACCTCTACAGAGAGTTTCTTTCCCAGTGCAAAAAGCAAAGGATGCATATTGAGATCAGGGTCCTTGCGGAAACAGTTAGGTTTAGCATGATGCTGGAAATGCCAGTGATTCCACCAGCTAGCTGGTGCCCCCTGAAGAGAGAAATAAATAAGAGGTCTAAACTAGAACCTTTATACTCTGCCCCAAATAAAGCACACAGCAAAGTCTCACCCAAAGGGGTTCTGTCATTTATTACCACTGGAGTGATGCTAAGGAACAACCCCAGCTCCATTACTCACCTTCAGGTGTCCAATCACAAATTTGTGAACCCAGTGGTTCCACTTAGATTTGCCAAAGACCGAAAGGTGTCCCAAATCATGCTGCAGCCAGCCAGCTTGTGCCTGGAAAACATCAGTACAAACACAATGGCACAATGACTGAAGTTTGTCAATGAAGGGAAAAGCAAAGGCTGGGAGAGGTTTAGGACAATATGGAGAGAAAGTGCCGTTAATATGCATATGAACCGGCCCAGACTCTGTGTGACGATCATCAGAGACCTCTTTCACAAGACGTCTGGAGGTTGGCAACACGAGAACGGGCCTTCTCTGTGATGGCTCCCAGTTTGTGGAATGCACTCCCCAGGGAGGCTCACCTGGTGCCTTCATTACATATATTTAGGTGCCAGGCTAAAACATCTCTCTATAACCAGGCATTTGGTTGATTAACGTTCTGTGTCCCTTTAAATGTATTTGTGGGAATGGGGGATAATTGGTTTCTTTTTGTTGTATTTTTTTTGTCTTCTCATTTTTTGTTTTTATGTTGTGAACTACCCTGTGATCTTCAGCTGAAGGGCACTAAACACTTTTTTAAAAAAACAACAATATGCATAGACTTCGTTGTGACTGGAGATGAAGGCAGGGGAATTAATCCAAAAGCTTGATGGAGTGATTTCAAAGAAGAGAGTGAGATAGCATCCCCATGGTGCTTTAAAGAGTTCCTGGCTTAAGCAGAGTGTGGGTGAGCGGAAAGAATTGTTTGAGGGTAGGAAACCTTTGGGCAGCCATGGGTGGTAAGCTGAAGAAGCAATGGTTACAAGAAGCCAAGAGGAAAATAGGCACTTTCTAGAAGTATCTTGCCTCCTCTTGTGCAGCCTAATGTAGCTAAAACTGTAGTTAATCCTGTCCCACCACCTGCCCTGTTCATTGCTCTGTTGTATTTGATCTGTGGGTTACCTGTACAGTGCCAAGCAGCAATCCAGAGAAGAGGAAAGGCACCAAGGATGGTCCAAAGTACCAGAGGTTGAGCCAAGCTGCCACATCCAGCAGCACGATGTGCATGAGGTACAGGAAGAAAAAGAGGCGGTTGGGATCCAGAAGTCCCATCTTCTCAACGGTAGCACGGAGCTCACGAAAATCATCTACATGCAGTTTCTGTGGAGAGAGACCACACTGCAGTTTTCTCTCCTCTGGAAGGAGACCTCATCCAACCTCCTACAGAGAGCATGCTGAAGTCCAGCTTTTCTATCTCTAGAACTATCCCAGGTGAGCCTATTGTTAGAACCTAGATAGTCTCACAATTCATTTTAAAATACACACATAAACAGTTGTAAACAAAAAGGCTTTGAAAGGTCAATGTAGTATAGATTCTGTCTACATATGTGCTAATGTATACTTTTTATAAAAATCATAATACGGTAGGGTACTGGTGCTGAACCATTGTTTTGATGGCCGTTCAGTATTCAGCATATTATATTCTCACACTTAACGACCATGTTAAAAACCAGTTCTTAACAACAAAAGATATCGAGGCAGAACCTCAAAACTGTGCTGCAGTATAGAAAACTTTAGTAAAGCATATGATATGTGCAGCGTGTTTCAAGATACATGTTCTTCGAAGTCAAAGGAATACAATTAAGTATGATACTTCATGCAGTGAGACACGGTGCTTTTTAAAATTATGCCCAAATAAGGTACCAAGTTCTATTTCTTTTCCCGTGAAGAAGGTATGTTCTAAAAAATTGTTACATATCTCTGGACATTTCATACTTATTATAAGTTCTTAAACTATTTCATTACCATTTTGATAGTAGTAGCTTTGCCAGTAGTGTTTCTTTTTCTTTCTTGTGTTCTGGGAGTGCCCTTCAACTAGTCCTTGCCTCTCTCACCCCCAACTAGATCCTTTTCCTGTATCTCTTGTTTTGATAGGCCACCCAGATACCTTTCCACTGGCTTCACTGATCTTGCTTGACTTCAAACCCATGGGCTGTATTCAATGAGATAGTTGCACATGCACAACTATGTGACTTCCACGTTCCCCCCAATACCATCCTTAAATCTGTTCCAGAGGGATGCAGGATCTCCCAGAACTGATTTAGGAGACATACATAGGGGAGAAATGGGGAGAATAGTCTATTGCACAAGGAGAAATTCACCTGTTCTAGATAGGGTTGCCCTCGCCTCAACAGAGTCAGTGTGTAAATTGAAAGCACTCATGGATTCTAAGGAGTGCTAATTAACAGATGCAGCTGGTTCACTAGCTATGATTGTTTCTGGATCAGAATAGCCTGGCCACGGTTACCCATGGTTTACTGTAATGCGCTCAATGTGGATCAAAAGCTACAGCTAGTGTAGAATGCTGCAGCCTGGCTGCTATACAGCAATCATAGCCTAAATCATATAACATCAGTGCTTAAGGGAATTCACAGCCTGCTTACATACTGGTGGTACCACCAATGGTTATTGCCTCTTTGGCAGCAACATGTGGAAGGGTTTCCTCTGTGGTGGCACTACAACCATGAGATATTGTCTCATTGCAGATACCATTGGTACCCTCTTTCAGTTCCATCTGATAACACATATTTTTATAAGGGGGCTAACTGAGACTTTATAGCTATATATAATATATGTTCTAGTGACTGACCATCAGTCTGACCAGTCCAATATGTCCTATGATGTTTTAAGATTTTAAGTATTTTAATATCATGTAAGGTTCTAGATATTGTAGTATACCAACCTGCAATTATTAAATGGGTGGTCTCAAAATAAATCACCACCAACAACAATAATAGTAATATTATTACTATCTCTTTTGTTGTTGTTTTTAAAGGAAACTTACATTTTTGCTGGGTTCAAAACTGGGCTGATCTGCTGCAAGCTCCCCAATGAGCAAGGGCTTCATGTACTTTCTTACTAGAGTCTTGTCCAGGTGGAATGCTGTGAAGGGATCCTGAAAAATCACAGTGGAATGAAGTGAGTAAACTAGTGGTGCTTCAAGAAGGTGGAATTTAAATGTTAATTTAAAAAATGTCAAGAAATAGGGATAGTGATATTGGCATCCCTAGGTCAATGTGGGGAAATCTAGCTAGTGAAGCTTGCTGGTCCCATTCTAAACTTCCTAAAATATACTTTCCAGTCCAAAATGGCCACATTTTTCCATTAACTTTTTCCTTGAATTGGTCAAGTTTTTCAGTGTAGGAACCTCTCATCATTTCCTCTAGAGGCCTTCCAGTTGTTGCTGAACTCTAATTATCAGCCCAGTCATGACAGGAGTTGTAGTGCAACATCTGGAAGGCCACGATTTCCCCATCCCTGCTCTAATCAAAGACCTGCCGGTCATATCCTGACTATTATCTCTTATCCAAATAATGTTCTTTTGTCTCCTCTTCCAAAAAGCCTCTTTCACTTTCTGACTTGAGTTTCTCTAAAGGCCGCAGCTTCACATTCTGGCACATGTAGCATTGGCACAGATACTGATGGTCCTTCGACTGATTTCTAGCCAGGACACTGGTTTCCTTGTTCCTGTGCTTTTATTTTTATTTGAGGCATTTGTTCCCAAGACTTTCTGAAGGGCTTCAAGAAGACAACTAAAAGTCCTGGGTAACAGTTATTCCTTCTGGCCACTAGGTGCCGCTCTGGAAATGTGTTTGCATTTATAAACCAGACACTTACCTTTGCCTCCCTGAGAATTGCATTTACAGCTCTCTGCTTTCAAACAAAGCCCACATCATTCCCAAGGCATTTAAGATTTTGTATTTGCGGGGTAGGTGAAATAGAAGATATTCCCCATGATATACTCCATTGTCGGATCTAAACCCCAGAGATATATTTTTGGAACAGATGTTGGCACCACTACAGGGACAGAATCCTGAAGTGAAAATATGTTGGCTATTATTTGACTGCGACCCGCTTGTCACATATAAAACAGCCTTATTTGCAAAAGCCGCTAAAAAGTATTTGTGCTAGCTACATAAAAGACAATTCCGTAGATTGTGCAGGGATTCATTAATTTGATTTAATGTAAATAGATGTATATTTCTGGATCTCTTTTAATAGGTTTTATTTGATTTGCTGGACCTGTAACTGGATTTGTAATGGCTTTTAGTCAAATACAATAAATGACTGTTGTCTGCCAACCATTCATTCAGTCCCTGAGTGTTATAAACAGGACAAAGCTGGGGATCGGGTTGTGTAGAAATACCAGCAAATAACCCTTATGTTTTATAAGAACATGTGAATTTTCCTGGCTGTCACTGAAAGGCCTCCCAACCCTAATCTAATATTGATTCAGATACATATAAGAAGGCAGAGCAAAACTTCTGCAACCTCACATTCCTCTCCATGTGCTATTTAGCTTGTCTGTATAACAAGGCGCCAGCCCTACCATAAGGCAAAGTGAGGCAGCTACCTCAGGCAGCAAATGCTGAGGAGTAGGGAGTAGGCAAAGCTGTGTGTACCACATGGCCTGCCCTGTGTCACCTAAACAAGCCTGTGCCCTCAAGTCAGTGTGATAATTAGGTGCACAACCTGACCAAGGAGCCCTAGGTGGCATATACAGTTTTCCACTCCCCTCGCAACAATCCACTGAGTTTCAGGCTGAATAAGAATTTGAACCCTGGTCTGACACACTACCCCCTACCCACAATGTCCAGGGAAGGTGTGCGCTCCCCCCCCCAAAAGAAACAGGTTTGTAGACAGGGGGTACTCCAGACTTCTAACATCCCCCATTTGAGATAAAAGTGCTCACAGGGGTGAACTTTGGTCATTCAAATTTCAGCAGTGCCATGTACAAGGCCAAAATTAAGCACCCCACCCGCCTCTCGCCTTCCGTTCTGCTCAATTCACTATGTCATAGTTGTGACACCCTGTGGCACTCACTAGGCCCAGTGCCCAGTGGGGGAGAACAGGTCACACTGTCCTAAATCTGCCTCAAATGCTCAAGAGGGTCTTTTTAGTTCAGCTGAAAGCACTATTGGAGGAAAGAGATTGTCTGGAACCATTCCAGTCTGTGCTCAGGCCTGGGTTTGATGCATAATCCACTTTTTATAGCATGTTTTAAACATGTTTTAAGCTGTATTATTATTATTATTGTCATGTCTGCTGCCCTGGGCTCCTTTGGCAGGAAGGGCAGGATATAAATCAAATAAATAGTAACAACAACAACATATTTATATCACACTGACATAGTCTCAGTTGCTCTTCTGTTCAAGTGGTGTGAGGACCTCAGGAAAGAAGCTGGTTTCTTCTTGTCTACTATAATGCCTCTGCTGTTGACACCCCTCAGACCGAAAATGTCCCCTTTCTAAAAAAAATCTCTGTATTGGCTTTTATTCTTTCCTTCTTTTCCACAATACTGATCAACACAAGCTATCCTTAATTTGTGTGCTTTTCGATGGTGCTGGCCCTTTAAGGCTGGCCAGGAAAGTGTTTTAAAATGCTGCTGATATAACTACTTCCAGTGCTGGATGTAGGAGGGAGAGAGAGAGAGAGAGAGAGAGAGAGAGAGAGATTGTATCCGCTGTTCCTAAGTTTATCTGAATCCTGGGAGTGGGGAACGGTATTTTCCTGTTAGTTTTCTCATTGGAAGGGGGAAAGGGGGTGGTTCGTAGGCTGATCTGTAGACGGTGGTACCATAAGATTCAGCCAATCCTCACAATGGCTGTTGTAAAAACCCGGCAGTAATGAAAAAGGGAGAGGAGGGAGGCGATAGAGAGGGACCTTGTAAATCACCTTCTCGGAACTGGAATAGTTAGCTGGGCAGCAGGAAGTAGAAGGGGAACCTTTCGTTTTCTTACATTTTTTAGATTTTCCATGTATGTATGTGTATAACAGCTTTTTTTTGCCAGATGAACAGTATTTCATCTTTGTTTCCAACTGCACAAGTGTTAAGCTTTCAGCATGTCCTCAAGGCTGCTAAATCCAGACTAAAATACATGGCTTATTCAGAGTCAATTCACACTGCCACGATGCACATTGCCAGATGCATTTTTTTCTGTCTGGATTGTGCTATGTACATGATGAGTCAGACAGCTGAGCCATTCATCCCAAACACAAATTGCCGTTTAGTATGCCACCACTATCATTTCTAAAAAGGCTAGAGTGGCTGCACGACCGGTTGAAATGTGAGTTTGTGAGAAGTGGTTCAGACAGAAACCTCACTGTAAGCACAAGACTATCTGAGTTCCATAAAAAGTACAGCCACGTAAATGCTACGTAAACTGGAGGTCTGTTAATCCAAGCTTCTGCTGTTCTGGGATCCCATCAGTGAAGTGCAGTAATGACTTAGGTTCAAATCAGCCATGACTGCAATAAGTCTATGCTGTGGTTGGGTTTTAAACCCAGATCAAATACTTCTACATGGTTTTCCACTTCAGCTCTCCAAGGCAAAATACAAAGAATAGCAGCCAGCCCCACAAGGTGGTTATGAGGATGTGCAAGAAGAAAATGGCATTACTTGACTTGACACTTACAGCTTAACTAACATTAACACACAATGCATGCAACAAAATCCTCATCTTCCTTTTAGACAGAAGCCATTTCTGGAGGAGGAGACTTGGGGTGGAGAGCTGATGGGATAGGGCAGAAGGCCACAGAGACTACTTAACCTTTATCAAACCTACTGCTTCTCCATTTCCCCCAGTACAGCGCTCCCATGGAGTTACAAACAAGTTTGTGTAGATAAACAAGCACTTGGACTCTTAACAGGTATTTATAGTATCTATCACAGTTTAGTATGAAGTGTGAAATGTCCTGCAGATAAGCAAATGCTCCCCACTTCTCTTTCCACAGAAAGGTTTGGAAGCTCCCGTTTTATGGTTAACCATGGTTTGTTGCTGGTCCAAACTATGGTTAACTTTAATAAGGGTTGGTTCCAGGCAAATCAACTTCACACCATAATTATCTAAGTTAAATTTTTATTAATCATAATTCCAAGTCTGGATGGTGTGGTTATGCAAAGGGGGGACGACAAAGGGGGGCACATTAGGCTTGCTGTGGCTGATTCCTGGTTGCATATATGTCATGCTAAACTTAAATTTAGTACGTGCAAATAGTGGGGCAGATTCACAATACCAGATGTCACTGCCACTTGCCAGGAAGAAGGGTGGAGGTCAGTGTGGTGCAGACCCACCGGCAGGAGCACCAGACTGACTCCACCGGTGTCCCTGCAGCACACCATTCTCCCCGCCACCTCCCCCCTCCCCACTGCCAGAAGGCTAGTGCTGTAGCTCCACCCCATCAGGAGAGCCACTTCTAATGTGAACACAAATAGAACACTGCATAGATGCCTAATAAGCAGGGCTAGCCCAAACACATTTTGCTGCCTGAAGCAAAGGATAATTTGCCACATACGTACACACCCAGATACTGACTAGGCTGGCAACTGAATCTTACTTCAATCCTTGCAACAGGATAGCATCCTCCAGTGCAACCAAGAGTAGCAGGATGGTTATGGGGGTGGATGACTGGCCTGGGGCACACATAGCTCTGGTCTCTAACAGAGGAAAATGTCCAAGAGAAATGGCTGGATGCGTGAAGCCACTGCTGCCCCACCAAGCCTCTGAGACCTAAGGCAATTGACTTGCTCTGCCTAATGGTAGGGTCAGCCCTAATAGGTTGCAGTCATCATTTTGAAAAGTTATCCTCATTCTCAAGTTGGTACTTGTACAAGACAGTACACATGGGAAATAAATGTTTTGGGGAGAAACGGTCTGCCTAGCTCTCTCCCTGACCATGTTAGTTTTCTATGGGGGTTATTTGAACATGCTTTGGGAAGAAGAGTGAGGCATATAGACCAACAAATAGATAGACATAGTACAGACAGACAGACAAACTAGCAAAGCACACAGGCCAGACACCATGCTTTCCTCTCTTCCAGAGTTCCTGCTCTCTCACACAAATAGGCATAAATTCATTCATAGCCTTCTCATTTTTGTACGAGTCCTACAAAAAGGATGGGGAGCCTGTGGTCCTCTAAACATTGCTGGACTCCCAACTCCACCCCAGACCACATGGCCTATGCTGCATAAAGCTGAAGAAGGCTGGGAGGCCAGCAACACCCAGAGGTCCAGAGGTCATCTGTCCCTGTAGCATAGTGAATGTACGGCATGTTCTTACAACTAGAAAAGTGATCACTATGAGACATGTGAAATAAGTGTTTCTGAGCATGTGCAGAGTTATTTTTCTTTCTCTACCTCCAGTCAGAAAATGTAATGCAGGTTCCATCCCTCACCATATATTCATGGGCATAGCTAGGGACTTTGTTGGGGGTGCAGAACCGACGTGATTGGTCAGTTAGTTAGTTATGTTTAAATATTCATCATTGCCTATGGCAACTCCTGTCCTTTTGAGTATAAAGCACAGCCTCTCCCTGCAGGATCTTTAGGCCACTCCAGGGCCCTTGGTGTGGCTGAGTGGGCTCCAGATGTTGGAATTTCAAGCATGGCTTTGCACTGAATAGCTCAGTCGGTAGAGAATGAGACTCTTAATCTCAGGGTTTCGGGTTCGAACCCCACGTTGGGCAAAAGATTCCTGCATTGCAGGGGCTTGGACTAAATGACTCACGTGGTCCCTTCCAACTCTACGATTCTAAGTCCCGGTGAATGCATCCCAGTAAACACGTGTAGGATTGGGTAGCAACAATGATCACTTCTCCAGTAAAGCCCGCGCAGAACACCACACACATGCCGCCCTATCCAGTAACCTTATTCCTCCAGGCATCTCTCGCCCTCCAGCCCGGCCCCATGATCTCCGGCCCCACCGCTCGCCCGGGAAGGAGCTCCCCGGCTTCGCTGCGTGGGGCATCCCCTCTGACGCCCCCGCTCTCTTTCGGCCCCCTCACCGTGGCGTCCTGCCCCGCATAGTGGCTGATCACGCGGGAGCCCCCCGGGTGCCGCTTGTGGAACTGGCTGATGTCGTAGACTTTCCTGTCGATCACCAGCCATCGCTCCGGCGCCCTGCCCGATCGCAGCTGGATCTCGTCCCACGTGAAGAGCCTCGGGGCTGCCGCGGGGATCTCGGCCTTCGCCATCTCCGCCGGCGGCTGTCACGATGCCACAGTCAGTGACCCCCGGGCGGCCGAAGCGCTTCTACCCATCCAGCGGCGCCGAGCAGCCGCCACCCCCGAGCGCCCAGCCGGCCGCGCGCTCCGCCCGGGACACGCCTCCCCGCACCCTGCGCGCCCGGCTCGCGAGAGCCTATTGGCTCTGCCGGCTCGCTGGGAGAAAGAGAGCTCCGGCTTTATTGTGCAGGAAATCCCTCGCGCGCATTGGATGCCCGCTCCCCCCTCTCGCCGCTGCCTGTGCCCCGGCAGATGCCGGGCTGCGTAATCCCATGGTCTTTGTTCGTGCCGGTCCCGTTCCGGATGATATTTAGCAAGCCCTTGCCTTTGCCAAGACGTTACATAAAAAGGACTGCGCGGGGGGCGGGGGGGGATGGTGCGCGCGCAAATGAGAACTGGTTGCTGGCTGGGTGGCTTCTCAGAAAGTCCATGGTGCTTCAGTAGCTTCAAAGAACTGTTTTATATCGCCTGGAAAACCCTGAAATCTCGCATCACTCGGAGATTGGGGTGGCATGCAACAATACAATGTGCAGCACAGAACAAAAAATGCCAGCACAGTTGATCTGATGGCAAACCAATGTGCACCCACTGCAGCTGATCCAAATCTTACCTCCACCGATGCCCATTAAGTTTACCCTGCAATGCCTTTCTCTACCCTGATCCCTGCCAATCAATCTGTAAGGAAAGTGTCACACTTTTGACGGACAAAACTGAGCAGGAGGGAGTCAAGCAAGCACTGACCTTAGAGGAGGAGGAGGAGGAGGAGAAGAAGAAGAGTTTGGATTTGATATCCCGCCTTTCACTCCCTTTAAGGAGTCTCAAAGCGGCTAACATTCTCCTTTCCCTTCCTCTCCCACAACAAACACTCTGTGGGGTGAGTGGGGCTGAGAGACTTCAAAGAAGTGTGACTGGCCCAAGGTCACCCAGCAGCAGCATGTGGAGGAGCGAGGAAGCGAACCCGGTTCACCAGATTACAAGACTACCGCTCTTAACCACTACACCATACTGGCTGTGACATTGCTGGTTCTAAAGCATCACCTGATTTTCAAAAAGACTATTATACACTTGCAAAATCTTCAGACTTCTTTCTCATTTCCTCGCAGCAGCCAATCTCTTTCTCTCTTGCAACAAACCAGTAGCTGGCATCTGCTGCATGACGCCCAAAAACACTGCTTTGCATAGACAGAAAATATATACCACCCACAGAGAGAAAATGTTACATTTTGTAGACTTGCCAGCACCCCCTTATAGAAGGGGTGCCCAGCCTAGATGTCAGGAGCTAGTTGTCTAGTAGTCCAGTGTTTCCCAAGTTTGGGTCTCCAACTGTTTTTGGACTACAGTTCCCATCATCCCTGACCACTGGTCTTGCTAAATGGGGATTATGGGAGTTGTAGTTCAAAAAGAGCTGGTGACCCAAGCTTGGGTCAGCCAGAATAAACAGTGCTTAAACTGGTGGCTGGAGGAGATAATTGCACAGTGGCCTTGATTACCGGTAGTAGGCAATCTAGAGCAGTTTGCTACTAGTCTTCTTTCTTTCTTTCTTTCTTTCTTTCTTTCTTTCTTTCTTTCTTCTTGGCGATCACTCATAGCCGAGTAAGATTGTCTTCCATGAACACAGTCTTAATAGTGAGTCCGTAAGTAACTGTAGAGGCCAATTCTGGACCCACACGTCCTTCCACAGTGGGAACATAGTTGATCATGGTGAAGGTTTGCCAAATCTGCCTTCCTCTTAGCACGTTTCTCCAACTCCTTGAAAGATTCCATCAACAGTGTGTCTGGAAAAAATGCCAGTGTACTGGAAGAAGCAAAGATCACCAGTGTCGAAGCAATGATTCTTCAACATCAACTTCGTTGGACTGGTCATGTTGTTTGGCTGCCTGATTATTGTCTTCCAAAGCAACTACTCTATTCCAAACTTTAAAATGGAAAGCATAATACTGGTGGTCAACAAAAGAAGTTTAAAGACTCTCTCAAGGCAAATTTTAAAAAATGTAGGATAAACACCGACAATTGGGAAACACTGGCCTGCAAGTGCTCCAATTGGAGAACAGCCTTTGCCAAAGGTGTAGTGGATTTTGAAGACACTTGTAAGACTGGTCCAAAGAGTAAATTCTTTCACACTTAATACACACAGAGCTCTAAAGGACCTCACACAGCCAAGAATAAGGTCATTGTTATGAAAGCAACATAAGAAGCAAAAGCAGCTGCTACTATATGCTCACTGGCATCCAGCTGTGGCCATCAGCATTTACAGTGAGTTCATCTCTGGTGAAAGGTAATTAACAAAAACATACTCGAACAGACTACTCACTGAGCTCTGCTATTCCAACAAAATGTCTGATTGCCTTGTTATCTAGTCTGTTGCTCACACTTTTTCAGTTTCTATGTGAATAACTTCATCGATGTGACAAAATCTATAAAATGTTGCATGTAGCTGCAAAGTACATTTTCTGAGCAATATTAGGATGAATGGCTGCTACAGACCACATATGTTTTGCATTGTGACACATTCTGATTAAAACAACCACAATACCATGATTAGCTATCTGACAAGATGTGTGAACAAGCCTCAGAAAAACATCAGATTCCCATTATTATCATATCTCCAGCTTCAAATCCTGGGGTTCATGCCTTCGTTTGTATTTGCCTGATCAACCGAATTCCCCGACTGCATTCATTCATTCATTCATTCCTTGCTTCCTTCCTTCATTTGGCACTTTCCAACCCAAACACCATTTATTTCATTGAGAAAGATGTGTTAAATCTCTCCTATTAAAATCAAAACTGTGGCGGAATGAGTGCCCACACATTTACTACACCGTGCAATGTTGTTGTTTTAAAAACTATTTTTAACATTTCTTTTTTCCTACACTTAGGAAATGTTGACCCATCATGGGACTCCCATGGCTGCTTCCATTAAAATGCTAAAAAGCAGTAGAGGCTCACCTGGCTGATAGCATTTCAGATTGATATATTTCAATCTGCTCCAGGTCTAATCTTTGCCATTTTTTATTTATTTTCCATGTAGCATAAAATGTAAAGGTAGTTGTGTTGGCACTTTAGAAAAATTTCAATGTCATTAAGGCTTCAACATCAGACAAAAATATTTCCTCCCCCTCCCCTTGTTCTGTTTACTATCTGTGAAGAGTTCTGGAGAACTCAAAAACTCACAACACTGTTCTGTTATATTTTGATTGGCCTAAGAAAGGAATTGGAATTAGTTTGTATACGTTTTAAATATGTATTATTGTTGAGCTCTTTGCTTGTATGTACTTTAGATTTCCTTTTATTCTTGTTGTAAGTTGTTTTGAGAATCTGGTTTCAGGGTGTCATAGAAATAGTTCCCATCCTTGAAATGTAGGAAATAATTATCCATGTGGATGATGTGCACATAGAAATGAGGAAACTGTGACCCTTCACATCTTGCTGATCTACAATTCCCATAAACCCTGACCATTGGCCATACTGACTGGGGCTGGTGGGAGTTTGAGGTAAACAACATCAGGAGGACCAAAGGTTACCCACCTCTGTTTTACATGTTAGGAAAGATCGTACAAAAACATCATATTTTAACTTTAAGGCAGAGATGTACAACTACCCAATACATATAGGTTACCCAATAAATATGGTGAGAAAGGACAATGCAAAGGAAAGTAGGAGGTCAGAGAATTTACTTGAGGTGGAAAGGGGAGGGAACAAGCCCAACATCTAAAAGGTTCATCATGCATAAACTGCCTTTTGACAAATGTTAATGCAGCTCTGGGGGATAAATTATAAATAAAAAGGTAAAGGTAAAGGGCCCCTGACAGTTAAGTCTAGTCGCGAACGACTCTGAGGTTGTGGCGCTCATATCACTTTACTGGCCGAGGGAACCGACGTTTGTCCACGGACAGTTTTCCGGGTCATGTGGCCAGCATGACTAAGCTGCTTCTGATGAAACCAGAGCGACGCACAGAAACGCCGCTTACCTTCCCACTGGAGCAGTACGTATTTATCTACTTGCACTTTGACGTGCTTTCGAACTGCCATGTTGGCAGAAGCTGGGACTGAACAACGGGAGCTCACCCCCGTTGCGAGGATTTGAACTGCCAACCTTCCAATCGGCAAGCCCTAGGCTCCGTGGAAGCATCTCCTTCTGTGGTAAGAGATACGTGATAAATAAGAGAAACAAGCAAAATAAAAATCTGAAGGGCAGGACAATTAATTCTGATACTTCTGTGTAGTCTTAAATACATAGTAGTCTTCTATTTAGTCATGTTTTGCACAAAACAACTTCTCACCTGAGCTATTTCCCATGTGGTGCTTCTGCATATTGGCAATTAACTTGTAAAGTGAAACATTTTACTCATTCTGTAGAAACATACTATCTCAAGCAGTTTTCTACTCATAGCTTAGCTGTGCAATTTATGCAATCAAGTGCCCATGTGGCACATTATATAAATTTTTGATTGATTTATATATTCATCTATCTTTTATCCAAAGTAACAGACTACCATGCCACCAATTAATTAAGTGGCTTGGATTTATTATTGTTTATCTTTGCTTATGTGCTGTTTGTGCATTCATTATTGCTTATGGGCTTCTGGCTTATTTTGGAGAGGAGAAAGCCCTTAAAACTACAGTTGTAAACTGCACTCTCTGAGGCTTACTTCTGAGTAAATTCACTGTTGATTTAATTTTTAGGACAGTAGAAAAGTAGGTGATAGGAATAAACTACTGTGACTCAAAAGAGAGATGTGGTTTATCAAGCCAGCCACTCTATATTCTTTCCCTTTTTTTCTCTTTTTTTGTTTTGTTTGTTTTCTCTGCAGAATGACTACTTTCAGACTACTAACATTTGAAACTCTGAAAACTGTCCCCATTTTCTATTAAGAGGAGAAGCAGACAGGAATACAGATAGCCAGAGCTCTGCTTGTTTGGTATTCTGGAAGCTGATGTGAAAAAGCTGAACTTCTGTACATCTGAAATGGTATTCTCTCCAACATGCAATCAGTCGCTAACATTGAAATGGTCTCCTGGTCCAAAACAAAAACAACTTCTACTCTAACCTGCTTTTCTACTCTAACCACCTCCTTTGTCACTCAAGGATAGATTTATTATGAAGTATTCTGAGGTTGTGTTTTTAACCTAAATAATATCCTAGGTATCTATCTGCTTCCCTTCTTAAGAGACAGAGATAGTAGACAAAGACAGACAGAGATTCCTTATCTCCCAGAGAGGTTTCATAGATATATCATTGGGCATGGCACATACATCACTACAATATCTAGTAAACAGGATCTAGCAAACATTTCCCATAATCGTGGACTGGGAAATTGTTCTATATGTGCAAAGTTTGTATCATACAAACAAACATTTTTTTAAAAAAACCTTTAGCTTTACAGCTGTTAGTTTTAGGACAATAATGTTTCATTGTAGCCAACTATGCCATGAAGGCCACAGCAAATACCCATGGTGATTGCATATAAGAACCTCTGACATCAGTACACTTGTTGCTGGACTGAGATGCCTATCTGAAATTAATTTAAAATAAAATAAAATGAGATGCCTATCTGAATATGAGGCAGCATGGCTGTATGAGGCATATTCCTCAATTCTAGAGATTAATGTACCTGTCTCAAATAAATCTGTTAAGCATACTCCTCCCAGCCCCCACCTCCGCATTTGATTTCCTCTATCTTATTTTTCTTTCCTCTTTGTATGTTCATTCTTCCTCTCATTTTCTCTCTCTGTTTGTAATTCTCAGCCTAATTATCCCACACATAATCCTCCAACTCGGTGCCCCTCTCTTGCTTTCTAATACACAGGATCTTTTGTTTAATCAAAGCTACTCCATACTCTTTTCCCAAGCCGCAGTTACAATGTGCAGCCTTTTGCCTATTTGGCTACCAACACTATCCTCAAAAGTAAATACAGTGAATTCATTCCCCTTCTTAGTCTTCCTTTCTGTGGCTGAGGATGAGTGCCAAACCCAAGGCTTTGACACTGGAGAGAGAGGTACAAACATGCCAGAGGGCTGAATTATATAATGACTGTATAGGACACTGCCAGAAAACATGACCTTTCCCAATTTTTCCGTATGAAATCAGCCCTAAGAACTGAAGTAACCCTTCATGCCAAATGGTGTTAACACGGCACAACCGCTGCAGTGTTATCCGAACATTTGAAAGCTCTAATCACAAAACAAAATTTGAAACACAACTGAAACCAATAAACCAATTGCAATATATATAAAATACAAAGAAGATTAGAGACAGACAAATAAAAACTAAATGTGGCCTCCAAAAGCTTAGGGAAAATTGTGAGACTTCACCATTCATTGGAAGCTCATTCATGTTTTAGCATCCAAGGAGAGAGTGTGCCATAACAGGGGCACCACCACAGAGACGGCCCCACTCCAGGTTCCCTTGCAATGGGTCATCCCTGCTGGTAGGACCACAAGCAGGATTCCCCTGATTTTAGGGCTTGTGCTGGATGATATGAGAAGAAAACCCATGTCATTTTTACATCGGTGCTGGCACCTAGAAACATACAGTGCATATAGTGCAGATCCTGCAGAATAAGTGTGATGTGACATTGCACAGTGGTGTCAGTTAAGGCTCTATATGCTACATCCTGCCCTTGTTTTAATTTTTGGATCATCTTCAATGGTTGCCAAACCTAGAGTACATTCCAGTGGTCTATGCAAGAGGTCATCAGAGCATGCGGCACTATGGTAAGGCTGCTTTGATCTCTATATAGCCATTACTGTCAAAAGAGTGATACCTGGAAAGAGGCACTCCGTTTTGACTGTTACGCTTCTGATTTGAGTGCCACACTTCCGTTTCAGTGTTATGTTGAGGTCTGTCTGTTTCAGCTATTTATTTTGCGTTTTTGTTTTTGTGGCTTTTTTGTTTTGTTTTTGTATGTTTCCGAGCACAATTCAAAGTGTTGGTGCGGCCTCGGTCCAGTATACCTGAAGGAGCGTCTCCACCCCCATCATTCTGCCCGGACGCTGAGGTCCAGCGCCGAGGGCCTTCTGGCGGTTCCCTCATTGCGAGAAGCGAAGCTACAGGGAACCAGGCAGAGGGCCTTCTCGGTAGTGGCGCCCACCCTGTGGAACGCCCTTCCAGCAGATGTCAAAGCGATAAACAACTACCTGACATTCAGAAGACATCTTAAGGCAGCCCTGTTCAGGGAAGTTTTTAACGTGTGATATTTTACTGTATCTTTGGTTTTTATGGAAGCCGCCCAGAGTGGCTGGGGAGGCCCAGCCAGATGGGCGGGGTATAAATAATATATTATTATTATTATTATTATTATTATTATTATTATTATTATTATTAGTAACTCTGTGGAACTGTGTGTGATCTGTGGAACAAGAATGGCATGTTCCATGCCTGCAAGGTTCTCTTTCTCCCTCAGCTTTAAATCTGTAACACCAGAGATTCCTCTGCAAAGTTTCATAGCCTTAAACCCAACAAACCTGCCCTTGTGAGCTGCAAAGTGAAAAAGACCCTGTGGGGATCAAAATGCCTAATCAACAATTTAAAACTACACTTTTACCTCTCATAGCTTGTTTATAAGTGAGGGAAAGGTTTTTCAGTGACAACGAATGAAAGGTGATCCATGGTGAAAACATTTGTTTTACCTTCCTGGGAAAGTGGCAAAGGTCCGAATTTATGACGTCTCCCCTGCCTCCAGGGAAGACATGCATGAGGTGCTGCAATGTGACATGTATTTATGGCAAAATACATAACATTGCAGTCACATGGAAATGGGTACGGTTGTGACAGCCTTCTGGTGGCCATGCGTTTTTAACAGAAAAAAACAGCACCCTATCACTTTTTGTACTTGATATAAGCAACATGACATTAAAAAAAATTAGGGGGGGGGGGAACCCTTTGTTTCACTCATGTAAGTGCAATGTCTATAAAACCAACCTTGCTCATTTTGTTATGCAAACATACAGGAAAATATTTATGGATCCTGAACTGAAATTGCCTAAATCTTGAGTTAAGTTATCTACCTAAAGGTCTGAATAAAGAAGGGCCACCCTGCAGGATATATTTTACAAGTTGGTATTCTTGATAGACAATCCTGGGAGAACTGCCAAGATCTCCTAGTTGGGGAGATAAGACACTGACATGAGGAGCAGATTGGGACTCTCTTAGGCTGAAGATAGCGGGTAGGCAAATCTGCATAATTGTAAAAACTCTTCTTCGTTTTGTGTGTGTGTGGAATCTTTTCAGGAAGCCGGCTGTCCTGAGTTACGACAGCTTCGTGCCAATTTTGGAGACAAAGATAGGCGCGTTGGCGGAAGGCGCGAAGCTTTCCTTGAGGCGCGCGCTCGCTCCTCGTGCCTGATGCTGCCTCGGTGGCGCCCTCGGGGCCGCCTCTGAGAAGAGACCTGGGCCAGCCCCGCGAGCCCCGCGCAAGCACTGCGGCGGCGGCGGCCCGCTTCACAATATCAAGGCTTCTTCAAATTTTAAGCTGAGGTCAGCCGGCCTTCACCTTCGAAAGATTAGCGCCAGCCAATGGCAAATCCCCGCTTGGCCGGCGGAGAGCGGCGATTGGAGGAGGAGCTCTGCTGATTACCCTCCGGAATCCTCGTCGGTGATTCATGGAATGGGATGGAGAGGCTGAGGTTCCCCCCTGGCTGGCTGGCGCAGGGATTATTTGCGAGGGAAAAGTCCGCCGCTGCAGCCTAGGGGGCACTTCAGAGCAGGCGGCGGAGCCGGCAGAAATTGCACAAGGGCTGGCAGGCGGCAAGGCGAAGACAAAGAGCACGCGGAGGGGGCGGCGTGGAGGGGGGGGCGGGCAGTCGGTGAGTTAAACCGGAGCGGAGAGGCGGGGAGCCTTTCGCTTCGCAGGATCGCCAGCAAGCGCGAAGCCGAGCCGTCGAAGCAGCGCGCCGAAGCCGGTCATGGGGAAAGGCGAGGAGCAGGGCGGGATGTGCGCCGAGCGGGAGGCGCCGAGCCCCTCGTACACCTGGGAGGAGATCCAGAAGCACAACGTGCACACGGACAAGTGGCTGGTGATCGAGCGGAAAGTGTACAACATCACCCAATGGGCCAAGCGACACCCGGGGGGGCTGCGCGTGATCAGCCACTACGCCGGCGAAGATGCCACGGTAAGGGGGAGGCTCCGGCTGCCGGTGCCGCTGGCAGGGCGCAAATGGCTGCTGCCGCCCGGCTCCTGCGCCGCCGCTCACCTGCTGCTGCTGCTTTGAAGAAGGGAGGGAAGCGGCGGCGGCAGCCGCTGCAGGGCTGGCAAATCCGCAGCGCGGAGCTCGTTGCAGCCGCAGGGCCGGCAGGAACCGCCGTTTGACATGAAACGGGGACTGGATGCAAAGAGGGAATGGGGTGCTTGCAAGCTGGAAGGTTGCCGGCGGCTGAGAGGCTGCAGAAGGAGCATTGTAGCAATGCAAGAGCGGGGAGGAGAGAGGTTTGCCTGCAGGCCGGCCAAAGAGCTGCGCTCGGGTGGCTCTTTCTGCAAGGGGTTTTTCCCTGAGACTCCCCACCCCCCACGTAAGGAAAGGAGCTGGTGGCGTCCTCCCCTCGCCCGGCAGCTGCCTCTGCAGCTAGTGGTTGGCTAGCCTCATTCCACCCCCACCCCCCAAACCGGGCTCCTGTTTCAGTAACGGCAGCAGAGGAGGCATAGCGGCGGCGGGAAGGAGCAAAACCAGGATGCCTTTGCAAGATTAGTAGCTGCGGCTCCTGAAAGCGCAAGTTGCAGGGGAGCAGCCGGCCAGCGGAGGCTTAGCTCCAGGCAGGACGCACAGCGCGGGGAAGGTAGTCGCGTGTTAAGAACTGTGCGGCTCAAAGCAAAGGCCCGTCTCGCCCAGCATCCTGCTTCCCAAAGTGGCCAGTCAGATCATGTCTCTGAGGAGCCCACAGGCTGGACATGGGCACAAGAGCTGCAGCTCTCCCCAGCTGCTATTCCCTAGCGACTGGACTCCTGAGGCCCGCTGGTCCTGGAGGGAGTCTGTCTTATTCTCCATGAATTTGTCTCCATCCTTTTTTTTTTTTAAGCCACCATAGTTGGGGGTCCTTCTCACATGTTGTGATAGTATTCCATAGTTTAACCATACAAGCTTTGAAGAAGCACTTTTGTCTACCCAGGTTCTGGTTTACTGGATTATGCCCGGAGAAGAAAGGTTTGGGGAAAGTGGCCAACTAGATGCCTGTGGGAAACAAGGTGTGTGTGTGTGTGTGTGTGAGAGAGAGAGAGAGAGAGAGAGAGAGATATGAATGAAGCGGTAGAGGGAAGACATAGCAGAGAGGAGGGGAAGCTGTGCTGCTCCTCACTTCTGACTTTAGCCCTGTCCACCGCTTGCATGCGCCCCTGATCACTTTCCCTCAAGTGAATGTGGACCTCAGCTTCAAAAAGTTTGCCCTAACTGCATCCCATTAAGATAATTGTATACTGCAATAGTCTGGTCTATTTGACCAGACTTCCTTTATGCCCACCTTTCTATGATTGCTTTTGAAACCAAGCACCCCACTTCCTCTATCATAGCTTAGAGACCATATCTGCACATGGCATCCTCTGTGGATTTGCTTGGCATGGTCATTCCCCCTCCCATGGTCCTTTGGGCTATCACGGCCTACTGGATGCTCCGCATCTTGCTGTATCCCAGCCCTATCTGAATGACCAGAAACTTCTTTTTTTTTTAACTCTCATTCCATTTGGGGGTATTTCATTCTGAACTGGATATTTCCCCAGCTTCTGCTGGCCTTCCCCCAGGAGCCTGCAAGCTTTTAGATACCAAGGTCCATTTATGTTCAAGAGGACCCACAGTGGGAAACTTTATACCCCGCCCATCTGGCTGGGCTTCCCCAGCCACTCTGGGCGGCTTCCAAGAAATATTAAAATACTGTGATACATCAAACATTAAAAGCCTCCCTAAACAGGGCTGCCTTCAGATATCTTCTAAAAGTCTGGTAGTTGTTGTTCTCTTTGACATTTGGTGGGAGGGCATTCCACAGGGTGGGCGCCATTACCGAGAAGGCCCTCTGCCTGGTTCCCAGTGAGGGAACCGCCAGAAGGCCCTCGGTGCTGGACCTCAGTGTCCGGGTAGAACGATGGGGGAGGAGACGCTCCTTCAGATATACTGGACTGAGGCCATTTAGGGCTTTAAAGGCCAGCACCAACACTTTGAATTGTGCTCGGAAACGTACTGGGAGCCAATGTAGGTCTTTCAAGACCGGTGTTATATGGTCTCGGCGGCTACTCCAAGTCACCAGTCTAGCTGCCGCATTCTGGATTAGTTGTAGTTTCCGGGTCACCTTCAAAGGTAGCCCTTTGTAGGTGTATGAGGTCTTTTGATCATTTCAACCACCTGGATATGCCCATTAATAGAAGCAGGAAATGCAGGGAGATTGTGTGCCAGCAGGTGGGATGTAGAAGGTGATGGGACTCAGCGATGTGTTCCAGCTGCATTTTCTGCTCTGGAAACCTTTCCTCAGGTGAATGTGGTTTGTAGTTACCTGATGATGAAGGAAAGCCTCTTTGCATGTGCTCAGAGGCACTGTTTTCTACTTTCTTCTTCCATCCTATTTTTGAAACTGAGGGCAGGGGATGTATTCTGGACCTGAAAGGCACTGAGGACAAATCCTAAATGTGTTACAGCTGGTTGTGATCACTCATGGGAAAGTGAAGCACCCTGGCAATACTCAGAGCATCATTATTGTTTTCCATCATCCCTATTGATCATACTGCTTGGGGTTGATGGGAGTCCAGCATACCTGGAGGGCTACAGGTTCCCAGCTTTATTCTCAGGCTAAGCCCCGGTATCTAAAACAGATCTTCAAAAGTGAGGATGAAATCACACATTCATGTAATGCAGCAAAGTCCACCTTCAGAGGTGGCAGGTGAGTATGCCTTTTGTTCTCCACCCTTCTACATGCATGTCAGACAGCATGTGTACCAGTAACTTCTAGGAGTGTATTTGCAAACAGTTGTGTTAATCAAAAGCAGCCACAGGCTTTCACATATAGAGAAAATGTGAATCTGTATTGAGTCATGGCTCCATTAAGTCTCTCTTGTGCTTCTCCATTGGTTGTGTGTGTCTGTCATACGGGATGAACAAGAATTGTAGCCAGAACGGATGTTTTTGGCCAGGTACCTTGGCTGCATGTTTCTGGCTGTGGTTACTTCTGTCCACTGTCTATAAAGCACTCGCTGCATTTTGTGTTCTTGGGAAGAACTACATGCTTTCAACTTGTCATTCTTCGAAACACAGCCATCATGTATTAAAATCAATTGGTCCAGATGTCCTGCCAATCTGCAAGTTTTATTGTTAAATCATTTACATTGTAATTTTCATTTCCCACTCATCTCTGAACTTCCCAAACTGAAACACACAGTGATTCTATTGTCTTTGTTGTCTTAAATCACAGTGGGGTTTTTCAAAGCAACATTTAAAAAGAAGACTGAAGAGACACAATGAGCTGAAATGTCTGGATTGTGTGATTCTGTGGAGCAACGTTTTAAAAACAAATTACCTCCTTTATTTTATGTATTGTTGTGCTTCTTAGTCTCAAAGCAACAACAATATATATATGAAGTCAAATAAAAACCAGGAAATTTAAACACAGTGTACAATACAAAATAATTAAAATGCTCATCCAACACAATAAGGTTAAAACCTATCTCATATCAGTAAAAGGTAAGCACCACAGTAGAAGCTGGTATAACTACCAAAGGCTTAGGCAGATAAAAAAACCAAGGCACCAGGCATGTTTCCCTGGGGAGAACATTCCACACAAGGAAGAACCACTACCAAAAAGGCCTGTTCTCATGTGACCACCTTCCACAGCTCCCGTGGATAAGGCACATAAAGAAGGGTCTTTGATGAAGATTGTTTGCTCTGAGCGGATTCATATTGGGAGAGGCAGCCTTTAAGGTATTGTGATCCTGAGCCGCATATGGCTTGATAGATTAAAACTAGCACTTAATTGAATTGGGAAACTCATCAGTAGCCAGTGCAGTCAGGCCAGAATCAGTGTAATGTGCTCAGACCTTTTGGACCAAGTCAGTAATCTGGCCACTGCATACTGCACTAGCTGTAGTTTCCAAAGTGTCTTCAGAGGCTGCCCAGTGTAAAATGCATTGCAGTAAACTAACCTAGAGGTTACCAGATATGACAGTTTCCCAACTTGCAGAAGCAAGTTTGATGGCTCCCAGCTTCTGTCACTGGTTTAGCTGCATTGCCTTTTCATCCCTTCTAGGATTTCATGAATGCTCTTTCTCCCAAATGTTGTACATCCACTACAAAGCTATCAGTCTCTTGAACCAGCACATGTGGAAGTGTTTGTACTTATGGGGTGGGGGGACACACAGAGCCAAATCTGCAGCATCACGTTCTTTCAAGTGTATTGTTGAAGGTGACCATTGCTTGCTTGCTTGCCACCATAATTCTGTTTGAACTTCAGGCGTGTGGTGACAGGCCTGATCACCTTCTTTAGGATGTTGCAAGCTAGTTTTTCATTTTGGGTGAGGCAATGATAGAGACTTACGGTACCTTGTATATACACACACACAAACACACACAGTTTGAGCAGGTAGCAAGGAAGCTGATAGTGCAAGTCCCAAAGTCACATCGAGCCCTTGAAGCTTCCGCCAGCCAATTCCAAGACCATGTTTGGCCAGGTTCAGACTGCATAAACCCTTACTGCAAGTGTGACTTCATTCACAGTGCATTTTTGAAGCTATTTAGTGCTTCCCAAGGAGATGCCACTGTTGCTTGCCATCTGCTAGCAATGTGTTCAAGAACCTAGAAAGAGATGGATATCTGTTCAACAAAATAGCATGGCTGCTTTGCAAAGAAAATGTGGTGTGCATGCAGTATATGACATATAAGTCAGAAAGGCCTATGACCCCAGAATATGATCCCAGTAGAGGGCTTGCCAGGTCCTTTAATCCAGTGCTAGCAAGGTACAGTTACTGGGTTGTAATGAAGACCATTAGTCGGTTCCCAGGAGGCTCAAATTTTCCCTAGCATTAAACAGTGCTTATCCAGTATCTTTTGTAAGGCCAATTGTCATCTCCCTAAACACTTAGCTGTTTCTTTGGTGGGCATTGTGTGACTCAGCAGCAAGCTTCCCTGGCTCCCCCCTCCCATCCCACAACCTTTCATTTTCCTTCCAAGCCACTGTACCATTTGTTTTGGGTATCGGAGGGGGCTGAAGTATGTGGGAAGGGTTTCTTTCCTTCACTTTTTTCAGGTTTATACTCGTTTCAAAAGGAGGAGGAAGAAGTCCAGTGATGCTGCATCTAGTGTTTTGACAGGGAGTGACACAAAGGGCCCGCCCACATAATGGTTGTCTACACTCCCCTTGTTTGGCTTTATATTATACAGTGCAGATAGCTCTCTCACATCTGATCCTCTTGCAGTGACAGTAGGAGTTTTGTGCTGCAGGCTGAAAATTGTGCTCCAGTACCCCCAACAACGCCTGTTCACCACATGGAAAAATTTGGTACCAATTAAAGGTGAAGCCTTCATTTCATGTAGATGAAAGTTAATGGAAGTTAATGAGCACACCAAAATGTTCATCGTCTGGGTGCGCCCAGCCTTAGATTATGTTGCCGCAAGGTGAATTAGCAATGCACAACTTTAAGCAAGAGTGTTGTCTGCTGGGAATTGGGAAGCGGTTAGGGATTTTATATGGCTCTAGGGGAAGATAAGGAGTTGGAAATTTCCCTCAGTTACAAATCCTTTAGGCTTATGCACATGCTTGTTCGTTTCTTGATGACTGCAGATTCAGGTAGCAGCTTGCACACAGAGATCACATTTGGTGATAAAATTTCCATGGTGCCTCACATTTATGCTTTAATAGCTATCCTTATCTGTATATTATTTCCTATCTTGTTTTCTCCTTTCCAGCATTTTCTAATTTATTTTCTCCTTGTCCCCTGTTCCAGTGCTTTCCCCAAGTGAATTAAGCTGCTGAAGCTAATCTTACTAATTAAGGTTTCCTTTTTTTCCATAAGCAAGGACAACAAAGGACTCATTAGAGACAATGACTTGAGTCAGACCAGTCCCTAGGAATAAAGCACCGCAAGATTAGGATTCCTAGATCTGCCACCCACTCACTCTTTGGCTGTGAAAATATCATGTTGCTTTCTGTTTGCTTATCTACTAATAATTATGCTGGGAGATGGAGATTTTCAATGTTATATACTCTGTGTGTGTGTGTGTGTGTGTGTGTGTGTGTGTGTGTTTTGGGAATGTGTAATCAGAAGGAATATTGTTTGATTCCTACAATAAGGCCCTGTCTGCACAAAACATATAAACTGGTATCACCACCTTAAAGTCATGGCTTTCCCTAAAGCAGGCATCCCCAAACTTGGCCTTCTAAATGTTTTGGAACTACAATTCCTATCATCCCTGATCACTGCTCCTGTTAGCCAGGGGTGATGGGAGTTGTAGTCCCAAAAACATCTGGAGGGCCGAGTTTGGGGATGCCTGCCCTAAAGTGTATTTTGTTAAGGGTGCTGAGACTTGTTGGGAGACCCGAATTCCCCTCACATAGCTACAATTCCCAGAGAAGAGGGATTGGTTATCAAACCACTCTGGGAATTTGCTCTGCACTGGCTCATCTGTAAGGATTATTGCATGTAGAAAGACGTTTCTGGATTCTAAGGGGAAAATGATTATGAGAGATAAGGAAGAGTGGGTAACAGCTCTTTGAACAGCAATTGTGTGTTTCTTCATTCTAGGATGCATTTAAGGCCTTTCACCCTGATCCTGTGTTTGTGAGAAAGTTTCTTAAGCCATTATTGATTGGAGAACTTGCCCCAGGAGAACCCAGCCAAGACAGAGGCCAGAACGTGAGTAAGAGCAATTTCCCCTATATGTTCAGTGAATATTTGAAGGACGGCACTGAGCTGTTTGCAGAAGGGCTTTCAAACAGCCCTCTGGTTTTCAGAGATTCGAGGAGCAGTGCTGGGAGGGAGAAGTGCTTTTCATAACCATGGTTTCAATGGAAACCACTTTCCCCTCTTGGAGCAATGTTCCCGCCACCCATCAACTGATGGATGATGAAAGCGTGTCTAGCTCCAGCAAAGGAGCGAACAGGAGTTCCCCTTAAAGTGCCCATTGTTCCTTTAAGGCTCTGTCCTTACTTGCCTCACACCTAATGTCATATATTATGTCAAGTGCCAAAACAACCTTGCGACCCAAATTGGGATGCCTAGCAGGCTAAGTTTGGCCCACAGGCCGGAGGGTCTGCACCCCTGATCTAGAGTCAGTTTTCCTTTTTGTGTTTTACTCTACATTAGTATCTCTCATGAGCTAGTTTTGTAAAGTGTGTCACAATATTTGAAGTGGTGCTTTGGAGGACAAACGATCACTGGAGAATGAAGAATTGCACTGAGTGTCGGAAGGGGCGTATCTTACAGACAATCCAGCCTATCCCAGGCAAATCTGTTTAAAAGCTGAAATTATTTATCCCATGGGAGAAACTTGGCGAAGATGAATTAGTAGGGCTGCCATTTGCTTTTTGAAATATGATAACCCTAGCCTGGCTTCTGCAAAGTGCAGTCCTACCTCACAAGCTCTGGGAGTTCTTTGTATGTGGATAGGCATGAACCAGTGACAGTGGCATGCGCTTGGAGGCTGCAGGCACAAATTCAAATTTTTCCTGCAAAGTAATCTACCTTGAGACTGCACAGATATACTGATCAGAGTTAAAACTAGTCTGGATACCCAAGAAAGAAAACAGGCTAGCAGTAGAAAACACAGAAAATATCAGCACAATGATTATGCCGTAACGCCAGATTCAGGGTTTCTGTGTAGACATTTCTATAGGGTCATAAAATACATTATAGGATTGAAGTGTCAAAGAAAGCATAGAACATTGATTCATCTGAGGATTAAATACTACCATCCAGAACTGTATCAAGGGTTGTAATACGGTGGATATTTGACACTGTAGGCCAATAGGAAGAACTGATACTGCAAGACTTCTTGGGTTTCAGCTTGCCTTTGCTTTATTTGAACTGAAGTCCTATGCCCCTGGAGTCTACTGCTACCTCCTTTTGCTGTACAGTGGTGCCCCGCAAGACGAACGCCTCGCAAGACGGAAAACCCGCTAGACGAAAGGGTTTTCCGTTTTGGAGGCGCTTCGCAAAACGAATTTATCAGCTGATCCACTAAGCTGATAAACTGCTAAAAGCCGCTAAACCGCTAATAGCGCTAATCCGCTAAGCTGTCAATGGGCTTGCTTTGCAAGACGAAAAAACCTCTATACGAAAAGCCTCACGGAACAGATTAATTTCGTCTTGCGAGGCACCACTGTATGTGCAAAAAAAAAGGTTTTAGGGAAGGTGGAATATTTAGTAAACTTCAGGTTTAGAGGTTTCCCTTTTCTCAAATGCGCTTAGGACAATGTAAGTCCAACCTACCAACATTGACTTTGCTTAATAAATGCTGTATCTTAGAATCCTCCAAAAATAACTAGAAGAATGATTTGATGGAAAATTATGACGATAATTCCACCACCACCCAAGGTCACACAGGCTTTTAAAAAGAAAAGAAAAGAAAGAAAAGGAATGGTAAAGAATAAAGCATGAGGCGGACACAAGTTTGCAATTAACTTTCCATTTGAAAGCCATCCCTTGCTATTAGATGAGCTGTTTTGTTAGATGCCTTAATGAGGAACGGGGGAGGGACACATCTCCAGAGACATGTGGCTTCAGGGGTGCTTCTGACTGCCTTTAATGTGCAGATAATTTTTTATTTATTTATTAAGCTTATTAGTCGCTAGTCACCCTAAGGTCTCCAAGCGACTTAACATTAAACAAAAATATATGCAAATGCCATACAATTGGGGGGGGGGTTGTGATAAAGATAAATGTAGTCCTGAAGAAAGCAGGCTGCAAGAAACAAGCAGGGAGGGGGGGGGACACTATTAGAAAATAAAAAGGGAAACACCAGAATATGGGAAGGCTGGAGGGAGATGACATACAAAGACGAGAGACAGGAAAAGGAGCCCGCTGGAAATAAACCTGTGACTTTTACACACACACACACACACACAGAGAGAGAGAGAGAGAGAGAGAGAGAGAGAGAGAGAGAGCGCGCTTGAGAGAAAGATTAGCTGAGTTGCTGTTATGTCACAGAATCAATATTCTGAAGAAAAACCTCACACAAGGCCTGGGTATAGAAGAGGAGGCAGGGAGGAGCAGGGGGAGTGTTGCAAAGAAATGAAGAGTCCTGAATGTAAATTTACCAAGTAACATAAAATGTCCAGAGAATTTTCATGGGCCTGTAAGGAGCCTGTTCCCAGTACAACTGGCCACATAACCAAACCAGTCGTCCATATGTATTCCAAACGGATAGGAAACCAGCCATGCGTGGATCTCTCATAATCTGAAATTTTGAGCTCTGGCCTGGAGGGCAGCTTTGCAAACAGGATCCACAGATGCCTTCCCCATCGGGCCTCACGTCGCCGTGTCACTCAGGATCTCTCAAATCCCAAACGCTCCGGCTATCAATTATTCAGGCACTTCGTCCCACTTGGCTGATTGCAAAAGGAAGCCGCCTCTCGTTCTTGGATGGCTGCATTGATGACAGCCAGCCAGTGTCTAAACATTAACCTGCAGGTGCCTCGTGAGCTGCTTTCCCTCAGGAACACCACTCTGCAGAGCTCAGGGCTTCCTATGCCAAAGGGAATAGCGGTTCAGACTACATTTCAGCAGGCAGCAGGGTTTCCTAGAAAGCTTATCAGAGACTCTTCCATGAGGAGTTCAGTACTGTAATGGCAGACCAGATTTTGTAAAAGAAATCTTGACCTCCCCTAGCAAGGTGCAAAGCAGAAGACCAGATTTTTTTCAATGAATCCAGGGACACTTTTCAACTTCAATGGAATTTGTCAGGGGACAGATTTGTAAATCCGGGGACTGCCCCTGGGAAACGGGGACGTCTGGTAACCTTACTCTAGGGTGCATTCACAGTCGGTGCGGTGCAGTGACAAACCCTGAGAGTCTCGGATGATTTTCGCTGCAAACAGAGGCTGTGCTGTACCAAAATATATTCCCGCAGAAAGGGGAATTTTGGAAAACAAATTGGGGCTGCAGGCAGGGGAAAACGGTTGCGTTTTATGCTGCAGTATTGCCACAGTTTTGTGGAACTGAGTTTGCATAACTGTCTACAGACTCCTCCTCTCCCCTCCGCTTCGCCCCAGTTTCCTTAGGAAACTTCAGCTTTGTACCCTTGCCAAGGTTATAATGGCCCTTTCTTGTGTAGTTTTTGGGTTATTATTGTTTTTTAAAGGAGGGGGGAAATAGACAAAATAATTGGGGTGGGTGTGTGGAAATGGCAGGCACTTCCTTCACTAATGGATGGGCTTTTCTGGATGTTTGTGTGTGGGAGGGTCTGTTTTGTGTTCTTTCTCATCGAGAGAGATGCATTTGTACAGAGAGGGAGAGCCATCTTGCTGTTGCCAAAAATGCTGGTATATAATTTTCTTTTACATAATTTGCAATCCAGAAAAAATTAGTGTGCCTTAGTCCCTTTGGTATCAAGAGGACCTCTTTTAATATCCTTTTTTTCTACTTTGCAGTCTCAATTGGTGGAAGATTTCCGTGCCCTGAGGAAGACAGCAGAAGACATGAACTTATTCCAAGCGGATCCTGTGTTTTTTTCTCTTTACTTGGGTCATATCCTTGTGATGGAGGCTCTGGCTTGGCTTATGGTTTCATACTGTGGTACTAACTGGATTACAACCTTCCTCCTTGCTATCATCCTTGCAGTTTCCCAGGTGAAACTTTGTTCTATGGATATTGAATGGGCAATCACCTGCCTCCTAGTTCATCCATGCCTTGAAAGTTGCAAACTGTCACTGCTTCAAAAAGGCACTGAAGATAGCATGAAACAACTTGTAACTTAATAATTGCCAATCATTACCGGAAGGGTGGGCCATCTTTAATACTGTGTTGTGTTTCATTCCCTATTACAATATTATAATACAACTGAATCAAATACCCTCAAAAAATAACCTACAAATTGTATTGTAATGAAACACAGTATGTAAGAAATAAAATAAGCAATAAAAGAACAATTTAAAAAACCATACAGCATCTAACACAGCACATTACAATTGCTAGACCAGGCAGGGAAATTGTTAAGTGGTCCACAAAGCCCTGCAACAATTTTCAAGTGGTTCAGGGTGGGGAGAAGTTTGGGAACCATTGATGTAAAGGAAACTGAAGAGAAAGCACTTATAGTTAGGTTTTGATATAAAGTTTCTCTTAGGGGTGCCTTTTCTCTCTCTCACGATCATTCTCTTTCCTCCCAAGGCCCAGGCTGGATGGCTACAGCATGACTTTGGACACCTCTCTGTGTTTAAGAAGTCTACATGGAACCACTTAGTTCATAAGTTTGTGATTGGTCACTTGAAGGTAAGGTCATTTCCCATTGAGGAAATAACTGCGGTCAGAAATGATGGGGTTAAGGTTGTCATCTTTCTCCTGGCAGGACTGTGTCTTTAAAAACCTTTGAACTGACAAAGATCCCAAGTATCATGCATTCCCCATCACTGGGAAGTGCTGTGCCTGTTGGATTTCTGCCTGTCATGCAGCTTTTCAGGGAGCAGGACAAAAAGAGCACAGTCTTAGCTGGAAACCAGTTTACTTCACTCTTCCAAGTGATAAAAAACAGTAAATTCTAGCTCTTGTGTCTGATTGCTTTAGCAAGGAATAAGCTGAAATGAACAGGTTGTTGTGCCCACAGAGGGATATACTTGTGAACTGACATAAATGTGTCTCAAGCAATATATAAAAAAAATCCTTTCAAAATCTGAACCATCAGCCACAGTCAAACTTGTATGACTATATTATTCCCTTTAAGTTTGTTAAGGAATCCTGATGGAGAATGGTAGAATAACTAAAGGAACAAGACAAGGCTACCCGTTGTCACCTTTGTTGTTTATAATAGTTTTGGAAGTATTGGTGCAAAGAATAAGATGTTATCAAGATATTAAAGGTATAAGAGTGGGACAGAGACAATATAAATCAAAGGCATTTGCAGACGACGTGATATCTGTAGAAGATCCAATAGAGTCAATCCCGAAAGTATTACAAGAGATTTTTTAAAAATTGGTGAGGTAGCAGGTTTTAAGGTTAATAAAGATAAAACCAAACTTTTTACAAATAAACTGTAAGCAGATAAGAACACTGGCAGTATTATTGTAATAACTTGCAGTTTTATAAGAGTATACATGTAAAGTAAATGAATAAGTGAGCAAATTAAGTTAATTTGGATATGCAGAAAATATTAAAAATAAATCTAAGGAACTGCAGAAAGAGGGGGAAGGAAGTCATGTTTTGAAATATTAAAATGATTGTAAAATCATTTAAATGTATAAAATTGGAAAAAATAATGGAATCAGTGTGTGGACATTCAGGATCAAAGCATGTCTCACCTGTTTTACCCCAAAGTGCGGGATTTTATAAATTCAGAACTCAGAAGCTGGAAGATCTGAGTCCAAGAGATTTGACAATAAATACAATGAGTTTAGAGGCTCAAGAGCTCAGGATGAGGAAATCAGTTCTTGCAAGAATCCATTAATAGGCTGAAGAGCTATGGCAGAAGATAAGGATCAAGCCAATAATAGTTACCACCTTTTTAACCAACAGAGGGCCTGCGCCTGAAAGGCAGAAATTCAACAGATCTAGCCAGCCAATCACAGCTAAGAACCACCAACTTGAAATACTCCAGGAAAATCAGTAGTATGTCACCTAGGACTGTCAACTCCGCCCTCCCCCCCCCCCCCAGCTCCTGCGCCTTTAGCAGCAACCTGACACACAGATGGAAAGCAGATTAAGCTTTTCCTGGTGTGGAGATAAAGTGTCAGGAAAAGCTTTGTTGCTGCAGTTACCAGGCAACTGTTAAAGATACAGAGCAGCAAGACTAGCATCACCTGGAATGGACATTCATGGCCATTCTTTTGAGTGCCTCCTTTCAAATTATCATTCAAGATCACAAACCATGGAGCAGTAAGGAATGCTGGCTGGAGCAGTTTATCCTTGCCACATAAAACCCAGATAAGGCTTTAGGGACTGGCTAGCTAATTTCTCGATAATGCCCACATTGTTTGCCCCAAGCTGTAGGCTTCCTTGCTTTCCTCTAGGGACCTCCAGGGTCTATGAATAGGGTGTTGTACTTGTTTTCCATAAACATGGCCTGGGGCTGGAATTGAAAGCTTCTTTGTGAGCAAAGGCTTTCTGTCTGTCCTGAGTTTTTGGAAACGATCTGGAGCAGTCCCAACAGCCAGCTTGCCTACCAGGCCAGTGATGAGCAGCAAGCTGGCCTTCTGGTCCGCCGCTTTAAATTGGTACTCAAACCTCAAGAGGAAAAAGGAGCTAAGAGTTCGAGGGAGCCAAACTGACTATTGTACCTAGTTCCCAGCCCCTTTCATTATTATAATATTGCATGGCATCTTTTTGTGTACACGAATGCATTGAAAAAGCAGAGTTCCCCATGTACCGTGCAAATCTTTTCTTCCTGCAGGGCGCCTCAGCAAACTGGTGGAATCACCGCCACTTCCAGCACCATGCGAAACCAAACATCTTCAAGAAGGATCCGGACGTGAACATGGTGCACCTCTTTGTCCTGGGAGACACGCAGCCTGTCGAGGTAAGAAGAGGGGGTGTGAAATCAAGTTGCATTTACACTGAAGCTCTTTGTTTCCAAAAGTTGGGAACCCACTTTGCATGTTTATGGGGGGACGGGAACCCAGCGCAGTTATGTGGCACCTCAGTGACTAGCAAACAAGAGGGGCAAAACTCTTTCACAGGCCAGTTTATATGGACTTTGTGACTGGTCAAGTTTTGTAGGGAAAAACTGTCTAATCCGTGGCTTAATACTGACCATACCAGTTTTAGGACTCTGAATTTCATACTAGTTGGATATGAATTAAATGCTATGGGTTGTATCAAACAAAGCTGTCTCATTAGTGCGAAGACTTCCACCTATGCAATGGGACTTCCTCTCCCTTTCCTCTCCTTGTAAGTCTCTTGCCCGCCCCCATTGGCTCTGGAGGATTGGGGGCATGCAAGGAGCAAGGAGGGGGAGGAAGTCCTGTTGCATAGTGGAACCCCTTGTGCTAATAATGGGATGACTTCATTAGGCACAACCTTGGATTTGGATGACAGAGCCAATGACTCGGAGACTATCCACAAACAACAATAACAACAGAATGGTTTTATTATTATATTAGTTATAGGCTGCTTTTCAGGGCTAGCCCGCCCAAGGCAGATCACAACACATTAAGACACAAATGATTAAAACCATAAAATCATAATCTACAGCACAGCACATCTGAAAACATGATGTTTGGCACAGCATCACCAGAATAAAACTGACCTATCTTCATCCAAAAGCTGACCGGGGGGGGGGGGGGAGAGTCTTTAGAGTTCTCCTAAAAACCAGTCACATCTCATGTTGAAGGCAGTTTCATTCATGTATGGAACTGGCCATTTGGTGCTACTGTGAGGCCATCCTTGCTACTATCATACTTCCATGTGATAGCAAAGCTGGCTTCTCTACGTGGCTGGTTTGCAGAAGACTCACCTAGAATGAAGCTGCACTAATAAAATATATATATATATATATATATATATATATATATATATATATATATATATATTTGCTTTCGTAGATTTTCACGGGTACAGGAATGCAGGTTTTGGTGTCTTCGGGTGTCTTCCCGTGTAAAAGTTGGGGTGTCTAGGCGACGTTTCGACGAGGTCTCACTCGTCATCTTCAGGCTGGTGCTTTCGGCTTCTTGTTACTGGAACAGAGCTTCTTGTTACTGGAACAGTGTGTGTATATATATATACACACACACACACACACACACACACACACACACACACACACACACACCCATCTGGCTGGGTTTCCCCAGCCACTCTAGGCAGCTTCCAACAGATTAATAATAATAATAATGTGATAAAACATCAAACATTAAAAACTTCCCTAAACAGGGAAAGCTCACTGCCTGCTTTGAGGACTGGATCTTGCCAATATTGTCTACACTGACTGGCAGTTGCTGTTCAAGATTTCAGATGGGGGATATTCCCAGCCCTGCCTGGAGATGCTGGGGGTTGAAACAGGGACCTCTTGCATTCAAGGCCAGATGCTCTCCCACTCTTAGATGTGCACTTATCCTCAGCTAAAGATGTGACTTGCAAGAGCACACCTGCACCTTTAATATGAGAACCACCTCTAAGAAAACAGGAAATAGACCTCCTATAGGTGGGAAAGAAAAGGGGGCAATAAGATGTTATTCTTTGATACATTTTTTTTGATAATGTTGGGGCGCTGCAGCTGTATGTTATCCTTTTGATGGGTTGTTTTCTTGGAACACACGTTTGCTCTGGTTCAGAAGTGCAAAGAATGATCTTCAGCCAGTAATAACCAGAAATAAACATGGTTTTCAGCGGAGCTCTGCAAAATGGTTGCCACAGCAACCCTCTGTGTGCTGTTGCATCACATACTAAGAAGATGCTTGCCGTTAAATCCAAAGCCTCAGCCAGGAGGAGTGCACTGAATATTTTCAAAGTAAACAGAGGATGGGACAAACTGGGCATGGTTGTGTACAGGGTGTACCTTGTGTCATAGAGGAATGCTGTTTGATCATGGTGTCTAGAGCGCTGCGTGCCCTTCGAGGAACACCGCTTGATTTGGCCTGGTTCATTATGTTCAAACAAAATTAACAATGGAGCTATGCCAACCTTCAACACTGGGCCATTTCGAAGCTGATAATTGTAGCCTTATCAACAGGTGCCTGAATTTGCTTGCGCTCTTCTTAGCATTGTACCTATCAGATTGTGAGCCTGCTGGCACGGACCGTACAACATGCAACATTTAAAAAGTAATATCATTATTTATAAATGGTGATTATGATCATAATAACAACAGCAATAAAAACTGAAAAATGATTTAGCAGCACACAGAAACTTGTGAAAAGGAAGAGGCTGGTTTTCCTTTCTTTCATGGACATAACTGTCAGCATATCATCCAGTTGGCACTTGTCTAAAGTCCATCTAAGCAGAAAATTGGCATTTATCTGACCTTTGCCAAGGCAAAGCAATCGGTTTGAGCCAACAGGCTCAAGAAATATGTGTGCTGTTTTCCAACTACGAACCTTTAAAAGAAAGTGGTGTCATTTCAGTTTCTCAAAAAATTGAGGAAAGAGCCACCATACAGTGAACTGTGGAGAATGGTGAATGAGTTCTGCCATCCCCACTATGCATAGAGCCTAGGTGTAAAGATCCCATCTTGCTAAAACCATGGTTTTGGCAGCCCAGAATGATTGTTGGGGACACATTCTCCTCCCTTGGCCCCCCTTCCATTTCCCCCACCCATACACTGGGCGGGGTATAAATAATAAGATTATGGTGGTGGTGGTGGTGATGACTTGTTGCCTGATGGCAATTCTTACTTACCACAGCTGACAAGAAAAGTGGATATTTAAAAACCTGACTGAAAATACCGTATTTACTTGAATCTAATGTGCACCTTTTTTGGCCAAATTACAATGCAAAAATTAAGGTGCGCATTTACATTTGCCAGCATATACTCTTTTCTTTTTTTGTTGTTTCAAGGTTTTGAAAATTGAGGTGCGCATTAGATTCGATGGCTCATGTAAATAAGGTATTAGGGGTTCTTGCGGGGGGTGGGGTGGGGGAATTATAGCAGAAATGAAATGTAATAACAAGTGGGCTTAAATGAGTGAATATAATCCTCTATTGTCAGAAAAAAGCTTACAATATTAATCTGATACAAATACAATTTCAAACAATAAAAAATCAATATAACAACAATACAAGAAGCACAATGACAATTTAAATAGGTGTCCACTAAAACAAAGGCAACTTTAACAGGCTTTCTGAAACAGGAAGGCTTCAAAGTACACCTAAAAGACCTAAAATGAAAGGGAGCTTGGCAAATCTCCCTGGAAAGTTAGTTCCACAATTGTGGAGCTACCACTGAGAAGACCCCTTTTTCCTCTTTTTCCTCAGTATGGAAAGAAGAAGCTGAAATACTTCCCATATAACCATCAACATGAATACTTCTTTTTTGGTGAGTATCTCCATTTCCTTCTTTCGCTTTCCTACGTGTAGGTGCAGGCAGGAGCCTGCTTGTAATTAAACAGTTATTCTTTATTTCCTAACAAGCCCCACCCTGCATAGGTATTAAGATCCCTCCTGCTACATTTCTGATGTGCAGCAATAGGGTAGATCTCCTTTCATTCACTTCTGAGCGTTCATTGTATTCCATATTTGGAAACTCATAGAATCCAGTCAGAACCATGCCACATATTTTCTCTCTTGACTCTATCCTTTCTGCCATTGTTTCATTTTTATCCCACCCCTCCAACGAGAAACTCAAAGCAGTATACATGGTTCTTCTCCCCACGTATTCCATTTTATCCTCACAACAATCCTGCAATGTAGGTTAGGCTGAGAAGTTGTGACTGACTACATCCAGTGATCTTCACTGCTGACTAGGGATTTGATCTCAGGTCTTGGGAGAGCTAGTCCAACTTGCTAACTACTACACCACACTAGCTGTTGTGGCATAAATGATGCAACTCCACACAACTCTATGAAAGAAAACATGGAGCTCCATCATATATTTTTTCCAGGATCTTGCAATGTGAAGAATAAATGTTATTGGTCTATAAACTCTAGTTAAACTAGGAAGAAGCATCAAGAGATCCCTCCTGGGACTACAGCATTTTAGAGTGTAATTTTTAGGTATTCCACATGTTGTAAATTCTTTGTATCCAGAGAGCTAGCTATTCTAAAACTGAGGTGCTGGTTCCTACATACGGGGAATCATTTGTCCTAGTGGAGAATTGAAACTTGGCATTACCCACCTGCGCTTTGAAGTGGTTCAGAATGCTAGTTAAAATGGGTGGTTGCTGTTTTCTAAATAGCTGAACTGGTTGTAAGTAGAAGCACTGGGCCTTTCTGGAACGGTACAGAGGTATCCTAGTCTCTTGAGATGTTGGATAGAACACAGACCAAAACAGAATCTCTTGCCATGTTTCCCCAGAATGATAGCACTTTCCTCCAGACCCTAACTTTCATGTTAAGGTCATTGTCCAGCTGCAGGGTGCCATTTTATGTTTCATGCCTGCCTGCCTCCTCTAATGCCTTCTGGTTTTCCTTTCAGTTTTTCCACCTCTCCTCATTCCAGTTTACTTCCAAATGCAAATCTTCATGACCATGTTCAGACACAAATTCTGGGCGGTAAGTGAAAGATCCTCCACACCCTGCATTGCCTTCATTCAAACCCATTCATTCCATTGGAGTTGAATGGCCTGGGCCACTCCAAGGAGATCTTTCTGGGGGAAATGAAGAGGCATCTCTCTGCATATTCTGTGGAAGTCAGCACTGGTGGAAGGAGGGAGGCAGCATCATCCCTTGCAACACGTAACCTCTTCCTTTTCTCCTTAGGACCTGGCCTGGGCCTTCAGTTACTATCTACGCTATTTCACCTTATATATCCCCTTCTATGGAGTTCTGGGATCCTTGTGTCTCCTCACCTTTGTCAGGTAAAGTTTCCCTCTTGCTGAACCTCCCCTTTCCAACAGTGGAACTAAGGAGTGTCTTCAGAGTAGCCTAATCACACTCTTTCTACCTCTTTCAGTCATCCATCTTTGGTCTACTACACTGTATTATCTTTGCTGACTTGTTCTACCTCAGGCTTTGCTGCATCCCATCTCTTCCCAACTTATCCCTCCCCCTTTTTTTAACTCTCTTTTTCTGAGGGCAAGTTTCCCTGTGCTTGTTTACTGTACACCAAATGCTGTGCCGTGAATGCAGCCCAAGATCAGAGGAGCAGGAGCGCACAGTTTTCAAAAGTGCTTCGTTGGTTTTATTTATTCAAGAGCTCTCAAACATTCAACACATTCACACATGTTCTGCAGGGATTTAGTTACCAGAGATGGTCGCAAAGCATGTTTGGATCTGTTCTTTGAACTAGAAGGCTTTGGGATTGCATGGGAGGCCTCAGGATTCCAAGGTCTTTTCTCTGCCACCCTCACCATGGTGCTTCTTGTTCTTAAGAATGCAAGTTCTTTTGCATGGATTTTCATGCCCCCACTGGGGTACCTCTAGGCAAATGAGTACAACTTTCCTGAAATGTGACATTCCTCTTCCAAGGAATGTGTTGCCATCCCATACTCCGGTATTTTAAATCCTGTTTATTTCTGATAGCCATCAGCAACTGTTCCTCTGATAATCTTTGCAAATAGCTCACATTCATTCCAAAAAACCCCATTCATTTGTCTTCATTTATGCATTTCTGAATTGATCCTAGGACAAACAGTAATATTATTAAGGTAACAGTATGCAGGGTATATTAAAAAATATATCTTCAGACTCGTTGGATAAATGACAGTCCTATGAATCTGGTGAACTCCCTCCATTTAGCAGCCCTGTGCTTGAGGGGAATCTGGCAGTGTATCTGTGTTAGGCTGTTCAGATAAGCTCCCATTATCAAGTGAAAAAATAATCATGTACGAACCAGTCCTTTCTGCTACTATAATTGTCACTGAAGAAATCCCTTGGAGAAGACACAAAAAAATGTCAAGCAGTCCAGTGGAAAATTCCAGTTTCACTTCCTTCCCCAGTACTGTTGCCAGGAGTAAATATGAGAAACACAGTCTGCTATGAAGCTGGGGTGCCTATTATTTGGGGGGTTTTATAGCCAGGTCACCACTTCTTTGAGCTGCTTAAAATACAGGCTACCTGGCTACAGCAGGGGCAGGGAATTGATGGCCAGTAGATGTAGTTGGACATGGGCAGCGGCTAGGGATGATGGGAGCTGAAGTCCAACAACATTCTTTTATCCCAAATGAATAGCTGTCTTGTCTCTGCTTAGGATAGAAAATGAATATGCAAATTATTAAATAAGTAAATGGAAAGTGTCTCACAATATAGAAAGGCAGAGCAAAATGCCAATTACCCTTTCCACTGGAAAACCTAGCAACCACTAAGATGTTTGTCTGTACAGAATGGGGGAGGCTCTCCTTTGATTATTCAGGCAAGAATTCCATTTCCCCTGCACTAACGGAGCACAGTTTTGTCCAAGGATTAATCTATCCAGATATACAAGGCTTAATTTGTGTGGTTTTTCTCTCCCCCCCCCCGTCCTTTTTTAAGGTTCATGGAAAGTCACTGGTTTGTATGGGTCACACAGATGAATCACATCCCAATGGAAATCGACAATGACAAGCACAGAGATTGGCTCAGTGCTCAGGTAAACTGGGTTGCTAAAGTCTGAACTGTTGAAATCTTGCACAGCCTTAATGAGACAGCAAGCGCCGTTGAACTTGGTGGGATTTCTGGGATTGTACCGTGGGGGTTCTAAAATCATGCTGGAAAAAACTTAAGCCTTTGTGTCCGTGTCATGGGATTCTTCTAAAAAATAAAGCTAACTGAGGAAGTTTGGTGCTGTGCAGGCAGATCAGTGGGAGTGGCAGATGGTCTCTGTCGATGCTCCCACACAGCACACAGCAGTTTCCCTTCTCCCCCTCCCAATAAGTGATTGCTACTGGTAGGCCATGTGCAGAGCAGCAGCAACCCTCCAATTGCTCCTGACCTCTGCCATAACTAACCTTTAAAATTACATTTTTGGTGGTAGATAGCCCATTCCCCATTGATATATGGATGAATGTCATATTTCTGACAACTGCACTACAGACTTCCATGAAGTTCTTTGCTGCCATCTATACAAGGTATATTTGAAGTGGCTCCAGACCACATGTTATAACTTTTTCCAACGTTAGATTTCTTGGTTCAGGCTTCCAAAACTGATGGGCCTGTTTAAGCATTGCAGTGGCCATGGGAAGAACATTTGCTTAAATTAGATGGCCCTCATTTAAACAAGAGGGCCACATGGAAGCCCTTGCACAATGACTATTATTTCTTAATTTATTAAACCTCTTTGTGCCAAAATGGGCTTCTTGGCAATTTTGAAAATATAAAAACCAGTGACACGAACTTTAAAATATAAACATTCATAATTAAAAGAGGGAATAAAGCAATCCCCCTAAAACAACACAGCAATTAAAACCGGAGACTGGTAGAGAGATCAAGGGAATTCCTGTGTAAACAGGTGCAATCTGAGACTTCCTTGGATTGTGACTTTAGAGTAGAAGATGGCAGAGTGGCATTAGAACCACAGACAGTGACAGAAGAGCAGTGCTTGTTATGAAATCCACCTGATCTGCTTCCAAGTCTGGACTTCATTAAGATTCACTGTTTTGTCTCCTTGAATTCTGCAGTTGGCAGCTACCTGCAACATTGAACAATCCTTTTTTAACGACTGGTTCAGTGGACACCTGAACTTTCAAATAGAGCACCAGTAAGTATGCAATGTTTGGGACTTTGCTAGAAAGAATAGACCCCATAAGATACAATAGAATCCCCCTGGGGGAACTGGAAACCCATAAAAAAAGGAAGGGCGAAAAGCAGGGTAATTATTACCTTGTTGTTATTTTTGAAATCATTATTTCTATCCCACGCTTGCACACTAAGTGGCTACAGTGCCTAACAGCAAAAGAACATAACATTACAATATGATTGAAATAAAACCCCGTGTTAGATACAAAAAAGCAGAAAACAGTTGCTCATGATGTTTGGATGACTTCTGCTAATGTTTCAGTGCTGGACTGTCTGCACTGACAACACACACACACACACACACACACAAACCAGCACCAGCCATGCACTCAGGCAGCAGAGTGGGTTGGCAGAGCCTTGAGGGATGTACAGGGATGTTCACCTTCAAGCTACTAGATGAGGCGGCTACTTTTGAATGCCTTCCCGTGTTAAAAAAATTATTGCAAGTAATACCCAGCATCAGGGTCTAGGGTTCTAACCCAGCCTCCTCCATACAATGCTAGTTTTCTACCAGCAGAGACTACACACTTGTAGTCTGAAGTGGGTACAGTCCCTTCTTCCACTACTCCATTTTGCTGCTTATTCCTGTAAGCAAATGTGCAAGGCAGTGCATTGCATTTCCCCAAGGACGGAGTCTATGGAGGCCTTCCTCAAGCTTTCTCCTTTCTGTTTTACCATAGCCTGTTTCCCACGATGCCGCGCCACAACTACCACAAGATAGCACCGTTGGTGAGGTCCCTCTGTGCCAAGTACAATGTCCCTTATGAAGAAAAGCCTATCATGAAAGCATTTTCAGACATTGTTGGGTAAGAGAACGGGCGGGGGTTTTCAGTGTGTTCACCTAGTGCATCTAGAAAATCTGGCAAGACATCGCAAGGCCTGTAGCCCATATCCTTGGCAGAACCTTCAACCAACTCAACTGCTGTGCAGACATTTGCCGCAGACATGTTTAGAGCTGGGAATTCTCTGCAAGTGAGCTTGGCCTGTGGACATTACCTTGCCTATTCCTTTTAAACCACAGTAGTTGCCATTGCTCAAGCCAGCCAGCTTTGCTAGGTTGTTGTGAAAGAGATGAAATTGACAAATATAGCGTTTATGAAACAAATGATATGCTGGAACCTGGTAATGGAAGGAGAAAAGGAGGCAGCACTAGAATACCAGGCACCTTAACAGGCATTTAAATGCTCCTGTGCAATCCATTGGAAGAACAGTCCAGGAAGACAATGTGCCTTGGTCATTAAATAACTATTGGAATTCACAATTTAAGTATAGGTTATTATCAACATGCTCTATTAGCAGATTTGGGAAGATGAGTGTAGCCCTATTCATGTTTTTACTTGCATGTAGGGCACCCATGCAAGTAACATGCAAGGAGGGACATGGGTGGCGCTGTGGGTTAAACCACAGAGCTTAGGACTTGCCAATCAGAAGGATGGCGGTTTGAATCCCCGCGACGGGGTGAGCTCCCGTTGCTCAGTCCCAGCTCCTGCCCACCTAGCAGTTCGAAAGCACGTCAAAGTGCAAGTAGATAAATAGGTACCGCTCCGGTGGGAAGGTAAACGGCGTTTCCGTGCGCTGCTCTGGTTCGCCAGAAGCGGCTTAGTTATGCTGGCCACATGACCTGCAAGCTGTACGCCAGCTCCCTCAGCCAATAAAGCGAGATGAGCGCCTCAACCCCAGAGTCGGCCACGACTGGACCTAATTGTCAGGGGTCCCTTTACCTAGGGCACACATATATAGCAAGAGGAGCAGGACTGCCATTGACATTGCATCCACCCTTGACCTTTCCATGTTGATTGTGGAGGTCTGAAAGCGAGACTCTTCATGCAAGCAGCTGCTCCTGCCGAGGGGCTGCATGTGAAGAGGACACTCACACAATTGTTTTGTGTGAGTTTGCTTTCCAGTCCTCTGAAAAGGTTGGGGGGGGGTGCAGCAACAGGAATGCAACACCTGAGACAGGACTGAGAAGCATGACCTCACCCCGTTGCTACACGCGAGTATCCTACGCACAAGTAAATGCAGGAACATGGCTCTAGAGACCATGCCAACACTGGAATGCCATGCCTCTCTTCTTCTTCCTCCACAGGTCCCTAAAGAAATCTGGAGCACTCTGGTTGGATGCCTACCTCCATAAATGAAGCTGGGTTTCAACAAAGGGGAAGGTGTTAGGCAAAGGGGGGGGGCTGGGGGTGTTCACATATGTATTCTTATTGTCCAATTTCAGTGTGTATCTGTGTGTACACAGCTTGAAGGGAATTTCCTGTATTTTAAAATTGATGCTGGGGTGGGTTCAGGGGACCTATTTAAAATCAGAGAGGGTTTCAGACAGGTCAGTTAATGTCCATAGAATCTGAATGGAAAACGCTGATCTGAACACGTGATGGCTGAGAATTGGCCCAGTTGGTTGGGGGGGGGTATTTTGAGAAGGGAGGGTGAGTGAAGAAGCAAATAGGCAGAGATACTCTCCTGTTCCTCTTCCTGAGACTTACTACTTACTATTATTACTGTCCCAGACTCTCAGGTACTTGATTCATCTACACAGATTTTATTTTTCAAGGCAGTCAAGCTTCTGCAGATGTTTGAATTGCAAAACAATCATGGCTGGCTCTTTTTAACAGACTTGGGTCCCATTTCCCCTTAATGATGCTGAAACAAGAGGAGGGAAGGCAAGATAAGTTAATCATCGTGATAATATTCATTATTTGTGAAGTGCCTCTGAATGCAAAACTCAGATAAAATACAGGCCTTGCATCATAGGCTTACATAGAATCTTAGCATTGGAAGGGACATTTGAGATCATGTCATCTGACTCTTGTTAGCCTCCAGCTGAGACAATAAATGCCAGAAGCATGTTTCTGAAAAACAACAACCACCACCCAGTAACAAAATATTGTCACCAATCTAATGGAGAATTACATTGGGGGATTCTCTGCTCTTGGCTTTTTCAAAAGGAGAACTCTAAAGCCCAGGTCTGTCTCCTTTGCTCAGAGCTGGTCCTTTCCATGTAGGCATGTACATGTATGCAGACCTTTCTCTCCAGTTGCCACACTGTTTGAACAAAATTCCATAAACCGTACTTGTTTTGCCTTGACGTTTCTGCAGGCCACTTCCCATTCTCTGCAATGGGGTGTAGTTCCCATTCGCCCTGGGTCAGCTAGCCTGATCCAACTAGGGACCACGTGTGCAAGGAAGCAGGCTTTCCAATGTGTGCTCCTCACCAGATAGGGGATGGTGTACTTAAATGGCTGCTGCATGCATGATTCACCAGTCAGGTCTGCGCATATGCAGTTCCAGGGCAAATGCAGACTGGGCTTCGGGATGAGAAGCAGGCACCATCTGTTTAGTCTCCCCCCACTTTTTCCAGCCTGGGCAGCTGACTAGCTTTATTCAGAGCTGCATGTGTGCGTGGGCTTTAATTGGGCCACTGCGTTCTGGGCCCACAGGAGCATTCTGCCTCTAGTCTCAGATGTAATATCTGAGGGTCTGTCATGAAACAAGATACTCTCTACAGCCGGTAGCGACTTGCTTTAAAGATCAAGATTTGTTTCTGGATCCATTAACAGTGACAAGATCCCAGGTAACTCATGTACAGTGTTGCTATATAGTTCAACCACCTTAGGTGATTTTCCTTCTTCTTTGCAGCCTTGTCTAGCTCATGACCTCAGTTAAGCTAGCTCAGATATTTAGGAAGCATGCCTCTTGCCATCCATGCAAAAGTCTGTTGGTCATATGTGGAAATACCCAGGTCACTCTTGGGGCAGCAATTAAGTGTGTTGGGACAGTGGAGGAGGCCTAGGTTCACTCAGCAATGAAGTTTGCAGGGTGACTTGAGGCCAGTCATTTTCTCTCGCCCTAATTTGCATCACAGGAATGTGAGGAAGAAAATGGAATAAGCCCACATATACTACCCTGAGCTCCTTGGAGGAATGGCAGGATATAAATAAAATAAATACACCCATGAGAACGTGCTTCCAGGGGTTTCTGGGAGTGCTCTCATGGGCAACCAGTTTATTCAGTGAGCCAGCTCAATGGGCCAGAACCATGTTGAGGCATGTATCTTCAAAGATGGTTTCTGGGACTTTTCCCACAGTTCATGGATCTTATACTTTCTGCCGACAATTCCAGCACTGTAAATAAAGTACACTGTTCATCCACTTTTTCTACTAATGACCACATTTAAATGCCAGTGGGCCATTAGTAGAAAGACACCTTGCTGCCCACACCCAGTGAAATTTTGGGTTAGTCCTTACTAACTAAAAGTTAATGAGATTGCAATTATTTCCGCTTCTAATGCCTATTCAGTGCCTCTTGACTATTTGGCAGGTAATATAAATCTTACTTGGCGCCAAGTATGTGTAGCTACCATACTTTATTCAATAGCATTTCTACTGAGGATCTGGAAACCCCTGGTTCCAGAACTAAAAGGAACATTCCATATTTTATAACCTTGATACATAATATAGGAAGTAAACACCAGAGTGTTAATAGCACAACTACATATTGCCTTAATCTACCTGGACATAATCAAGCCAAACTTGAGTATTAAACAAAAAACACAACTGAGCAGTTTAAGCATGTAATTAAGTATTGAATCATTACATAAGTGCTTAGGTTTGGCTGATTCATGCCCTCTGCCTCTTTCTGGTTCCATGAATGCAGTGCTTTTTTTTTTTATTAACAAAATGATGTGCCAGTATTCATAAATTGATAAAAGTGCCGTGGGTGCCAGCACAAAATGGCTGCCATGGGCAGCAAAGAAAAGAGAGGTGCTGGTGCTCCAAACCAGTCAGTACTGTCACAAAAAAGCCCTGCATGAATGTATTTCAATTTCTCTGCTCCAGCAGGAATAACCACCCAAAAATGTACTGTAGCATCTCCTATGCAGTCTTCCAAGATGAAAGCTCATTTGGTCTGAAGTCTTCTGATTTTCTTGTGGTTCTGTTTGCCCAACCTTTGGTTCCAGAACAAATTCTATCATACCTGTAGCAGCTTTCTACCGTGTTTCGCTCCACCCCAGCACCTTCTAATCTTGTATTCCATCCTGCTCAGATGATTTCTCTTTGCTTAGCCACAGAAATCTGGGTATTCAACCATTTCAACTCAATAGCCTTCTTCTCTTCAGCTGAGGGCAAGTGCGGGCAACATTTTGCCCTCCAGATGTTACTCAGCTATAATGCCCATCAGCCTCAGCAAGCACAGCCAATGGGTAGGGATGATGGGACAACATCTTGAGGGCAAAATGTCCCCCACACCTGGCTTATAGGGAAATGCAGGCTGCAATCCTATACACACACTTATCTGGGACAAAGCCTGAATTCAGTGGGACTTCTGAGTAGACCTGTATAGGATTGTGGGGTTAGTGGATTATTAAACATTTAAGCAGGAGAACCAGTACTGCCAATGACTGTGGGAAATGGCAGTTGCATCCTCTGATAGTGATATGTAGGTGTTATTTAGAATAAAGAACAATGTTGCTGGGACAATCTACACAAGTAGGGGTCAGTATGCAACTTATACAGAGCAATTCCTTTAGTGAAAATGTAGCAAGTGCTAAAAAATATAGGTACAGTAAGGAGCCTAAAATAGACATTTTCTCTCTCTTGACTAAAACAAGCCCCAGTGGCTGTCTTTATTCAAAGCACTCTTAGAATCACAGAGTTCTAGTCCAACCCCCCTGCAATGCAGGAATCTTTCACCCAAGTTTCATGCTCTATTGACTGAGCTTGTTCATGAAAAAAAGCACAGAATTGAGTGATTGAAATAAACATTAGCATTTGGGAGATACTTTGTGTATTGTGTTTCATTGCTTTTGCTGAAAGACAATGTTCCACTGCTCCCCAGACATTAAAGCACTGATTCTTAACTAACGTGCATGTTTGTTAATAGGTAAGTTGTGACAACTGCAAAAACTAGCAGTCCTATGTTCACATTTTTTGTCAGGTTCTCTTATCAAACTAGTCCTGAGTCAATTATTTTCTGAACACTGTGTTCCCTCTTGTCTTAGAGGGGTCCTACAAAACGTTAGCACAAAGTATATTCATCCATACTTGCAAAACATACGTAAAAACTACGTTTACTTGGGACAAGTGCTTAAATGTTCTCTTTTTCCAATGACATATCAGTCCCTGCCTAATCTAACATCAAAATCCCCCACTCAAGGAAAGTTGTTTGTATGAAAAAATAAAATTGGGACAATATTTATTTATTCTGATCACAAGCCAAGGTGGTGCTATGCCGTTCCCAGGCAGTCACCCACCCAGGTGCTGACCAGACTCAGAGCTGCTTAGCCATCTGTATAATGCATGATGTTAGCATGGACTAAAATCCATTCCTGGGTGATATCTGAGCTAGACAAAAGCATATACAATTTCCACATTGAGATTGTATTTCTAACCCAGGATATTCACTGAGATTCGCCAATGCTATTGGACAAATATAGCCCCGGCTTGTTTTAAGCAGTGTAGAAAATCAAAGCTTTCACATGGTTTGGCCATTAAGTGGCAAAATTAAGTGTGCTTTCATGGAAACAACACATGCTAGGGAAAAAAATCCATCTTTTCTCTTTCTCCTCCAGTCAAGTAATAATGTAATGGTATATTGAATATTTTGATGGTTTTTGTTCATGAGGAATAATGATTAAATGAGTGAAGAATGGGATATGTTCTTGCTGCATTTCAGCCATTTTGCTAGGCTATAGCATGTCTTGAGTGATGTCTACTTAGCAGAAAGCAGCGCACGTTCTGGGAATTGTTGCTTCTGTAGCAGTTGGAGGGTTCAAAGGTGAAATGGAAGCAAGCATTCCATTCTAGAACCCTTGGGAAAGGGGAGGAAAGTTGGGCTAAGTAGGAAAAGTAAAGGCATGTGAGAGCAGGGAAGTATTAGATGTAATGTGTGAGATGGGGAGATAGTAAAATTAAATAAGACAAGCCAGTCTTCTTCATTCTTTAAGGGTGTAAACAGTGGTGGAAGAATGCACCAGGGGCAAACAGCAAATACATTCTCAAAAAAAGTCAGTTGCAGCCTCTCTGGTCTAGATTTGGAGATCATCTTATGCAGGAGTGGTCTGCAGATTCACTCCCCTACTTCACAAATTGGTGATAAGCAGTCAGCCGTAGAGCTCTATACGTAATGAATTGTGACGGGTAGGGACCCAAGACCTCCTGATATTGCTGGAATACAATCACCATCAACACTGACCAATAAGCCCATGTGTCTGAAAGCCAGCTCTAAAGATCATGTAATGTATGTGGTACAGTCCTCCCAGGACTTACCCACCTCAAATGAAACTGTACTATTCCATGTTTTCATGCTCACCCATGTCAAACACATTAATGCACATGGAAAGCTAAGCACGCTGAGGATAAACTTTGTTCCATGCAGTGAGGTAGTTATTTCTTCCTTTCAGTCATAACATCTGAGCATATAATAAAACGTAAAATCTAGATTCAGCAAGTGAGTCCTGTCAATGGAAGCCCTAAGGGCTTCCACAATGGGGCTTGCGTCCCAGGGCACACTGCGAAATTGGCTCTAGGTGGGTTGGAAGAACTCTCGGAACAGTGAAGCAGGGGAGGAGAAGCTGCATTGTGCCATCTGGAAAGGCAAAAGGCTTGATAGAACAATCGCCTTAGCATTTACATTGATTGTGTAGCTACTTGGATCTCATGTGGCTATCAGTGATACAAAAGCAGTTGAAAACGGCTAGGCTGCAAACATATCACGTTAAAGATTGGATTAATAGAGCAGAATTTGGGCACTAGATATTAGTAATGAAATATCCACACAATCATGGGTTTTAATGGCTAAGTCGCCAAATGTTTAACCTCAAAAGCAAAAGCTCTATTTTCAGCAGCTTTCCACCCATCCCACTCAATCTTGTACTTTGCAGGATTTTTTTAAAAAAGAAAATGAGTTATTCTAACAAAACCCATAAACCTACAGTGTGGTCTAGTGGTAGTCAAAGAAGGCTTTCTTTACACACAAAAGCTCCAATGTGTATCAGTCCCTAATTCAAATTTTGTTGTTAGGAAATCAATTTACCTATTTTTTAAATGTCTGCTGTTAAGCTCAATAAAATCATAGCTGTTGAATATGTAAATGGTTTGTGTCTTAATTATTGTGTCTTAAAATATCTAATGTAGACATCCAAACACATTGTGATTTCCCCAAACACAACCAGGAGTGTTAGGAAGCACTTACCGTAATTGGTTCTACCTAACTAACCTAAGAAGGGCTTCCCATGTTACTAAAATTGTACCAAGGCTGAGTGTGATTCCTTCGTTACATGGTATGATCCTGCCATATTCAGAAGAAGATAAGCCTTTGCAGCTCCTTAAAAAAAAATTGAACAGATTGATTTTGAGTCAGTTGTGGATTTGATAATATTTTGTTGGATCCAGTATCACTAACTTAAACCCCATTGATCTCAATAGGACTAAAGCATTACTAGCTTAGGCTGTAACCCTGACCTTATATCTCCCAAGTGCCCTGGGAAAAATGGGACATCCTGTTTTTCCATGCAAGATCATGGCAGCCTAACCCCCCCTCAAATAACTGAAAAATGTGTTTTTGGGTATCACATGCAATCACAGCCCTGAAAAAGCATTTTGGGGGGTTCAGAGCATAGTGCAGGTCACGTGACTCACCTGGATGATGTGTGTCTTGGTTTTGGCTCTGGAAAAGTTGGACAATATGTAATCTTGGGCCAGCAGAAGTGGGATTTGATAAGATTGCTGCATCCACAGCTCCAGCAGGGCAGGAGGAGGAAAGAGCAAGGAGAAAATGCAACTCCCCACACTGCAGCAGCTCCTAGGCCTGATTGGGCCCATTGTCATCATGTGATGGTAGCACAGTTATCATCCTGTGTCTGCCCCTAAATGTCCCATTTCAGGAGTTTCCACTGGTGCTGGTAGCTTCTGCCTCCTGTTTGGTAGACAAGAGAACTTTCAGCCAGCAATGGGGAAGTATTAATAGTTCTCTGATGGGCTGCTTCTTGCAAGACGATGTAGGGACAAAGTGCTTAAAGACACCGTTGAATTGGGGCCCTTTGTGAAGTGTTCAAATACTAAAGGCAACAACATACTGCAAACTTCAGAAGTGGCAACATTTGCAAATGGAGTAAAGCCATCTTCCAGACCTGCAGCAAAGTCAGAAAATCAAAGAAGGATTTTCCTGTTGAACCAGAAGACATGCTGTGTCTCTGATGGGGAACTGTATTGCAACTCTCCTAAACAGAAAATCTGTGACTTTGAAATCGCACTTTTAAAAAAGGACCCAGTGACCTCATTGTGGTGTAATCACAGTGGCAGGACCATTGAATTGGCTGGGACACCAAGCACTAAGCTTCCCATGCCTTGTGCCTCTCAGTAAGTGACAGTGAAGCTCAGCATTGGGAAACCCGGTGTCCCGATCTCCCTGCCACCATCCCTGTCGTCAGCCGCTGGTGAAGGGTGTGCGTACAAGTGCTTATATTCTCTGAAATAGCAAACAAAAATGCATTGTATGAGTGGAATCTGCTTGTTAGGCTGTATGTGCAAAATGTGCTTATTAGGAGAAATTTGCACTAAAATGCTGACAAATTTTCATGAGGGAATTTTTTAAAAATGCCGATTGCTAAGGAAAGGGGAGTAACTGGAAAAATGAGAAACCAAGTGGACAGATTTTGTCCATCCTTGCCTGGGAGTAAGTCCCATTGAATTCAATAGACTAGACATGGTTGGGATTGCATTGTATGCCTGGATCTATCCAATGAGACATATTTCTCTTGCCGATGGAATGAAGAAGGATAAGAAGTTCGGTTAAATCCTAACTGACATTTCACTTGAAGAAAAATTCTAAGGTTAACTCTCTAATACGATTAAGTTAGAAAGCTTATCTCATTGTAACAAGGGGACAGAGGAAGGTTGTTCCTGGACTACATTATTACTGCTCTTTCATAGACAATGTTACAGGTTATGTGTAGGATATATTATCCCAAGTCTGCATAAACACAATACATTTAAAACACATGGCTTCCCCCAAAGAACCCTGGGAGATGTAGTTTACCCACCACAGAGCTACATTCCCAGCACTCTTAACAAACTACAGTTCAGATTCATTGGGGGAAGTAATCTTCTTTAAAAGTGCTTTAGAGGCAAGATGTGTACCCAGCCTTAGGCATATACACTTTGAAAAGATTGTATCTGCCATCCTATTGTTAGCACAAAAGTAGGGTTTCTCTTTAAAAATCCCTCGTAGTTTGTAAGATCCTACGTGAGTTATTGAGGAGTCAAGACATTTCAGCTAGGGTAGTATATTGCAGGAAAGGTGATCTGTGGCAACCCAGAGGTTGTTAGACTACAAGTCCCATCATGCCTGATCATTGGTCATGCTGGCAGGGAGTGATGGGTGTTAGAGTCCAACCACACAGGTTCAGGTCCAGGGCTACAGGTTCCCCTCTCTTTTAAATTGAACTCTCTTCTGAGCAAAGCTGCCCAAAATGGACTCTAAGAAGACTACAATCCCATGCACACTTGCTAGGAAGTAAAGACCTACTGATTTAAGTAGAAGTTCCAAGTAAAAATGATCAGGCTGTCAACCTCCAGGAAATGGGCAAAACCTTTTTTAGTTCAAAACACTTTTATTAATTTAATTTCAATTCCAGTTTCAGACAACTGATAGTTTGATTCGCATATGGCTGCAACCCAATACACACTTATCTAGAAGTAAACCCAGTGGGGCTTACTTCGGAGTAGGCATGCATGGGATGGTGCAGCTGCTAAATGCGTTTGAATTAGGGTGAACAGTGGTTTGAATGATGATTGGAATTGTCATTGTGGCTTTATTGGTTTTATTGCATTTATTTTACTAATGTAACCCACCTTGAGCTTTCATGTGAGAAAAAGGCAGAAGAAAATCGGAAAAGGCAAAGAAATTTTCCAAACCTGAATCCCATGGCTTCTTGGGAACCAGCTGCAACCCGGTGGGTGCAGCTATTGGCTGGCTTTGGTGGGGTGACTGCACATTTACATAAGTCCCAGTTCACAGGGGTTGACTTTAACCCTCCTGCCGTTTGGAGAAACAGTTATGTGACAGCACAAAGTCCAGCTGCCTTGACAGCTGGGGTGACCGCTCCATTTCAGTGGTTATTATCTGCTCTTTATCAGCCAGATAAATAACCCAATAGGCCTTGTTTAAACACCTAACAACTGAAATCATGCCCAGGCACGGTCAAGGAAAATTGATCTCCTGCTCCAACAGATAATGATGGTACAAGGGACAGTGCCATTGGAACCACCACCAGCAGATCCTTGAACATCTCAAGCGTTGGCCTGGTTTTGTATCTTCCCAGCCTCCAAGCTCACACATGTTTTGAATTATTTACTTCCTTCTAAAGCTGTTTTTAGATAGCACCTTTCAGCCCTTAAAAGGGTCTGAGGTGGCTTCCACTTACAAACAAAGCAAGCAATTTAGAGAATATTTAAAAATCCAAGAGCATGTAAACAGCACATTGAAAACCATCAGAAGCACAGCAGGGAGAAAATAGGCACAAAACACATGGCAACATAGAATGGTTTTCACAGAACATCTAAAAGCTGTAAGAAAAGGAATCTCCCTAGAGTTGGAGTTCCACAACCTGGGTGCCAGAACTGAAAAAGCCCCATCATATGTCCCCGCAACTGCACCACTGAACATGGCAGAACATGGAGCTTATTTCTTCTCCTATCTTCCATCCACACAGAAACTTGCTTCCTCTTTCCCTTACCGTTGTAATTAACATTGAGCTGTCCCATCTATCAGAGTTCCCCAGCTTGGAGGACATAAGGTACCCTGCTGTTGACCCCAGGGGCAGCACTCACGTTCTATGGCACCACTAGAGACAATGCAGTATTTGCCAGGCTGACCTCACGAGGAACAAAACTAGAATGCTGTTTGCAGGTAGGAGAAAGGAGGAGGGTTACAGTGAAGTACTAAGGCACTAGGACGAGAGACGCTGCTGCTGGGCCATGCCCTAGGTCTAGTGTTAAAGCCAAAGGTGCCGTCTCTGAGTCAATAGCTGGTCATCCTCCCTGTGCACTGTGAAGAGACACAAGAGGTAGATTGGCTTACAAGGCACATTTCAATTACTTCCTGTGCTGCACAGCTGCATCCATATTACTTTCCCCTTGCACAATAGTAATAAACTGACTAACGATTTGCCCTTCCAACTCTACAATTCTGAATCTATTATTCCCCTTTCATAGCACTCAATATCAGCTGCCTGAGGTGGCTACCTCATTCTGCCCAGTGGCAGGGCCGGCCCTGGAAAAGGAAGTTCATTTACTTCCATTCTTTTCCTATGAGAGAATGAACAATGGATCTCATTTAATTGTTCTTTGTCTTTGTTTTCAAGCAGTTCGTTATTTATTATGCCGTTTCCCTCAAGAGGTTGCATTTCCCTCAAGAGCTGCCACAGCTGCCAAAGGTGTGGATTGCATTGCTTTTGGGCCTCTTGTGGGGAGTGGGTCAAAGTGCTCGGGTGTTATGTTCAAGGAAAAGATAAATCATTCAAAAGGGCCAATCACCTTTTGTTCTGGACTGAAAACTGGGTTTTGCTCAGCTTTGGAATAAAATGCCACACTTTGTGCCATCTCCATTCATAAATGAATGTTCTTTTCTGCAAACAGAATCTTAGTTGAGGGCCAAGACAAGGCATACATAAAAAAAGACTCACAGGTTTTGAACACTCATTGTTCCTTCATGAATGTACCTGTGTCAATTTGCTCTGATACGCTACAGGCACACGTATATCCAAAAGAGAACTAAAACACACATTCAAGGTTTGGTCTTTTTTAACATGTACACCTGTCTTGGCCTTCAGTTCACCCTAAATAGCAGCACCCATGCCTCTGTATCAAAGATGGCCATTGGGGAGTCTACGGGGAAACAATTTTGGTTTCTCTCAGTTCCTCATTTCCCCCAAGTTTAAGTTCAGTTCTTCACATTGCTGCATCAGTTTGCTGAATTTTTCAACAAAAACATCAACAAATAAATTGTGAAACTTCATCAGTGACTGCCTACTCTACACTTTTTTTTGCCAGCCCTTCCCCCTAATAAAATCCATCTGTGTATGCTTTTCTCACTAATGTATGTATTTCATGCACAATTTCTCCTAAACGACACATTTTTGTACACAATGTTGGAAAACAGCTTTGCAAATTTTGGAGAAGTGTGAATTTCAAAGGATAACTCTGTTTCAGTTCCCATATTGTTTCAGGAAGTAAAAATTACATACATTTTCATTAAAATGCAACCTAAACTGAATTTCTCCTCGACCAGTTTTTGCCAGCTTGGAGCCTCCCAGATGTTGTGGACTCCAACCCATCCGTCCCAGTCAGTAGCAAAGGCTGGAGAAGTCTGCTCTAGACTGAGCTAGGAAATGCTACACTTACATATTTTTCCAAATGCAGAAACAATCCTGGAGCTGGACTTAATTTTTTAGCAGTAGCTACTGCTCAACCAAACACTTCAGAGTTCTCTTTCCTTCCTCAGACCCCTCCCACCCGTCACCATATGTTAAACTTCAAGCTTTACTTCCCTGTTACTTCCTTGTAATGCAAATCTCTGCTCTGCGTCTCCAGGGGCAACCTGACCTATTTTTACAAAGCTTGCCTTCTTTCAAATCTATTCAAGTCTTCCACCTCACTGAGACAGGGAGGCCCGGGTCGCACCAGGCAGTTCTGGAAGATAAGTGTCAGTAATTACATCCAGACCTGAAATCCCACTTAGAACTGACATTAAGTACGCATGTGTGAATACACACAGAGACACAAATATATATTATGTTCACACAATACAAAGCAAATCTCTTCAGATACAATATTATCACACATAGGTCAAAAACAAATCAACAGCATCTCTTCTCAGCCTGCACGAATAAGCACAGGTGAATTTCATCCTGTGGCTGTGACCTACTGTGGCTCCCCTGCAACCACAGCCAAAGGTGAAGAAGCCCAACATTGGCATAACAGAGATGACACTGGGGGGGGGGGGGGAGAGACCCTCCCAAACTGAATCTACAGGTATGAAATAGGAATGGCAAGAAAAGCATTTATAAATTTAACCCTGATACTACTTCATCTTCTGTGTCCAGTTACTTAAACTTTATTTGCAATTTGAGAACTATTTTATTTCGTGGCAAAAAAAGAATGTGTGTTTGTATGGATTGTGGGATTTTGATTTTTTTTTAAAATCCGTATTATTGAGCTTAAAAGTCAGCAACATCATCTAACCTCCCCTCAGACAAATCAGAATGAATGCTTATTAAATAGCCAGCATTGTCTAACCTCCCCACAAACTTTGTGCAAATAAATTTGGATGGATACTCCTATTCTTTTATCTGCTCTGGTTTGCCAGAAGCGGCTTAGTCATGCTGGCCACATGATCCGGAAAAACTGTCTGCGGACAAACGCCAGCTCCCTTAGCCTGTAAAACCAAGATGAGTGCCGCAACCCCAGAGTCATCCGTCAGTGGACTTAACAGTCAGGGGTCCCTTTACCTTTTTACTTGCATATTAAGTTTCTTTGGGTGAAAGGGTGAGATAATATATTTAGTAAAATAAATAAATAATGTTGGGTTACATTAGGGCTTAGTCCCCAGAAAAGTAGGCTATAGGATTGCTGACTGAGAGGCCATTTTGTTGTCCATGAATGTGTCTAATTTTTTCAAATGCAACACAAATCACATCCCATGAGTTCCATTGCCTAAATGTAAATGCTATCTGTTTCAGATAATTCTGTTAGAATAGTAGATTTCCCAAATAAACAGAAAATAGTAGGATGCCCAATCCAGAGAGACAAATCCATGGGATTTAGGAATGACTCACCTAGGATTGCCAACAACAAGGCGTGTTCTCCCTCATGGAGAGCACGTGTTGCGGTGGGGTCTGCTGAGCCACCCCTCTGTTGCCAGGCAGGGTCTCTAAAGATGGCCTGGGGCAGTGATTGGTTCACTGGGTTGCTGGGGTAAAAGTTAAGTTGCAATTTTGGTGGGAGGGGTAAGATGTTTAAATACTCTGCATGCAGCCTGGAGCTTTCTCTTTGCTGTGTGCAACGGATCACCCGCCCACCCGCCCTAAAGTAAGGGGTTGTTGCTTTGACCTTGCTATGCCTGTCATGGGGTCGTCTGCTTTGGAGTGGGGGCCTGGTAGGAATTTTGTCCATCTGGCTGATTGGCTGGGCCATTTGGTTTTTGCCTACTGCGTAGCAAATAGTCACAACTTGTAAGGTTGCGGTTAGGCATTGGTTATAAATTGGTGGAGGAGGGGTTAGGATAGGCTGGGCCTGCCCCTCCATGGAGGGGTTAGGATAGGCTGGGCCTGCCCCTCCATGGTTGCTGCGGAAAGGGAATTCCGTTAAAGGAATCCTGGGGCTTGCCATCTTTTCGTCCAATCCCTGGAATGGGACTAGGGCCGGCAAGCCTTCGGGGAGCAGGCGGGTGAGAGTTGAGGGTCTGTGTCTCAGCTCCAATTCTTCCCCGACTTGCTTTCCCCCGCACTGTCTTTCAGTGGTGCCCGGAGGTCAGTTCTGTCCCCAGGCAGGGGGACAGATAGTCTTAACCAATGCCTAAACAACCACTCACGGTTTTGTATTTAAATAAAGTTGTGGCCAAAATTATGCCAAAAACCTTAAACAAAAATTAAGTGTGCGTTGTGAGTTATTTGGGGGGTGGCTTGGGGACCTCAACATGCAACAATAATAAAAAGGAACAAACCCAGCAACCTTTTACCTTGAACTCCAGATAGTTTGACATAAAACAGCAGGTGAAGTTTTCACAATCTGGGAGATAAGCATTTGCACCTGCTAATATATGTTCAGCAAGAGGATCCTGGGACTGTAAAAAGAAGGAGATTGTAATCTCAAACGCCCTCTGAATCCAGGCCTCAGCATCCCTCACAATATAATATTTAGCTGCAACTTAATCAGCAGAAATTTGCTTTTATTTATTTCAGTTTCATAAATCAATCACTGTAGCATATTTAAATATCACCCAAAAACAGGATGCAGAGAAAGCCATATTTTAAACTAGTAAAACCTCCTTCACATCCAGAATTGCTATTTTTGTTTCCTTTGGGAAATAAATTACTGCCTTGAGACTGAAAATGGCTGCCTTTGTGTTTCACCCATTTTGTTCAGCTGCTTGATTTCACAAGAAAGGGGATCAACTACTCCCTGGTTGCAAGCCAGATCACCAGAGGAGGCAAAAAGCCGAGGCAGGTGAGATCAGTTCTTCAAGGCTCAGGTACTAATTAGCAGGAACATAGGAAGCTGCCTGCAGTCTATAGAGTCAGACTATTGATTGACCCAATTGAGTATTATCTATATTGACTAGCAGTGACTCTCCCGGGTTTCACCACAATTATCAAGTAAATCAGGCAATAAAAACAAGCAGTAGACGGTTTTATGAAGCTGGCAGCCTACAAGGGTCATTCAAAGGTAAATGTTCTAAGATGAAGTCTGCATCTTGCTAATTTCAAAATAAAGGAGTGACTATTCTCATAATATAGCCAGCCATATACACAGTCAGAGACCATCTGACCCAGGAGTCTCATTCTGAGGGCAAGTCACTCCTTCTTCTTCTGAACTCCTTTTGTAGCTGGAGGTACCAGGCCTTAGGGGGCCTTACCAGGTCCCTTAAGGGGACACATGTGGCGCTGTGGGTTAAACCACAGAGCCTAGGACTTGCCGATCAGAAGGTCGGCGGTTCAAATCCCCGCGACAGGATGAGCTCCCGTTGCTTGGGCCCAGCTCCTGCACACATAGCAGTTCGAAAGCACATCAAAGTGCAAGTAGATACCGCTCCGGTGGGAAGGTAAACGGTGTTTCCATGCACTGCTCTGGTTCTCCAGAAGCAGCTTAGTCATGCTGGCCACATAACCCGGAAGCTGTACGCCGGCTCCCTCGGCCAATAAAGCGCCGCAACCCCAGAGTCAGCCACGACTGGACCTAATGGTCAGGGGTACCTTTACCTTACCAGGCCTTAAACCTGGGGCTTCCAACATGCAAATCAGGTGCAGTTCCACCACAGCCACCCAAAACTAAATGTACATATCAGCTGCTGGAATCACTTTTCTAAGTCTCCACTTCAGCGTGTGTAAGGCTGTCTCTTCCTTTCTAGGGGAAATAACCTTAATAGGCTGGGGATGTTGAACTAAGGTTGCTCCTCATACACCAATTTTTAGCATCTGTGTGAAAGAAAGACATTTAACAGGTGGGGGAGAAGCAGCAATGTGACTTCACTTACTGAATTTCTGCCTGTTGTCATTGCTTTCTAAACTGCCCCCGTTTCTCTCTAAACTGCTTCCTGAGGCAAGGGCAGGCTAAAAATGTTTTTAAAAATAAGTATGAAAATTTCTACCAGGAGGGAAAGGTTAGTTACCTCAGGTTGCATGCACTTGTTTTGCTGCATTAAAAAACAACAACAAATAAATCATTTTCATTGAACATTGTCAGCAGAAATAGAAACTTAGTGACAAACACACAAACCTTGGCTTATAGAGTCCACGTTTTAAGCACAGTACATTGATGACAAAGATGAAGATGCGATATTGAAAAAGAAGAAAAACCACCTGCCATTACCTTTCTTCTTATCAAGAGGCTCAGTGCTGAGCAGGCTAGGTGGCATAAAATGTGTTTATAACATGCAATAACAATTCAAATCTTAATGGTAAATCTTGATAAGAATGTTCTTTATGACAGGCAAAGAAGATTAGTCTGTGAGAGCGGGGAAAACAAAGCAGTTGTTTTTGCCTGTTTTGCTTGCTAGACATTGAGTAAAGTAAATAAACTCTTTTATGGAGATAGAACCCTGCTTCTCAAACTCCTGGCACACTTTGGTTCTCAAATACAGTGGTACCTTGGATTAATTATTTAATTCGTTCCGGAGGTCTGTACTTAACCTGAAACTGTTCTTAACCTGAAGCACCACTTTAGCTAATGGGGCCTCCTGCTGCTGTCGCGCCATCGCAGCACGATTTCTGTTCTCATCCTGAAGCAAAGTTCTTAACCTGAAGCACTATTTCTGGGTTAGTGGAGTGTGTAACATGAAGCATATTTAACCAGAAGCGTATGTAACCCGAGGTACCACTGGACAGTTGGAGGCATGTTTCACTCTTACATTGCAGGAGGTTTGGCTTTTTTAAAGCACCAAACTAGTTCTGAGGACAGCAGCAGTTTCAATGTGCTTTAAACAATGTGTTGAATCAATGGTGAATACCCCACAAGCAAATCAGAATGGATGTTCATTGTTGTATAACCACCTCACAAATCACTTAGAACAAATGCTTAGTAAAGACTGGGCGTAGTCTAACCTGCATGTAAGCTTTATGCAATCAAACTACGTCAGGGGTCAGCAAGGTTTACCGGCCATGGGCCGGATCACTCCCATGGCGATCGTCCATGGGCCGGACTGGGGCAGTGTGGCACCAGAAATTGCTTCTGCGCATGCCCAGTTTAGCGCAGCACTTGGGGGACTCGCTGAGCGGGCAGCTTGGTTCAAGGGTGGCTCGTGGGCTGATAAAATGGTCTTTGTAGGCCGCATCTGGCCCATGTTGCTGACCCCTGAACTACGTCATCTAGGGGAGCTTGTTATCATTACCGAGTGAGGGTCACCAAACATTAATGGTCCCTGCTCTTGTGTCTTTAACAGCATCCTTTCATGCAGAAACTTCAACTGCCAAAGTTGAATTTTCATGCTTAAAACTCTAGATGGCTTAAACTTCTCAAATTTGGTAAATGAAAATGGTTTCAATTGTTACAAGCATTGATCATGTGTTTGGAATGAATGCTCAGGTTCACTCTCTTCAGCATATGGTGGGAAGTATACAGGGGTGTCCAATCTTTTTTCAAAGAGGGCCAGGTTTGAAGACGTGAACATGCGTGAGAGCCGACCATAGTTGTTGACCTTTTTTTTTAGGATTGAAGTTGTTTAGCTCCCCCCGTCCCAGGATTTTACCCCAAAGTTGTTGATTAGGCCCCTGGGCCTGACTTTGGACATGCCTGGTATATAATGAAAGTGCCCTTCTGTGGGAAGAAAATCCCACAGTTCCAGAGTTTGGGCCACCCTACCCCACAAAAAAGGGACGTGGGTGGCGCTGTGGGTAAAACCTCAGTGCCTAGGACTTGCCGATCGCATGGTTGGCGGTTCGAATCCCCGCGGCGGGGTGAGCTCCCGTCATTCGGTCCCAGCTCCTGCCCACCTAGCAGTTCGAAAGCACCCCCAAGTGCAAGTAGATAAATAGGTACCGCTGTATAGTGGGAAGGTAATGGCGTTTCTGTGCACTGTGCTGGTGCTGGCTCGCCAGAGCAGCTTTGTCACGCTGGCCACGTGACCCGGAAGTGTCTTTGGACAGCGCTGGTTCCCGGCCTCTTAAGCGAGATGAGCACGCAACCCCAGAGTCAGACACGACTGGCCCGTATGGGCAGGGGTACCTTTACCTTTACCCCACAAAAAAGTCTAAGGATAGTGGAGCTACCAAGAGCCCTCTGCTCTGATATTAGAGGCTGTAGGGGACAGGAACCATGCCTTCTTTTGCATGAGACCATTTTAGCTCCCACACTAGCCCCCAGTGCCTTGCCTTGAGCTAAGGCTGTCTGCAAAACCGCCCTGCCCCCTAATATCACTGCAGCATCAGGAACTGGAGCAGATGAGGATGCCTGCTGAATACTTTTGCAAGGAAAAAAAATTGGTTTGGGGAAAGAGTGGAGCAATTCATCTGAGCATAATACCTGTGTTTGGCTTCCTGCTTGAGAAAGATGTGCCAATGGGCCTTTACCCTTTAATCTGGATCCAGTCCACATATTTTGGGCTTGCATTATCTTTCAAACATGCTCATGGAGCTGTCCACACTTGTAAATAATCACCCAATCTTTTGGCTTCGAGGCTTTCCTCTGAGGTATCTTCTCGAACTGAGCACTGTGTTGCAAACGTTATTCCCGTTTCTGAATTTTCCAGAACCCCAGTTGGCATATTTCTGATCTCCACTCCTAGCCAGGCTGCACCTCAGATTCTTGTAGCATAAAAACCAATTTCTGCTTAGCATTATTAAGTGCAAGAACTGCCTAGTGCCAACTTTGGAGCCCTCTGGGGTGTCACTGTATGGCCTGGGCAGCTGGGGGGAGTTATGCTGGAGGCACTAAGCTATATAAGAACATTAAAAAGCTCTCCTGGATAAGACCAAAAGCCAGCATCCTGTTCTCACAGTGGCCATCTGGATGCCTATGGGAAATTTGGAAGCAGAACCTGAGTGTGTGCAATCCTCTGTTGTCATCCATTACTTAAGGATGAGACCTAATGTATTTAGGAAACAATACAGTGGTACCTCAGGTTACATACGCTTCAGGTTACAGGCTCCGCTAACCCAGAAATAGTACCTCGGGTTAAGAACTTGGCTTCAGGTTGAGAACAGAAATTGCACTGCGGCAGCGCGATGCCCATTAGCTAAAGTGGTACCTCGGGTTAAGAACAGTTTCAGATTAAGAACGGACCTCCAGAACGAATTAAGTTCTTAACCCAAGGTACCACTGTAATTGTTTGCCTTTGTGTTGGCTAAAACTCCCCCTGCTGGCTGACTAAGGGCACTGCAAAAATAGCATTGGATGCACAGAGGTCCTCTTCCATTTGATCACTGCAACTGTGTTAAAAAGTGTTCGACATTTTCCAAATATGAAGCTGTTTTCTGGACCTCCTGTTTTAACTTGAATTGTTTTATCCTATATCCAAAGAGATTATCTTTGTTTTCGAGAGAGAGAGAGAGAGAGAGAAGACCATATCAAGAAGATAAAATATCCTCATGCTCTGTAAAACTAATTAGGTTTCTTTGAAGTTACCTTGAAAGGGCTTTGTTCTGGCAAGGTGATAATAACATTCTGGAAATGCCTCCTTAGAAGCCAGCAAATAAAAGGAAGGCAGCTGGAGAAAAGACTCAAACCTTGCAAGGCCTTTGGGGGGCTTTGGGGGACATTTGGACGATAGGACACCAAGCAGTGGTAAGTCCAGGGGCTTCATTGAGGTGCCCCCCCAGAAGCCTGACTAACTATAGGGTGAGAGCACCCACATTTGTTATGTGCAGAAATTATGCCTCCTTTCCATGGACGCAATAGTGTGTGCTAATAATCTAAATATTTATGCTTGGAGGGGAAATTGGGGTGGGATCTGCTGGCTTCATCTCTGACCTCTGTGCATTGATCCTTACTTCAAGGGACTAAACACTCTCAACCAACCATTTGTACTCTCAATTTTTGCAGGGTACAGTTTGGTTGGGACTTCTGCAAAGAAAGCTGCACATGTGTACATTTCAGCTCACATAGGCTCCTAAGTGTGGGCAGTCTGTGCGCTGCAAAAACGGAAGATACAGACGTCAATGCATGTTGAGGTGCCCCTGGGTCTGCTTCTGTGCAGAAGTTATGATCACTGTGTGCCACAAAATTGTATACACACTGGTGTACACCTCTCCACACATGGGCCAGCTGGACAGGGGCAGAGGTGGAAATAATTGGGTGGATCTGCTCTGTGTGTTGGGGAAAGCTGTACCTTTTGAATTTCTGCCTGTGCGGTTCTTTAAAGGCTGCATTTTGTTGTATCCTCCCTTCCCCACCAGCCTGATCTGTATTTTGTCAGCATTGCATATAATACCAATCCAGCCCAGATTACTCAGTTCATGGTCCTTTTATTTGTTCTTTTGGTATAGATTATATTGCTTCTTGGTTGAGGACATTCATTTGTATTTTTCTGCCCCTGATCTTTCACCTTCTGCCTCTCACAGCCTTCCTGCATGTCTGCTGTTTGTTTCCTTTGGATAAGGTCACCAAAAGTAAAGTGGCCAGAGCGAGGACGACTTTAATAGTTGTGCAGAAGCGGGAATAGTAGCAGGTGTAGCTTGCCATGCTGAAATGCCTTCTGCTGCACAAGTGGGGAGGGTGCAAGAGCCCTGTCCTCTTTGTTACATTTAATACGCATGGCTTCTCCCCAAAGGAATCCTGGGAACTGTAGTTTGTTAAAGGATGCTGGGAATTGCAGCTAAGCTATGTGCTTTAAAAGTGTGGGGTGGATGTGACATCACTTGGACACCTCATTATCTGTGCACTATCTCAGTCTTTATTTAGCTAAAGTTTCTCATTCTGCCTTCTGTTCCTGCTTTCTCTGTATCCTGGTATTTCTCCTGCTGGAATTGTGGGTGCGCTTTAAAAATATATATTATTCCCTTTCTTTTCTTAGCTCATGCATAGCTTCTGTGTGTGCGATCTGTATCCCGCCTGTATGGAAGGTATAACATTCCTTGGGTGCTGCTTATTAAATTGCAAGTTTCAAGACAAGGCCATTAAAAATATAAAATAAAATAAAATGCAGTACCCTAATTTCCATATGTGCCTAATTAATTATTCCTAATAGTGCTGCTAACTTTTCAAACTGCTCCTGTGCTTTCAACAGTGCTTTGATCTGCACACACTGGCGGGTGAATAATGCTTCTCTGTGCTGTGTTCAGCTGCTGATTTCTGGAGCTGACATTCCTCTATAAAGGCACAAGAGCAGGAGGCCTAACTGGTTTTTGTTGTTGTTGTTGGGTCACTTGGCAACCTTAATTCCCACTAATAAATCAGGCTTCGAGGAGAATAAATAGGTTGACTGACTGTTCTTTGGAAAACCCGTCTGCGATGAACATTATATAAAGATTATCATATCTCTCAAGCAAATAGGAACACTTTCTGATAGTGGCTAATGGACACATAGCCCTCCTGTTGCCTTTGCCTTTCGCTTCCTCAGCTCACCTGCTAATCTCTTCTTTTTCAACTGAAAACAGGTGATGACAGGGAACCTCACTGATAAAGGGCTGGATATTTGGGCAACTTCGTAAGGGTGATGCAATGAAATCTATTCCAACAAAATCAGATGGCCTTGCACTTCAAAGAGTGATGTGTGCGGATCTCTGAATCCACTCTCCTTAACGCAATCTGACCTAGCAAATTACACAGGAGAGAACAGATAAGAAAACTGTTACAGGGAATGAAACCAGGACCACAAATGGATATGGAAAGGTTACAGGGAGAGAAAAGCAGGGGCACAAGCAGTTCAGGCAGGCTGCGTACACCACCATACTTTTAAAGCAGCAGGCAGGGATCTCACCATATTTCCTTTCTCTAATCGGATCCCTTCTTCCTCTCTGGAGGGTGGAGCTGGGAGGCAGAAGGAGAGTCAGGCTGCTCATCTTTTCTCTGATCCCCTGCTGAGGATAAGGCATATCACTTGCCAGCTGCAACAAACTTTTTCCCAGAGTGCTCTTAGGCAGAAAGCCTACTGATTGCAGAGATCAGTTTCTGTCCTTAGACTGTGTGAGCGCATTACTGGCTTAAAACTATTTTTTGCAGTTCAGACTGAAGCTAGTTTGGGACAGAAATGCATCGAAATGAAATATTTCATAAGAAACAGTAGGGTAAACATGGCTCATGTTTTTTGTACACAGCAATGAGAGCACACTGGAGGGCATATACCTGCATGTGGATCTTTCGATGACATATATTGATTTTTACTTACTTATTTCCATGTATGCATAATGTTTAAGTTTTAAATCATCTACATAAACACCAATTTTGTCTGAAAGGGGGTTGCTGATAATTTATTCACAGCACTGTAGCAATTATTAATCCGTGTATGTGTTCAATCCTCAGCACTCTGTGGCGGCTTTTCCAACCCAAGTGATGCTCCCTGGACTTGTGCCAATTGTGGTCATATCCCTATTCAGCACTCATGCCAATCTGGCCCATGCAGGTAACCTATACTGTGCACTTTCAGCTCCAATCGGTTATAGTTTTCAGTTTACTGTAAAGCCGTCAGAAGCAAAATTACAAAACTGGCAAATAAAATCCTTTCCATTTTTTAAGACCAGTCCTAAAAAGCAGAAATCAGGAATGGGCACCAGTCAAACGCTCCCAGAGCTCAGATGTAAACACAAGGTCAAATGCAGATGGTTAAAATCCATTGGGATTGAGAGGCTCAAGTAATTGTTCAAAGCTCAGTGGAATAATAAAGTTATTTTCAGTAGTCATCTGAAAATGGTGAGAGAAGAAGCAGTCTGCAAACTCACCAGTCGCACTTCAGTTTGGGATGGGATACAAAGCAGAGTCTCATGAGATGATCTCCTAAGCAGGGCAGAGACATAAGGAAGAAAGCAGCTCTTCAGGTATCCTGACCCCTGGCCATTAAGGACTTAAAATGTAATCATAAGCACCTTGATTTGGGCCTAGAAACAAATAGGTTTGTACTCAGCCATGGAAACCAAGGTGGACCCTTGTATTTCTTTTCATTCTGGGGCTACTATTTTGCCTCACTCAGAAAACGACAGCAAACTTGAAAGGCCATTGGTGAGAGAGGCCCTGGCACGGGCAAAGCAGCTGGTCTCCTTGGCGTATCATCGCTCTAGAAGCAGGTATGAATTTCCAGGTGACGCAGGTGGCAGAGAGCATCTTTCTTTCCCTACTTGTCATGCTCTCTGCTCCTGCCCCCCCCCCAGCTGTGCCTACACCCCAGGCCTTGTGGGGGTTTCTGGTCTTCTTTGTTCAGCCATGCCTCATTCTGTGAAATCCTAGAGGGAAAGCAGTGCTGACCAAGGGATCCCTCAGTGCCAGCGACCTGCTGAGCTTGTTCAAGCACCCCGAGGCAGAGACCAACGCGGCGGTTCATGCGGCTGAGCTGATGGACACAACAGTGGAGCTCATTCGGCAGCTTGTGTACACGCGGGAGAAGCGTTATGCCAACATGTCAGGTGTGTCTTGCAACCACCACCCAGGCCGCGAAGTACCAGTCTTCACCTCCTGACCTTCTTGAGAATCTTCTTTCTCCCTTTTCTTCTGCAAGGAGTCTTAAGCGGCCATGATCTCTCCACCTTGGCAGAAGTAACTGGCTGTGCTGCTCAACTGCGGCCCATCCAGTGCTCAGACAACTGTTTGACTGAAAAGTACAGATCCATAGATGGGACGTGCAACAACAGGTAATTCTGCTGGCCCAGCCCTTAGGCCTGCAACCTGCAAAAGCACTGGCCATATTATTAAATGCAAAATTGCACTTTTCAAAATACCCTTTGACCCGCTACTAATTTCAAGTAACTCCTGAAGACCTTTTAAAGCCAGGAGGCCTCTTCAGTTGCTTCATTTTTTTCAGGACAAGCCTGTCTTTTTTATGACCCTTTTGTCTTGTTTTTATGACATTTTATGTTTTATTGTACTTGTAAATGTTGCTGTATTTTGTTGCTGATGATTTATATGACAGGACAGTCTATATATTTTTTTTAATAAATAACATAAACTGTGAAGAAAGTCAGCTATATTTAGCTGTGCCTTTTTGCAACAGGTCTTGCAGGTAGTAGGGAAAATCAGAGATGATTTTACACTCCCCACTTTCTGCTGATAGTAGGATGTTCCCCCAGGGCATTTTTACAGAGTCGCCTTTTCTTTTGAAAACAGAATACTGGGGATTCCTGATTTTTATTTTTGTAATTCTTGTTTGTATGCAAATACAGAGTGATTCCAGAAAACTTTTTTTCATTCTGACTTGCTTGCATGACGTTTGCTGGGAAGTTAAACAACCCTGTGCGAATACTGCTGTAAGACATGGGATACAGCAGTTGAACACAAAATCCACAGAAGACCTCCAAAGGAATCATTTTGTTTTTGATCCATAGGCCCCACATCTAGCATACACAGGGCAAACTGAGCAACTGGTAGCCAGGCTGGAATCAGCTAAATACTGCCATATTCTATAAAACAATCAAGAAAGGTAGAGGAAGAAGAATGGGGAAAGGCAGAGAAAACAATTATATTGCCAGCAGAACCCTTAACATATCTATTTTTGTTTCATAACAATTTAAAACACCAACTGTGGGGAATTGTCCCTTTGCCGAATGGAAGCAAACGATATCTGTATATTTTACCATCTTTATTTAACTACCCAACCTCAGCCCAGCCCTTCCTTTTAAAGTTGTCCTTTAACAATTTCAACCCTCCATAAAATTTCATCTTTATTTTGAACATGGCTAGTAATCTTTTATATATATTTAGTCACATACTCGTGAGGAATCATACCTCCATAAACATCATAACATAACATAAACATCAATCATACCTCCATAAAACTAAATAGCAGTATATTGATTATTTCAATATATATTATATACAGTGCTAAACCAATACTGAATGTTGTTGTTTTAATAATAAAGTTTTAAAACCACACAAAAATTATCTGCTCACAAACCTCTGCCCAACACACAGTACAGACCACCCCCATGGGTATCCTAGGCTATGAATCAATACACCACAGAAAGCTGCCTGTTTGCTGTTATTTAGGAAATCCTCTGTATCAAATAAAGCATCCCCCGTGCTTCTTTAGTTTGCACAGATGAGGTAGTAAAATGTTTCCACTTGGTAAATCCTCTGGTGAGTAAGGGATATCTTGGCTGAAATTTTCCCACTGAAACAAAAACTTGCAGATACAGAATGGGCACACCCAGGGAAAGGCTGACATCTTTTTCTCCCTAACATCTATTGCTTTCAATGAGCTAGTATCTTGGATATGGAAGACCATACAGTCCCCTGATTTCCTCATCTGCACTCTCAAGTAGTATCATTCAGGAGCCATTTTCCCTCTCCACCTTCTACTTATGTGAGCCCAATGCCACCTGCCCATTTCCTGCATTTTAATAGATTTCATTCTCCTTTGCAGGAAGAACCCACTTTGGGGAGCAGCAAACACAGCCTATGCCCGCTGGTTGCCCGCAGACTATGAGGATGGCTTCTCTGCACCCAAAGGATGGAATCAATCCAAGACTTACAACGGCTTCTCATTGCCTTTGGTATGCGGCAGCAGGCAAGACTTGGAATCTCTTATGAATGGAGATGGCAGAGTTCACACAGGGTTTATAAGACAACTCCAAAGCTTTCCTTCTTAGCTTTGAAATAAATGTTAAGATGTTAAAAAAAGCACCCTTTGGTTTGCATGACATGCCAACATTACTGGGTCTTTACACAGAAATGTTGGAAGGTGTATCTGTGAAGGCATGAAAGGGTGAGGAGCACATGACATTTTCATAGTTTCCCATGGACAAGTTAGACACTCCATGACAATTGCAGATTCCATGTCTCGTAATACTGTCAAAAAGTATGCACTCGAAATGTAACTTTTTAGAATTTCCACAAAAAGCATGACTAGTTTGGACTGCATTTCCACAGAAAGTAGAAAAATATACTGCGTTATTCACAAACACCAACAGTGTTCATATTTGAAATGAATTGTTCTCCCAGGTGCGCCAGGTGTCCCATGAAATCCTGCATACACGGAATGAGAACATCTCACTAGACAGCTCCTACACCCACATGCTGGTGGAGTGGGGCCAGTGGATTGATCACGACATGGATCTCACCCCCCAGAGTGCCAGCACCGTTTCTTTCACGGATGGAGCAGACTGCTCCCATGGTTGCATCAACCGGAATCCGTGCTTCCCCATCCAGGTAAAGACACTGATGAACAACAAAAAACTTAGGAAGAAGAAAACTCACCGTAGTCCTCTTAATAGTAAGGACCATCACCTTTACCTTTTACCAAAATGTGAAGTAGAGCTGGTTTATATATGTCACAACCCCCATGAGAGTGTTTCAGAAGTACATGGATTCACAAATACTTTCCCCCACTGTCATATCCATACAGGTCCACAGGGCTTGCTTATAGAGCTTTTTAAAATACAAAACCAGACGTGAAATCTGTACAATGTAATTCATTCCATGAGGTGACTTTATAGCCACGTTGAGCATGAAAGCAAAAAAAATGAGGCCTACCGTTTTGAAATTAATCCATCCATTGCTAGGTCCTTTTTAAAAAAAGCTCAGAGTGCACACTAGTTAAGATCATTTATATATGCTAATACATATGCAGAGATGCCAATTTCAGCTTGCTGTCTTTCAGCAAGAAGGCAAAGTTTAGGAAATAAATAATGAAGGAATAGTTTTTAAAGGCCGGGAAGGGGAAGTAGATTTTGGGGGCTCAGATCCCCCTGGGTCACTCTGTAGCTATGTCCCTGTCTCGGGGTGCAGTGTGGCATGGGGAGAACCACCTCTGTCTTTAGACTCTGGTTCTGTGTGGGACGCTGTGGAAACTCGATAAAGAATGTGAGCTCTCCATTCTTCCTGGCCGCCTGTCAATCAGACCCAGGGCTTCTTGACCACTCTGCTTCTCCTGTGCCAGATCCCTGCTGGCGACCTCCGCCTGGGTGGGGGGACAACGAAGTGCATGCCTTTCATCCGCTCTTCGCCAGCTTGTGGCAGTGGACAATCCAGCTTCCTTCAGGGGCAGCTGCAGCCCCGGGAGCAGCTGAACAGCCTCACCTCCTTTGTGGACGGCAGCATGATCTATGGCAGCACGGCTTCGCTGGCCAGGAAGCTCCGCAACTTCACCCAGGCACTGGGGCTTCTGGCCGTCAACCAGGAGTTCTCCGACGGTGGCCTTCCGCTCCTGCCCTTTGCTGAGAAGAAATCCCCAAACCCTTGTGCCTTGACGCGGGACTCCTGCCTTGCCAATGCGTCTGACGTTCCTTGCTTTGTGGCAGGTAAGAGGAAGGCTTCTCAGTTATTAAGAATACAGCTGGGATGGGGGACCTGTGGCCCTGCAGGCATGGACGGACTCCAACTCCTAGCATATTTGTCTGTTGGCCATGCTGACTGGGGACTCATGGCACAGGCTCCCATCTCTGCTGAACAGTGGGCCAGATGAAAAGGAAGAGAGGACTTTCGTTTCTTTAACGGAGGTGATTTTTTATCACGGGCAGCCTTCTCAGCCCTGCAAGACAAGATGCCAAAATGCCATCTTCTGTGCAGCTGTTAAAGTAATTAGAGCCCTGTTCTCCTTTGCAGTGGGTCTCCTAGCTTTGTACAGGAGTCCCCTGAATGTTTGCAGGGCCTTTCAGGATTAATGGGATCTGCTTTGTCTGACTTGTGGTTTAACAAGTCCAATAGCACCACCTATAGGCTGTAGGGTTCTTCCCCTCCATAACTGACCTGTGTGCTTGGTCCATATATGGGAGCTTCGTGGGTGAGTTTTCAGAGGGATGCCAGTCCTGTTGGATGCTGGGAACAAGGTGAAAAGGGACTGAGGAGATGGGTGGCTTCTACCTTGAGGTATCAGGGGAAAACATCTGGAGCCAAAATTTCATCAGTGGGATCTCCACTGATGGAAGTGAATGGTGAAAATACTAAAACAGGGCTACCGCCACTCAAAACATGTATGTAACATCTCTTTTTTCTCCTTTTTGCAGGCTGCTTAAAGCCTGCCAAAGGCTGTGTAACTTCTATCTCATTTACTGTGTGCATTGGTCTCTTCCTTGCCAGGAGACTCGCGGTCCAATGAACATTTAGGCATTCAAGTCCTGCACACAGTGTTCCTGAGGGAGAGCAACAGGATCGCTACCACCCTCCACCAGCTCAACCCCCACTGGAGTGGGGAAATTCTGTATCAGGAGACTCGCAAAGTCATTGGGGCCTACCTCCAGGTGAGGGCCTCAGGCATGTCGTTGCTTAGTTCCTTCAACAGAGGGCTGGATACAGTTCCCATTGAGGGGCAGATTATACATAACATCCAGATTGATTGTATGTATGTATGTATGTATGTATTATTATTATTATTATTATTATTATTATTATTATTATTAGAATTTATATACCGCCCTATACCCGAAGGTCTCAGGGCGGTTCACAGAAAAGATTTGCTGGTTAATAGGGCCTTTCCCTTGGTCCTCATTTATATCCATTCAGCTGCCAACAGCTTCTATGGCATCACAAGTGGTCCACAGTCATCCTAAGCACATTTGCCAAGTAGAATGTTTCTGGGTAAACAGTCATAAAATCACACAGCATAACAATTTTGTATCTGTGTTTTGCAACACAGGCTAGCATGTGCACTTGATTTTTAAAAATAATTATGTCCCAGTTTCTATCCAAAATTACAATTTTTATGCATGCAGATAAATGATCGGTAAGTAAATGCAAGATGATTGATTTTCAATGCGTATGCTGAATCAGTGATCAATTCCCACTGAGTTCAATGGATTTTAGGCTATGCTCCTATTTGTTTACTTGGAACAAAATCCTTCGAACTACTTGAAAAGTATGTGTAGATCTGCCGTGGAAAATGGCAGTCGTGTTTGGGGACTAGGAGGGTTGGGCTATAATGAGGCCCCCTCCCTCCAACTCTATGGTTCTACAATGTAATGCACCACGGTTGCTGTGATGTCAGGACATGGCTAAATTTTACTAGATATTATGGGGAAGATGGAGGGGATCTAAACATGCAGCTGGTGTTTTCTACAGCAGCTTTGCATTCTGTGTCAGTTTGGCTCCGAATACGCTGCTATTGCCAATCACTCACACGCTGCTCCACCTTGCTTGCTTTGCGGAACCTGCTCTTATGTCAGATAAGAGCCGATAATTCTGAAAACACTCAACAAGCCATGTTAATGCAGGCGGATATGTTTGCACAAGAGGCGCTCTAATCTTACCAGGCCTCTTGTGAAGAAATGCAAGAACCGCAAAACTAACACCAGGGTCAAAGTGCAGCTGGCAGTGAAATAGAAAAACTCTTTAACTTGCAGAACACTGATCTCCCTCCTGGGAGTCAAGCTCCCTTCTAGAGCGTCTGCAGTTGCTTGATGCAAGGGATGGAAAGGGGGGGGGGAATCCCATTCAAGTGTTTTCTCTGAGGCATGGTTCAGTTTCACCAGATATGAAAGTCCCTGAGAAGAAACGCTGACATTATTGGAATTTTTTTTCTCATAAATCCAGATGGTTTTTTACAAATTCATTTTTAAAAGGTCATCCATATTATGCTATCATAACAGGCAATGAAGCACCTGACAGCAGTTTGGCTGACCCAGTGTGGTGGCACAGAATATTCAGAGACATCCCAGTTGTTTAGGGAACAGAGCTCACAGAATGTTTTTGCAGTCTCAGAGGAAAGGGAATGTTATTTTAGCATGTTTATCCTCACAGCCAACCTGTGAGATGGATGAACATGAAAGCTATTGCCTGGGAATAAGCCACTGGTGAGCTTCATGGCCAAGCCTCTTGCATGCATCCCAACACTTTTATCTATTGCACTGCAGTGGTTGAGGCCCAATGAGCAATTTCTTCCCAACAAATCTGTATCTTCCATGGTACAATTCTGTGAATGTGCTGCCATTTTGACTGCTTCTCTCCACTTTAGCCTGAGCACAAATGAAATAATGCTTTTCGTTTGTTGCTCCTGTTGCACATCTCCATGGTCCCCTGCTTGATTGAGATTCCTCCTCTGGCAACCATCCATCTAGTGAGTAGCAGTGGCACTGCTCAGGAAGGGACTCAAAATGGAGACACACCAACCATTTTACCTCAGAATGCACTTGTTGTGTGGTGAAATTCTCTTTACTACTCGGCAGGATAATGCAGCCAGCCAGTTACCATGTATGATATAGGTTACATATATGTAAATTAGGAAATTAGCCGTTCATAAATGGCCATCTCTAATGGAAGAGCAAGGCTCTTTTCCTCTTACCTTCTCCATGTGGTGTGCTCTCACCTTGTTTTTCAGTGTTCATATCTACTGGACTTAGCCTGGTACAAAGCAGATAGAAATAGAAATCCATTGGTTTCAATAGATGCTCAATCAAGCCCATTGAACTCAAGTATATGTCTCCTTTTTATGTTTGTTCACTTGATGTAGATTATAAACTGGAGGGATTATGTCCCAAAGATCCTTGGCCCAGAAGCCACTGAGGCCTACCTTCCTCCATACTCTGGTTACGACGAGTCTGTTGACCCCCGTATCTCCAATGTCTTTGCCACAGCTGCATTTCGCTTTGCCCACGTCACCATCAATCCTTTCCTCTCCCGTCTGGATGAAAACTTTGAGGAGAATCCCAGTCACCCCAGCATATCTCTTCATCAGTCATTCTTCTCCCCATGGAGGATCATCGAGGAAGGTACAGAACTGGCAACACATGAGATAGGAGCGGGTGGAAAGGGCATGTTGTTTTTGGTGACGTCATTTATCAAGTTACACAGTGTTAGTCCCACTGAACCCAAATCTGCCCCAGAGACCAGCAACGTTTAGGGCAAGGGTGGGAAACCTGTGGCCCTCCAGATGTTTTCCCAACTCTCATCAGCCACAGCCAGCATGGCCAGTGGTCAGGGATGGTGGGAGATGAAGTCCAGCAACATCTGGAGGACCAATGGTTCCCCATTCTTCATCTAAGAACTATTGTACTCAGATTGTGCTGAGTAAATCATGTTTTTGAGTGTCTGAATTCCAGAAGTGTGGCTGCCTTATTAATCAGTTGCAGCAAAATCAACTAGAAGTTCCTGCAGTAGGACCTTAATATTTTTATTGTGGCTTGAGCCTTCATTGAATGTATGCGATAAAACAGGCCTAGGGAAGCCTGTCACAATGTGTTTGGGGGCTTTGAGATCCTCCTGGTGACAGGAATCTTGTAAGGGAGTGACAGGGCTGTCATAAGGTTACCACCTTTATTCATTCTAAAAACAGCCTGAAACAACATGTTATTTAAATAAAGTGTCTGTACTTTTTCTTTTTCTTTTTAAGCCTCTGCTGTTGTTGAGGAATTTGAGGGAATGTGAGACTGAGTGGCATCCTTTACATATGGCCAGGAATGGTTCTGTGGAGAGCAGCGAAAGAGAATTGTTTGCAGGGTTACAACATTCAGAGATGCTGGAAGGAAATGTGTGCCATTTCTGTTAGGCTTAAAAATCCCCAGGGTTTCTGCTTATAGCCATTCCACTTCCGAGTTATGTGAATATAGTCAGCCGCAGGGTTCAACCTACGGTGCTTTGCCATGTCAGTAGAGTGCAGCTTGTTTCTGTGTCTCCCTGGGCCTTGTGGGAGGAGGCCATCTTTCAGCCATCCTGTGGCACCACCCCATATCACCATTGCTTGTCCTAGAAACTGGGGCAAATGTAACACAGCTTCTGGGTGTAACACATGAAAAGGGACCCTGCTAAGCTGATCATCATGAATGTCTTGCCCACAAAACACCTGCATATTGTGTCTGGTGCTGAGAAGGCTGTGCACATGGATTATTAATAACAGTGCTTTCTACTGAATCATCTGCTTCAGAATGCCAAAGATTGTGTGAGAAGTTGCCCTAGAGCTTTGCCATAAAGACTGAATGCTGGTTTGTTTTCGCTGGCTTTGAAGTTCTGTCACAAACTTTAGGAGGGATCGATCCTATCCTACGTGGAGAGATCTTCACCCTTGCAAAGCTCCAGACAGCCACTCAGATGATGCCAGAGGAGCTGACAGAGAAGTTGTTTCATCCCAAGAAGGCCCTGTCCCTTGACCTGGCAGCTCTGAACCTGCAAAGAGGCCGGGACCATGGACTGCCAGGTGTGTAACACTGCTGCAGGGGTAGAGGCAGGAGAGAGAGAGGAAAAAAGAGAGAGAGGTTATCAGAAGCAGAGGGTACCTCCTTCTAGAACTAACACTTGATGTTCTCTTCAAATGCCATTTTCTGGTGTTCCCTCCAGGTTACAACTCCTGGAGGAGGTTCTGCGGTCTCCCAGAGGCCCACACTTTCTCTGACTTGCAGCATATCCTCAACAGCAGCTACCTGGCTCACAAACTACTCAAGCTGTATGGGACGCCTGAGAACATTGATGTCTGGATTGGGGCCATCGCAGAACCTCTCCTGCCTAGTGCCCGAGTGGGGGAACTGCTTGCCTGCTTGCTGGGAAGGCAGTTCCAGGCCCTGCGAGATGGTGACAGGTAGGGAATCTTTGAGGAATGTAGTCTTTGCAAATTCCAAGATAGAAACTTGCCTGATCTGTACCTCCCAGACTAATGTGCAGGTCAGGTTATCTGCTTATTGTGACACTTCTCAGTTGTTTTGACACCATTGTCAGCTATAAGAGTCAAAATAAGTTAGAAATGCATGCTCAAGTGTGTATTTAATTGCAAATTTGGAGTGGGCTTTCGTTTACAAAAAGCCACAGAATAATGAGGAAATGGAATAGAAAGGATTTTTGGGTGAACACATGTGGAAGTGACATGGATCAGAAACAGACTGATTCAGTTATTCCTAGCAAATGAAAACGAAAGATGCAATCACTGAATAATGCACCCCCACCCCACATGTTCAGTGCAAATTAACAAGCACGGGGAGGGTGGTAGCCAACCATATCAGGACCACAGCAGGTAGTACAGGGTTAAAGTTCAGCCTACATAAACAGAAAATAAATAGATCCTTACCCTCAATGAGCTTACAATTTAAAATCTGCAGAAGGATGAAGGGTTCTTTGTTGTTTAGTCGTTTAGCCATGTCCGACTCTTCGTGACCGACCCCATGGACCAGAGCACGCCAGGCACTCCTGTCTTCCACTACCTCCCACAGTTTGGTCAAACTCATGCTGGTAGCTTCGAGAACACTGTCCAGCCATCTTGTCCTCTGTCATCCCCTTCTCCTTGTGCCCTCCATCTTTCCCAACATCAGGGTCTTTTCCAGGGAGTCTTCTCTTCTCATGAGGTGGCCAAAGTATTGGAGCCTTAGCTTCACAATCTGTCCTTCCAGTGAGCACTGAGGGCTGATTTCCTTCAGAATGGAGAGGTTTGATCTTCTTGCAGTCCATGGGACTCTCAAGAGTCTCCTCCAGCACCATAATTCAAAAGCATCAATTCTTCAGTGATCAGCCTTCTTTACTGGGAAAACCATAGCTTTAACTATATGGGCCTTTGTTGGCAAGGTGATGTCTCTGCTTTTTAAGATGCTGTCTAGGTTTGCCTTGCTTTTCTCCCAAGGAGCAGGCGTCTTTTAATTTTGTGACTGCTGTCACCATCTGCAGTGATCATGGAGCCCAAGAAAGTAAAATCTCTCACTGCCTCCATTTCTTCCCCTTCTATTTGCCAGGAGGTGATGGGACCAGTGGCCATGATCTTCGTTTTTTTGATGTTGAGCTTCAGACCATATTTTGCGCTCTCCTCTTTCACCCTCATTAAAGGGTTCTTTAATTTCTGCCATCAAGGTTGTGTCATCTGCATATCTGAGGTTGTTGATATTTCTTCCGGCAATGTTAATTCCAGTTTGGGATTCATCCAGTCCAGCCTTTCGCATGATGAATTCTGCATATAAGTTAAATAAGCAGGGAGACAATATACAGCCTTGTTGTACTCCTTTCCCAATTTTGAACCAATCAGTTGTTCCATATCCAGTTTTAACTGTAGCTTCTTGTCCCACATAGAGATTTCTCAGGAGACAGATGAGGTGATCAGGCACTCCCATTTCTTTAAGAACTTGCCATAGTGTGTTGTGGTTGACACAGTCAAATGCTTTTGTGTAGTCAATGAAGCAGAAGTAGACATTTTTCTGGAACTCTCTAGCTTTCTCCATAATCCAGTGCATGTTTGCAATTTGGTCTCTGGTTCCTCTGCCCCTTTGAAATCCAGCTTGCACTTCTGGGAGTTCTCAGTCCACATACTGCTTAAGCCTGCCTTGTAGGATTTTAAGCATAACCTTGCTAGCGTGTGAAATGAGCGCAATTGTGCGGTAGTTGGAGCATTCTTTGGCACTGCCCTTCTTTGGGATTGGGATGTAGACTAATCTTCTCCAATCCTCTGACCACTGCTGAGTTTTCCAAACTTGCTGGCATATTGAGTGTAGCACCTTAACAGCATCATCTTTTAAAATTTTAAATAGTTCAGCTGGAATATAATCACTTCCATGGGCCTTGTTATTAGCAGTGTTTTTCTACCTTTTCCTTATTCCTGGCACCTAGTTTTCTAAGTGTAGTGGGATGATTATTCAGCTGTATGAACACCCTCGCAGCCTTCAATGGTACAGCCAAGCCCGAAGCACAGCTCTTTAGCCCCGTCTGTGAGAAGTACAAAACTAGACTGGAGATGGTGAGAGGTGTGGGATATATGCTTGGAGTTAATGGGTTTGTTGCTGGACTGGTTTGCTGCCTGTTCCTGGCAGACCATTCCACAAATAGGGTTCACTGTGGCATTAATGCCATCTACACAATCCACATGACTGACTTCTCGATTTCAAACTTGGGGCAGGGTGCAGGGTGAGGGAAAGATTCCTTCCTTCCTATACATTTCCTTATCTTCTGGCTACATTCAGTAGCACGAAGCACTGCAGGAAATAAATGAATTCAGCCAGATAAGGTATCCATGAACAGGCTTTTGCTCCCCCTCTCTCCCTCTTTTCTTTTGCAGGTTCTGGTGGGAGAATGAAGGAGTGTTCACCCCTCGCCAGAGGGAAGAGCTAGCAAAGGTGACTTTGTTCCAGATCCTCTGCGACAACACCCACCTCCACCACCTCCCTGCAGACGTCTTCTCAACCAGTCACTTCCCAAGTGACTTTGTGTCTTGCAAGAGCTCCCAGATTCCAAGAGTGGACCTGGCCGCATGGAGGGAAGATTCAGCAGGTAGAGTGCCCACAACACAGAACACCTGGAGTGCCCACAACACAGAACACAGTTCACAGAGGGTTTGAAAGCCTGTTCTCAGCCACCTTCAGGAGTCTCAGGGATGGGAGGAGGGTGTATAACTTTTATATATACCAGTATATTGCATGCTTTCCTTTATGTAAATTGCTGTAGGATTTTTTTTACGGAAGGGTGGTACTCACCATGTTGTTACAGTAAATGCCACACTTTTAACATTTCAAAAAAAAAATGTGCCAGTACTCCATACACTTGAGTACCCCCAGAAAAAAGTGCTGATAATAAATATAAATTTATTACAGTTAGTACCTTTATAATAAAGCTAGTAATAAATTTGTAATACATCTGCCACAGCCCAGACATTTGTCACTGTCCCTGTGTAAACTGTAACTTGGAAAAGCTGGGTTTTGAAAAATTGTTAATTTCACACAAAGGCAGTCATTATCTGTTGCGTTCTGTGTGTTCACAACCAACTATGCACACACTGCCCTGCCCTATCCAGAAAAAGTTCTCTCTTTGTTTCCCTTCTCCTCCCCTCCTGCAATATTCACTCATTCCCATTTGGGAACATGGAACGTTAAGAGGCCTGCATCTGGGAATTGGTTCCAGTGCAGTGCAGCTTTCAAACTGGTGCATTTCCTAGGAAGTCCTTCTGCTGTGTTCTTCTTCTCTCTCCACAGACACACCTTGTGGGCCGGTCCCTCTGGTTGAAGGAGCCCACTACGTCCAGTGTAAAGCCTCGGTGTTCTTTGAGTGTTGGCCTGGCTACATTCGGGAGGGTCCTTCCTCTATAACCTGCAATGTTGAGGACAGAGAGTGGAGCACTGTGTTGCCTGTTTGCCGAGGTAAGACCGACCACAATAAGAGCCTTGTATGTATAAAGTATGTCCTGCTTTCTTTTTTAAAAACAATGGCGCCACCCCTCTTCAGCCTCACTCCTTGCCACTTTTTACCTCATGCCCCTTTCCCACTTTTATTTATAGCTTTGCTATCCCCTTCCCACCTAGATGTGTGACATACATTGCAGGCAGATTTCTTGTCAAGTCTGTATGGATACACTTGTAAGACTTGGCCTTACAAGTGTATCCATACACATGCTTGGCTTGCGCCTCTGACGCTTGTGTGTTGCGGTGGTGGTCACAGAAACTGCTGTCCAGTTCCTTCAGATCACACTGCTATTCACGCCCAGGTCAAGAGACCCAATGCCTTGTTGCATTTAAGAGGCCCTATAGCAATGCTTTTAAAAAGTGTAATGTTCTATTATTATTAGCCAATTATGTGAAACTTGAACTTTAGTATTTTGTGTGTGCTTAGAGGCCCCTAGTAATCTGAGGCCCTAAACAGTGGCTTACTTAGTTTGTGTGTCAATCCAGCACTGCAACTGTGAAAAGGAGCATCTCCACCCCCATTGTTCAGCCTGGACACTAAGGTCCAGCTCCAAGGGCCTTCAGGCGGTTCCCTCACTGTGAGAAGTGAGGTTACAGGGAACCAGGCAGAGGGCTTTCTCAGTAGTGGTGCCCGCCCTGTGGAACACCCTCCCATCAGATGTCAAGGAAATAAAGAACTATCTGACTTTAGACATCTGAAGGCAACCCTGTTTAGGGAAGTTTTTAGTGTTTGATGTTTTATCGTATTTTTAATATTCTGTTGGGAGCCACACAATAAATTATTATTATTATTATTATTATTATTTATTAAGAAGTACAGAAGTCTATCTTTGATGAGAGGCTCAAATAAGGAGGCTCCAGAGATGCTAGTCCTATGTCAGGAAATCAGAAATTTTGGACTTTTTCTTCCCGTTTCATTTTCCTCATTCATGCTGCAGGGACTGCTCTAAGCATTTCCTTTCTTTCTCTTTGCCCCCCACCCCCTTCTTGTCATTTTAGACATTGATGAATGTGAGCACAGCCAAGAGAATCCCTGCCCCTCTCTGCAGATTTGCGTGAACATACCTGGGAGCTTCAAATGTGCCTGTCAGGGCTCCTTGATTCCGTCTCAGGATGGCACCACCTGCATTGGTAGGTTGGGTCAAGGGACCAGGCTGTGAGGAAGCCGGAAGGTCTAGCAAAGCCCTTGACCTCATTTCCTCACTGGGAGAAGCCAATTGGAAGGGTTTGGGAGATGTCTGCATCCTTATTCCAGCTGCGTTTCTCCCTTATCTCATGGCTTTGATCGCTCAGAGCAATCTTATACTTGGAACTAAAAGAGTCATTCCTGGAGTCTTCCTCCATCATAGGGGTGGTAAACTGTAGGCCTGGGGGGGGGGCAGCTTCTCTTTCTAGCCCTCAAGACTCTCCCCACACCACACGTCTCCCCTTGAACGCTGATAATGCCTTTTGCTTGTCTGAAGGATAGAAAGGTATGCATTAGTGTGTGCAGAAACAGGGGTTTTTTTACTTTTGTTGCTCTGCCCACTTTTAAGAAGGTTAGATGGGGCTGCTGGATCAGACCAATGTCCCACCTAGTGCAGCATCCTGTTCTCACAGTGGCCAACCAGATGCCTTTGGGAAACCCACAAGCAGGACCTGAGCCCAAGAGCATCTCCTCTCCTGCAGTTTCCAGAACTGGCATTCAGAAGCATTCCTGCCTCCAACTGCGGAGGCCCAGCAGAGCCATCATGGCGCCAATAGCCCTCTCTCTTCCATGAATTTGTCTAATCTTCTTTTAAATCCATCTAGGTTGGTGACTATCGTTGCCTCCTGTGGGAAGTAGTTTAACTATGTGCTGCATGAATTAAAGGTAAAGGTAAAGGTACCCCTGCCCGTACGGGCCAGTCTTGACAGACTCTGGAGTTGTGCGCCCATCTCACTTAAGAGGCCAGGGGCCAGCGCTGTCCGGAGACACTTCCGGGTCACATGGCCAGCGTGACATCGCTGCTCTGGCGAGCCAGAGCCGCACACGGAAACACCGTTTACCTTCCCGCTGGTAAGCGGTCCCTATTTATCTACTTGCACCCGGAGGTGCTTTCGAACTGCTAGGTTGGCAGGCGCTGGGACCGAGCAGCGGGAGCACACCCCGCTGCAGGGATTCGAACCACCGACCTTTCGATCGGCAAGTCCTAGGCACTGAGGCTTTAACCCACAGCGCCACCTGCGTCCCGCTGCATGAATTAAGTACTTTTATATTTCTCAAATCTTCCAACCTTCAGCCTCATTGGATGCCCATGAGATCTAGTGTTATGAGAGAAGACCTTTTCTCTATCCACTCTCTTCATGACATGCATAATTCTTTAAACTTCCGTCATGTCGCAGTGTGGTGTAGTGGTTAAGAGTGGTAGTCTTGTAATCTGGGGAACCGGGTTCGCGTCTCCGCTCCTCCACATGCAGCTGCTGGGTGACCTTGGGCCAGTCACACTTCTCTGAAGTCTCTCAGCCCCACTCACCTCACAGAGTGTTTGTTGTGGGGGAGGAAGGGAAAGGAGAATGTTAGCCGCTTTGAGACTCCTTCGGGTAGAGATAAAGCGGGATATCAAATCCAAACTCTTCTTCTTCTTTCCTCTAAACTAAAAAGTCCCAAACGCTGCAACCTTTCCTCACAAGGGGAGTCGCCCCATCCCCTTGGTCCTTTTGGTTGCCCTTTTCTGAACCTCTTTCAACTCTATAATATCCTTTTTGAGGCGAGGTGACCAGAACCGTACAGTTTTCCAAAGGCACCACAGGTTTTGCAAGGCACGTGAGATCTGCCCTAAAAGCGCTGCTGTTTTCTGTCCTAGGGGGCCAAGGAGTCACTGTTACTTCATTGGCTGCAGCTGCAGCTATTGTGGCCGGAGCTATTTCTCTCATCGCTATAGCTGTGGCACTGCATAGAAGGTATGGCTGAATTACACCTCTGGAAATGTTTTCTTCCTTAAAAAAAATGTATGTAGTCGCATTGGCCCACTTAGAGGAAAAAAGCCAAAGTGAAGTAATAGATTCAGTAGGACCAACTTGGTAATTTTTGGTTGGCCCTGTGAAGGTTTCTTGTGGCCTTTGGGTTTCTTGTCTTTTCAATTCTCTGCTCACGTAACTTTTCCAAGTGCCACAAATGGACCTCTGGCCTCTTCTGCTGGCACGAGGGGTTTGTGCTTCCCCTCTCCATGTGTTGGGGATGTACATTCTCCCTAGTTTAGATGAATCCTTCTTGAAGGCCAGGGAAGAAGATGGGAAAGTCATTGAATATTGCTGCAGCTTGCATGTACTTACATCCAATATTATTCTTGTTTTTCTCCATGCATGTCAGTGGAACTAAATTCCTAGTTACAGAAGTGTGTTTATATAGTGCAACCTGAGGTACAAAGCTATATGTCTGGTTGCCATCTGATTGCCACATCTCTCCTCCCCACACACACTTTGGTCACTTTTACTTAAAGAGGAGGGTTTTAAAAATCCCTGCTGCATCTCATTGGCTGTCTCCTGCAAAGAGGTAGGGAACCAGAGCACAATATAATCCACATCATGTGTCCTCAGATGTTTCTGGAGAGACACATGGAGATATAGGCTGACTTCTGTGTGGAACAACACCTGTATATTTCTCCTAATATGGAGATGTTCACTCCTAAGAGCTAGAGTGGAGTAAAGCAGCTTTGTGTGGAAATCAGAAAAACAAGTATTAAGACACATCACAGCTCATTCTTCACACATTTAAGTTGTGAAATGCAGAGTGGCTCACTATACAACTACAGCTATCCGGAGGTGGGGACTCCTATTGACATTTGCTGTTTATTTGGGTTTTGTTTTGGTTTTTACTATTTACAAAGAGCTTTACCACTGCAAAATGTTTTAGTCCTGTACATTTTGGATTAACTGCAAGTGTTCTCTTCTGAAATGCAGGATTGCACTGCAGCTATAGGCTTATTTGCCCCACCAAGTCAGTGGTGGGGCCCCTGTGGCTCTCCAAACATTGCCAAGCTGCAACTCCCATCACCCCTGACCATTAGTTATGCTGGTTGGGGCTGCTATGGGTTGGAAATCCAACACCTAGTGCCCTGCCTTAATAGCACAACTATGAAACGTACTGTTATGATTCTTAGTTTCCCCTTTGAAACATTAAGGGCCAAGCCCAACAGCCTATACCACCTTCAGCCCAGAGTGTGTTGTCCCATGCCTTCACCTCTGTGTGCGTTAGTGACACCCACATCTATTATCTCTCCATGCCAGCACTTACAGCAGGGGCAGGAAAGCTGTGATCCAACTCCCAAAAGCCCTAGCCAGCAGCCTGGAATGATGGGAGCTGGACTCCAGCAGCATCCCAAGGGCAACAGAGTCTGCACCTCTGACTCACAAGTGTGTCTTTCCTCCTTTGGTAAAGATCTCTTCTTTCACAACAACTTCCTGCAGACTGAGCTGCTCCAAATGTGTAGCTGATTCAAGAACTGAAGATGGCCCCTGTTCTCTAGCCTCCAGCCCCATGCTGCTTGAAGAGCCTGCCCTGCCCCGTCAGCACTCATGACCATTTGTTTTGCTCTTTGCTTCCTAGGTGCTTCAGGAGCAAGGAGGAGGCCTCCCTTTCTAGAGATAGTCGCTGTCCCCAGGATTGTTCCAAAGAAGGCCAGAATCCTGACTCAAGTTAGCTCTCCCCAAGTTCTCTTCCAGGCCTTGCATCTCAGGAACCCAAACCACTGTGGCTCTGAATTAGTATTATTTCCAAGTTTAAAGATTTCTCACATCATTCTTGCCCAATAATTTCTAGAGAATGCCCTTCCTCCCCATCTTTCTAGAGAGTTGCAAAGAAGATTTGACCACTGAAGATTGGTCAAACTTAGGGGCTTTGCTGGGTGCTCTGGGCACAGCCCATGGCGTGATTGGAGGAGGGGGAGGCAGGTAGCCCTCTCAGACTGGCCCTAGGGAGAAGCCTATACTGACAACACTTGATGATCCCTGCTCTCGCCTGCCTCCGTAGCACCACTCCAACTCTTAGGATTCTAACATAGCCTTTCAAAACAGTAAGGCAAAGAAAGCCTAATGGATCCTCAGCCAATAAAGGGACAGCCAGAGGTGGCAAGTTAGAAAATACCTGCAAATAGATTGGGATCATATCAGGAGGGGGGTGGTTATGAAAGGAAGCAATTTTATCTCACCCAGACACGAGTTTGCTTATCCCCATCAGGGTTCCAATGCACGTGCAGTAGAGTTATGTCCAGGAGGAAACTTGAAGCAGAGGAAATGGTTGGTGGGGAACTTGTGACATTCCCAATGCTGTTGGACTACAACTCCCATCATCCCTAACAGTTGGCCATACTGGTTGGGGCTGATGGGGGGTGAAGTCCAATGCCATCTGGAGAACCACATGTCCCATCTCAAGAGTTAAGCAGTGCCACATCTGTTGGTGTCATTCCTCTGTTCCAAAAGCAAACACCTGAGACTACTTATTTTTATACTGTCAATGTTGCATTGCAAATGTCCATTCGTCTACTTTGCCCCTTGGCTGTTTGTCTAGCCACGAAGAAGGCAAGACAGAAGTATCTGTGTTCGTTTGCCAGCTGGACCCAACAGGCCTTTGAAGTCTCAGCCTGAGCTTGGCAGTTCCTATCCTTGGTTAATTACCGCTTAATCTATTCAAGGCCCAGGTGGCAGGTAATCCTGACACAAACTGATGGTGATCCAAGCTTAGTGTGTACTAGAGTTAATTCTGGGCACACCTCTTCACTACAGGAAGCTAAAATCATCTCATACTTAAGAATTAATCTTCTTAGGGGTTGAGGAGAGAAATACAATGAACTCTGCTTTGAAAATGTGCTGTTTATTTTGCAGCTGGAATACATGCAGGCTTCAAAAAGAATAAAACAGCCCAAAGGCAATAAGAACCAGCCTCACTGTCAGTACTGCAGTCTATTTATTAAATAGAGATCAGTATATTTTATTAAAATATGAACATGTGAGTAAGGAGATAATAATGCAGCCAAGAGAACAGCTCAGCAGTTGCCCCTTCCCGTAAGAGATAGGAAGCAAAACAGGTGCTTCCTCCAGCAGTTTGGAGAGAGTGGCTGTGAGTGGTGGATGAATTTAGAAAGCCAGGCTCTTCAATAAATTTATCATCATCGGGACTCCCACTTACAGCATCTGACCCATTAAATGGAGAGCAAGGAGAGCGACGTGCAAACAACTCTGAGCCAGGTGGAGCAAAGGCTGGACTCAATAGAAGGCAGCTTCCAATGTCATTACCTGCTTCCAGTAGAGTAGTGTCTGTTTACTGTAAGGAATTTCCAGATAGCACTCCTAATTTGCTGCAGCAAAAACCAGGTAGATAGTATGGGAAGTCTTTCTACGATAGAAGAAATATGGCAACTAATAATTATGCTTATCAAGGCGTGGAGATGATGAGCGACTGAATGCTTCTCCTGCAGCAGAACTCTTTCTTGGAGAGGCACTGAGAGCTTGCCCATCACACTAAGCAAAACCATGACTTAACATCAACATGCTGGTGCTTAGGAAGAAGAGTGCAGCCGCTTTGCTCCTTCCTGGGTTGTTTTTTTAGGTCACTGTTGCATGGAGCTAAGCCAGAGTCTGGCTTAGCATGTCATCAGATCCTGGGCTCTTCGCCTAGCTCAGAAGCCAAGTTTTGTGCTACGATTACAGATTGCAGTTAAGGGCATGAGACCTTACTCAGGATCCCATGAAGGCCAAACCTTGGCTTAACTGCTGTCACATGTTGACCTAAGCAGTCTAGGGAGGAGCAAAGCAGGTGCGAGCTCTTCTTAGGGAGCCATCACGTTCAAGTGGTCATGGTAAGTCTGTGGCTTGCCATAATGTGCAAAGCAGCATGCAGACTGTCATTAACCAGGAGCTGGCCTGGTTTGATCATTTGTAGAAGACTCCAACTCCCATTAGCTCCAGCCAGCATGGCCAATAGGCAAGAATGATGGGTGCTGTAGTCCAGCAATATCTGGAGGGTCACAGCTTGCCCTGTGGAGCATAGTATGGGAATCCTCTCTTACTGAATCAAGGATTTAATGTTCACAGTGAAATTAGCTGTAGGAAATAAGGGCTAAACCCCTCCACAAACACAAACGCAGGCAAGGAAATGGGAAGCAGGCCATGGTACTAGGAATTCTGCCATTTCAAGATTTGCTGGATGTAAACCTGCTGGGCAGTTCACCATCCCTGCAGAGGTGAGGAGCAGAATGCCCCACGGCTGAGAGCAAGGTCAAGAGGATCCCTTGAGAAGCTGTCCTTTCACTTATGGCAAGCCTTGTCTAAAGCAGGAAGAGGCAAGTGTTGTTGCAACGTTTTCTCCTGTAAGCATAAATTCCAATAATATTTTCTCCCAGATACCTCTTTGGGGAGAATAGCTTTTTAAGTTACATATATATATTTATATTTATATATATATTTACTATAATCCTTAGCATGCAAGTGCTACTACATGTGATCAAGATGAAACCAAGCCCTGGACCACTGAGCAGCCAAGTGGCAGGGAACCCACAATTCTCCTCCAGCCATCGAGGTTACCTGCAATACTAAGGAGATACTGCACTCAAAAGGAAAGAAAAGAAAGAAAAGGCATTTACTTCAATGATACCAAAAAGTGCTCTCCATTGCACACAATCCCAAAAGGCAGGCGATTCTTTCCTATGAAAGCAGATATGGTGCTCCTCCTCCAGGGAGTGGAATTGGGATTGCCAGTCACAAGATCACACAAAGCCAGGCGTACAGTGCAGGCATCATGGGGCAACCAGCAGCACTGGGGTGTTCAAGACGTTTTAGCACCAGCCAGTAGTTTCTGCCTAATGGAACCAGAGGTGATGATGCAACCGCTCGCTATGGCAAGATGATTTAAATGTACTTCATTGTATTTATAGTGAGATGCTTTGGCCATGGATGCTGTCAGGGCTTCACGGATACCAGGGTTCACCGTTGAAGCCCCGTTCTCAGTGCCAGAGCTCATCTGTGGAATATAGCATAGTGGGTGCTTTCCAGCATGGGCAGAGCGCCTCCCCTTCACTACTGAGCAGCCACCAGCCAGCCTCCCATTTGCCTGGGAATAGGAGGAAATGGCTCTCAGGGCAGAGGATGCTGCTTCCAGCTAGAGCACAACCCTAGCTGCTCCCATTTTAGAAATCAGGCACAGCATCCAAAAGATAAGCCTCATTTTCCCCTTCCCATTAAAAAAAAATTCGTATCAAAAGCTAAGTGAGGAAGACTTTTCACTTCTGTCAACATTCAACAGGTCTTCCAACTCTGATTTACAAATTCAGAATCAAGTTTGGTTCTTTTTTTTTACAGTACCAAAACAATTCAGGGGCCAAGATTTATTTGTATCACTTGAATCCAAATATTATCCCCATCCTCCCCCCTTTAAAAAAATATAAATGCAGGATGTACATGAGGGGTGGCGAACGTGGTGTCCCCCAGTCTGTTGTTGGACTCCAACTCCCATCATCCTTCACCATAGGCTGTGTTTCCTAGGGATGATGAGAGGTGCAGCCCAAAACCTCTGGAGGGTGCTAGGTTGGGGAAGGCTGAGCTGTACAAACCCCAAAATTGTGCCAGAATATTCAATATGTGAAGTCCTCCTTAAGCTCCAACGTGAATGAAGCAAAAGAGAGAATGTTTCACACAAGAGTCTATAATACTGTCAAGGCAGACGCAAGCACCAAATGGGAAGCTGGAGCGGAGCTGAAATGTGTTGCACAAAATACCACAAGAGTGTCGTTTGGACTGCAACAAAGCACAGTGAAGGAGCCTGTGGGGAGGAGGGTGTCAGCTGAGGACAGCTGCTCCCTAGAAAACTAATGTGGCAGCAGCCAACTCTCTGGCCTGTAGAGTGGGAGCAAAAGCATCTGCGGTCTCGCACAGCTGACCTCAATGTGGTTGTGGGCCACTGCCTGTTATGCAATTTCCCCACTTTTACAGCACAAGCGAGGCTCCAGCCAGAGTTTTGACCTAGAACAGATGCCTGCCTACACAGAGCAAGGTATCGGATCTGTCACACAACCAAACGGCAAACCCTGAGCTATAAATAGAAACCAGCCCCCGGCTGACTCTTGCGGGCTCCTCAGGAGGAGAGCTGCCTGGGAAACAACTGGAAGAACACACACGTAGAGGCCATCAAACAAGGCCACCATACAGCACTAACACCCTCGTGCCCAGTCACGGTTGGAGTTGGCAGCTGCGTGGAAGAGTCCAAATCTCTCTCTCTCTTTCTGTTGTGTGGGAATGCCCAGCTACATTTGCATTGCAGAGCAGCAAGCAGATAATGAGCCCAAGGGCCAGCCTTGGCCTCAGAACCTGCAGAAGCAGATCTTTGAAGAAGACTTGATATATAATGGCTGTGGAATGCATAGAGATAGGGGAAGGGAGGAGTCCAGAGACGACTTCATTCAGTTGAGCCACAGAAGGACTGGTCCCTTGGCCACTCCGCATCAGGCTAAGCACTGTCAGGAAGCTCTGCAGATAATGCAATGGGGAAATCTGTGCTTCTTATCTCTTCAGTTTACATCAGGCAGCTTCAGTTTATATCCTGCCAGCACCAGGAGATGTGCTGGGTCAAGCCCTCTAGCTGCCTGGCGGAGTAGTGGTAAGGTGATGCCCTTCCAGAGTGCCAGTCCGCAGCTACATCTCACTGGGGAAGAACCCCAGCTTAGCTATGGACATTTCCTTTCTGAGACGCATGATTTCCCAGTACATCAATTCCACTGCAAGGGGAGAGAGGGAGAGAGAGAGAGAGAGGAGAGTGAAGCACCAGAGACAGCCATAAAGTAGAAGACAAGTACGCCTCTTTGCTCTACACTGGGGTGGAGAAGCTGTGGCCCTCCAGATGTTGTTGGATGACAACTTCCATCACCCCGAACCACTGATTGTGCTGGCTAGGGCTAATGGGAGCTGGTATCTAATAGATTCTACATCCTCCTTTTGGAAAAGCCAACCCATCTAGTGTCTAGGAGAGCAACACAGCAGGCTGATGTTCAGCTTGTCTTTTCTTAAAAAATACATTGATTAAATGTGCATACCACCCATCATCCATTAACATTAGAAGCAGCACCTTCTGAATGCCACTAATATAGCTAATGAAGGCTAAGGATTGGCAAAGCTACTTCCCTTGTGGGTTAGAGGCATGGTGTTAGGATACTCTTTTTAAGCACATGCTTTGACATTTCGGCCACTGCATCTTTCCCCATTCACTGATCTGGCAAGTATCTGTGGACCAGAGCTTGGTTTCAAACGGGCCAAATTCTACCAGGATCAAAGCTGGACTTGCAGCCATCCTAACTTCAGCTTCACCTTGCTCATCTCGTTTTATCTGGTTTCCCTGCCCCTCGCTTTGCATTCTGCCTCACACTTCATTTGGCTAGTGTGGAAATGTCATTCATCTTCAGCCTGCCTTGGGTAAAAATGACAAGCTGTGCAGATGGAGTGGAGAAGAATCGATCCCTCCCTCTTGGGAGCTCCTAGCCAAGTCTCTGAATGAAAAGCTGAGCTCTGAGTCAGCAGTTCCTCCATGCTAGGAAGTGGTTGCACAGTCTTAGGAACTAGCCAGTAAGCAACAAGCCAAGACTTCACATCTAAAATAGCAAAGGCCAACACATCACTTACCATCCTGCCTCACCAGTCCCTGCTGGATGTAACGGATATAGGTGAAGAAGTTGCATACTGCTGTAATCTGGAAAAAGAAAGAGGGAGGGAATACTGGTTAGAATTTTGGACTAGGACCAGGGAGACCAGAGTTCAAATCCACACTCAGCCATGAGGCTCACTGGATGATTTTGGGCCAGGCACTGCCTCTTAAGCCTAACCTACCCCACAAGATTGTTGTGAGGATAAAATGAAAAGGGGGGGACAGACCATGTATACCACCGTGGGCTCCATGGAGGAAATGTGGGATATAAATATAATAAAATATTATTAGTAACAACAACAATTGACATAGTGATAACAAAAATATTTACAATACAGTATATTCATATACATTTATAAGTTACATATTTATGCAGCCTTTGCAAAGAATGGGCTCAATAGAAGAGGGAAAACATGTCTCAACAGGAGGAAACAATGGGTCTTTGGATTCGCTACAGGATTATTTTGGTATCCTACAAAGGAACAGAAGCCACACTAGAGAAGGAGAGGCAAATCCAATATGACTAAGAGAGTTTCATGAAGTTTTTAAAAAAATGGAAAAAAAGAGGCTCAGGTATGTTTATAAGGATAAACATAGCAGATTTGGCAAAGAACATTTGTGTGTGTGTGTTTCAGGTCTTTTCTGCACACTGTGAGCAATAATGTGTTCTAATGATTGTGCTTTATGCAAACATATGACTTACAGAATATCAAATATTCCAGTGAGAGATTTGAATATGTATTTGGTGGTACTACTTTGATTACTATATGGGGGGAATAGAATGAAGAGAGGTAACTCCTCAGAACCATTCGCAGACTTCCACTGAAAAAGTAAGGCAGCATTTTATTACTTGGAACCCATAATGAATTCCTTAAATGAAAAATGGAACAGTGTTATGTGGATATCTTCAGTTTAACAGCAAACTCTGTTGGTGAGTGCTGATAGATTGGAGCCAAACCCCAAAGTTTATAGAAGTGCAATATATTAAAAAAACCTACTGAGGAAAAACCCACATAGAACAGCCCAATGCAGACTGAGCCTGACCAACAGCAAAAGAATGCTGTGTGTCAGTTGGGAAAGCAAAATGGAACCAGGTTTTTATTTTGGGTGAGGGGGGTAGCAAGAAGTGAATGCCTTGCTAGAACCCTTTAGCATCTTGGAGGATCAGATGACTGACTGGGTCCATGAAGAGGAGAACCTCAGCTGGGAACAGGTCCCACTTGTGTAATATCCACCACTTCACAGCTTACTTAATGCATCTGATGAATTCAGCTCTGGTTGAGCCTGAAGAATACATGTTATCGACTTAAAAACACAGTTAGTTTTGTACATGGGCAGTATGTACAAGAGCACTGGGTGCTTCAGAAATGGCAGAAGGACATCATGTTCTCAGCAAAAGAAAAGACTGCAGACATTTGTAGTGCAAGTGCTAACTTCCACAGGATCATGCTGAGGACCAGACAGTTCCATGTGATGGTTGTTGCCCCTGCCCCTGTGCAGATAATCTCAGGGCTTCTTGGGAGACTTACCCTGGCCCTGCAGGAAGGGGAGATGTAGTAGTAATTCCCAGAGTCTCCCAGCTTGATGCGATGCCTACAGGCCCGAGACAGGCCACTTAGAGCACATTTCCTGCAAAAGGGGAGAAAGAAAAAGCAGGTTGTCCTCAAAAGGCAGATCATCAAAGGAATGAAGAAGAAAAAGAGAAGCCAAACTATGCTGGTGATTAGTGAAAGCCAAACCAAGAGCACCAGTTTAATGCATGATGTTATTGAGAACGTTGGTATATGGAATTTGAGAGACATATTCTTCAAGATACTGTACAGTGGTGCCCCGCAAGACGAACGCCTCGCAAGACGAAAAACCCGCTAGACGAAAGGGTTTTCCGTTTTGGAGGCGCTTCGCAAAACGAATTTCCCTATGGGCTTGCTTCGCAAGAAGAAAGCCCATAGGGAAATCTCCGGGGACCTCTTTTAAATGCTAGCGGTGGGGAGCAAAGCCTTCCCCCCCCTCCGGCCTTCAGAAGCGGTCCAGGAAGGCCGGCGGGGGCCGAAAGGCTTTGCTCCCCACCGCCAGCATTTTAAAAGCAGTCCGGGATAGCAGGGAAGCGCTTCCCGCTATCCCGGACGGCTTTTGAAGGCAGCCAGGGGAGCAAAGACTTTTGCCCCCCGCCCACCTTCAGAAGAGGTCCTGGACCTCTTCCGAAGGCGGGCGGGGGGCAAAAGTCTTTGTCCCCCCTGCCTGCCTTCCCGGGGGCTTTTAAATCGCCCCGGGACAGCGGAGAATTCCTCCGCTGTCCCGGGGCGATTTTAAAATGCTGGCGGGCGGGAAGGCAGGCGGGGGGGGAAGCAAAGACTTTCACCCCCCCGCCGGCCTTCAGAAGAGGTTGGGGGACAGACTGTCCCCGGACCTGGTCTGAAGGCGGTTTCCATAGGAATGCATTAATTGATTTTTAATGCATTCCTATGGGAAACCGTGCTTCGCAAGACGAAAAACTCGCAAGACGAAAAGACTTGCGGAACGAATTAATTTCGTCTTGCGAGGCACCACTGTACACCATATTCTTGTTTCATCACTTTCAGTTATTTGCTACCCTTAGCAAACAGGGGATACAGTGATGAAGGCTGCAATCCTAAGCATATTTCTAAGGGAAGAAGCCCCACTGAACTCAGTAGGGCTTACTTATCAGCAGCGCTTTTTTCGGGGGGATGCATACCCCTAAACATTTAGAGTACCTCTAAACATTTATTTATTTTTTTAGAAAAAAAAGCACTGCTTGTGAGTAAGCATGCTTAGGATTGGGTCATGTGTGAAATGGAGGCTTCCCAGGCTACTTGCAGGCAGGCAAACTTTCTTGCATCTGTGTTTGAAAGTGAAAAATGTTAGTGAAGCATTAGGTACATTTTTGGCAGTTCTGAAAGCCAAGTGGGTTTAATATTCCAGAATAACATTGAAAATTATTGGCCAGAGGTCTCTCTAGGCTTTCATACCCAGCACCACAGAAAGTCAGGCCATCAGCTTCAAAGAGAATTCCAAGCAAGGATGACTGATATGCTTTCAGTGGGTTAACCACCAGGAATTTTAAAGTGTTACTTTCTAGTTCCAATTTCAAGGCCATTAGTAAGTAGGCAAGTTAGTAACTTATTAGTGGAGAAAGGCATCCTTTCATCGTTGCCTTAAAATAAGTAACTTACGTTACAATTTGGGACCGGAAGCCACTGTGGGAAGAAACAAGAGGAGGAAACCAAAATCAGGATGAAAATACAGAAGGTGTTCTGTTTGGCATGCCCCAGAAAACGTGGAGAAAGATTTTTTTTAAAGAGGGGAGAGAGAAAATCCATGTGATTTCAGTCATGACCTTGGCTTCTGATACTATGGAAGCGAAGTCTTCACCTACATGAGCTGTTGCTCAGAAAAGGAGAACCTTGAGGTTAACCTGCCCATCAAAGGCTCTGCTCTCCATCCTGTTGAGACCAGACAAGTGGGGACATAAGTCAGGACCATTTTAGTCATGGCACAAAGACTGGAATGCCTCCACGCTCCATTGCTTTCTGCTTTTAAGTATGCAATAAAGAGCTTTTCATTTGAACAAGTTTCTAATGGTCAATATTCTCTTGTTTTCATGGCTTGCTGCCTTTTTAGCTTGATATGTAATTCTAGCTTTATTCTATGAGGTGTATTCCTTTGTTGTTCCTCCTTTCACAGAAGGCTCTTTGCACTCAAAAACCATCCCTGCATACTTGGGTGAATTTATAACTACACTGTTCCAAATGTACCAAAATGCCCCCCACCCCCGCAACAACCTTCTGGGGCAGCAGTTATTAAGCACAGGGATTTCCTGATGGTGGCACCATATTTATTAGTATTGGGTATTATTGTTTTACATATTTATAAACGACTTCATCACCTGAGGCTATGAAAGCAGTGTCCAAGATAAATATTAAGTAATAATGCAAAAAACAAAAATTCTAAAAACAAAAATATCTGCAAACCCTTATGGGGAATCTGTGGCCCTCCAGAGGCTGTTGAATTCCAGCTCCCATCAGTCCCAGTCAGAATGGCCAATAGCAATAATGGGAGTTTCTAGTCCAACATCAGAGCCAGAGGTTCCCTTCCTCTGCTTTACAACTCCCTTCTGGTTTGCCTATTTCATTGCAATGCAACTTTATTTTTGTGCCCGTTCAAGATTTCATTCCCCTCCCCACTTCTGCTGTCATTGATTCCTTCCCTGCTTTGATTTCTCCTTCCTATCTTGTGAGTCACATGGGGCATGCTGAAAAGTGGGATATAAAAGGAAGGAATAAACCATGAACAGCTAACTAGCATTTCTCTCTGCTAGGCAACTGCTCCTGGAGCAGTGAAGGAGGCCAGATGTGTATCTGTGTGAGGAGGGAGGGGAGGCAGCAGAGGCGGCCAATGTTTCCTTACTTTGGTCCGCCGCATTCAATGGCTGACACCTTCACCACAGGCAGCGCCTGGGTAGCCACGGGTTCAATGGTGAGCGTGTTCTGCTCCACAGCTGCCTGAATCAGCTCCGAGAGCTGCAACAAATAAAGGCAGGGAAGTCAAGGCAAGGTTCCAAGGAGGGAGCAGTTGCTCAAACCCTCAGTCCAAACCTTTTTTAATCTCACCTCATGCTTAGTAAAGTCCAGACATGGGCCTACATCTTCCTGGTAAATCCTTTCGAGGAAAGAAGATGATTTATCTAAAGTTGGAGACTCTTTCCAAGCCTGGAATTCGGCAAACAAGATGGAATCCACCTACGGTGACAAAGAAACACAGAAGAGCAGACAATGGGGTGAGGGGAGAGACAAAGAAGTCAGCAGGGTTTAGCGTACAAGAACCAAGAGGTTACCTCAGACTAAGCAGTATTTGGTGTGCAACCTGTGAGGCAAACAAGCAGAATAAGTGTGGCCTGTGGGTCAAAACAGCAGACTTCGTTGCCTTGGAATCTGTAAGACTCCAGACACAAAGCAATGTCTACAAGAAGAAAAAGAGGGCCATGCCAAGGGAAACAGCATTAGGAGACAGCATACTTTCTATCCATCCTAATACCAGATAAATTTAAGCAATGGGAGCGTTTACCTTTAGCTGCAAAATGCCCAAGCCAGTATGTGTCCACCCACCCACCGCAGGAGCTGTGGAAGATTAATTTCTTCTTCAGGATGAATGCTTACTGTTGCCACCCAGATGTTTTGGATTCCCGACTCCCATCAGTCAGCATGGCCAATGGCCAGGGAGTTGGAGGCCATTGACATATGGAAGGCCACAGGTTCCCCAGCCCTGTGCCAAGGGGAGATAGAAGAACAGCAGCCACTAAGCGGGTTTATTCCACTGCCATCCCATGTGGTGCCTGTCTGCTGTGAGCTTAGCTGCCACCTTGCTTTGCTGGAGAGAACTCACTTCCCATCCAAGCAAACAAGGGTCACCCTAAGTCCAGGGTGGGGGGGAGGACAGGCAAATTTTATTGTGCTGATCTTGGGCCCAATTCCAGAACCCAGAAACAAGCGTGTTGGGAGGGGAAATCAGCATAAGGAGCCCACCATTGAAGGTCTTTTATGGGACACTGCAGAAAGGCAAAAATACTCCAGGGAGCAGGCTCACAAGACAAAAGACACCCATAGCTTAAACTTGCAAGGGGACAGGTAAGCCCTGATTCCTTGAAGATTCTGGTCACCTCTTTCTCCACAATTACTTTCTAGTTTCTGAGCTCTTGGGTTTCCACACTGTGGCACTGTCACATATTACATCCTACGCCCTTCCAAATTGTGGTTTTTTTTGTGGGAGGGGGGCACTATTGGGTTGTTGTTGTTATTTTTATTAGGTATTTTGTGGTTTTATATCTTGATTTTATTCTGTGAACCGCTCTGAGACCCCTGGGTATAGGGCGGTATATACATTCAACCAATCAATCAATCAATCAATCAATCAATCATATCCAAAGGCAAGAATACTTCTGCTTTTTCTAATACTCAGTTTTAAAATCCAGAAGTGACTCCAGATTCTCCCTCTTCAGCCAGAAAGTCACTGATGGGATTCCCCAACCACTCCCAGCATGCCTTGCTCTAAAAGACATACACCAGAGTTTAGGGCACCCTGGGATTCAAGGCCTATCAGCAAAAGTGGCGCTATTTTTCTAGAGGAGGAGGTGCCAGAACTCACAATGAAAGCCTCCCTTGTTCTCTTATAATGGCAATGGTGCCCACCTGAAAAAATGCCCTGAGCAGAAACAACTGTACTATGCTGTGTCCAGTCGTATCTTTAAACGAGTTAGCTGCTTCCCAAGCTGAATATTTAAGAAGAATTTGTTCCCTCGCCTGCCCCCGCCAAGCTGAAGAGAAGAAACAGCTACAACACAGGCATGATATAACCATGACAAAAGTTCCTCCTGGCCCCCCAGGGAAAGGTCTCAACCAACAGCATACAAGCGCTATGTTACAGAGACTGCTCACCTGATACCGGGAGGCAACTTCAGAGCCACAATATGGGGTGAGGGAAGGGAGGAAACAATTAAAGAGAAAACAGAACAAAAATGGGTGTTAGTATTAAAGAAAGAACGGAAAGCGATGGGGAGCTGTAAGAGGCTACTGCATCCAAGCCTTCCTGCTTTCCCCAAGCAGGACAAACCGATGTCAAGGAGAACGAGGCTCTTGTGCCCTTGAGTGGTTTTGTAGAAGAGATTTCACCTCAAGCTTGCTGAAAAGGCTTTGCCTGCCAAAACCATCTCTTTGCCAGAGAGACTAGAAAGGCGGCGAGCCCCGTCCTCCTCCTCCCCATCGGGTCACCCTGCTGCCACCCCAAACGGAGAGAGAGATTACCTGCCATGAGAGAGAAGAGGAGAAGGAAGAGTCTGATGCCAGGGACTGCCAGCCTGGCTCATAGGTGATGTGGATAGCCTTCGCAGGGACGATACAGAGAAGGAGGGAGAGGAGGGTGGGCACCCCAGACTTTGAGGAATGGGAGGGTCAGACAGATAGGTAGGCAAGGTAGCAGGGTCAGGAAGGAACAGGAGACAGAAAGACAAGGAGAGAAAGCAAAACGGTGTGAGAGGGAGAAAAGATTTGGAAGAGGAAGACTCCGTTCATAAGAAAGCACAAAGCCCCAGGAAGCTGCATA